>NC_143562.1:27733636-28045227 GCF_054136105.1 Typopeltis vanoorti | reverse complement strand
CAGAGGTCTCCAAATAATAAATAAAAAATAATATTATTATCATGTCCTTTTCACAAAATACCATGGAATAATCATTAATATTTAATGTTAAGTTTTCTAATATTACTGGTATTATAATGCAGCCAAGCGATACAGAAACATTTAAAAAAAACGTTTATGGAAAAGTATTCCGGTTCTGATTAGATTATACAATTTATGCTACTCGAGGAGTCTTATTAATACCATGTATGTATGACCAGTCCCTCGAAAAGCCCCAGAAAAGATTCAAGAACTATTTACCGCAATAGGTTGGTGGTGTAATGTGTTTGTTCGGTTGATAAGTAGATTATATCTTGAATTCGGAAGATTTTATTGTTACCAAATTCTCAAATTGATCGATCTGTATATCTGCACAAAGTGTATACACGTTTTAAGTTACTGTGCCATATAAGTCAGAATTCTTTTCTTTGCTGATGAATTTTCTGTTTGTGGTGGGGAAGCACTTTTACTAGGATCCCACACAAAGCCTGATGAGTTAGAAAATTAAAATTATCCAAAACTTGCCTTACTATGTTTTGAAATGGTGGGTTATGCTATCGGAAGAACAAGATGGATCCAGAATAAACTGCATTGTGTGTCACTTATTAACGTGGGAGCCTTTAAGTGCAAAGAAATCGGCTGTTGTTAAACTGCTATATAATATAGATAGCATGACTTCCGTGTGTTTGATTAGGTCCTATATAAATATGGAAGTCAGTAGGGAAAACAATGGGTAGTAGTTAATTGTAGGGTAGAAACTTTTAGATCCTAATTACAAAATCTACCAATCAAAAATTATCGTGATAATGGTACCATCTAATAACTCCGTGATAATCACAGTGTGTTGGAGGAATACAATCTGTACCGGAAAAGATTTTATCTTGGCAATTTCAGAATGTTTTGATGTATTTCCGACAAACTATAACGAGATGTAATCTTAATTTTGATTGGTAATATTTCTGGAATAATTCTAGATTTATTAGCAGAAATTTTGATCTAGATTTCTCAAGAAATCTCTAAGATCACTCCTACTTTAATCTAATAAACTCTGATATGTAATCTGTATCCGTTTTCCAGGTACCGACTATGGATGTCTTCTCTAACGCACCATTTCCACATTTGACTTTCAATATCATCAATCATGATATCAAAGGAAATTATCAGTAAGTAATATCTATTTCATGCACTGAAATCAAACATGTTTAAAGGATTCTGGTGTTGTATTTTAAAATAGAGCACTTCTTTTGACAGGTGTGGTACTGTTCGCCATTTCTTTAGCAGTTCATCACTTCCTACTTATTAGTTAAATGACTTGTTATGGCCTAAAACCATTGGCTTTTCTGTAATTCTGAAGTGAATCATAAAAGAGCAGACTCCATGTGCTTGCCCTTAATTAATTAATGTGTTCTTGTGTTGTTCAAGCAGGTTCGTCTGTTTTTTGTGGAAAAATATTTCTCATGAAACCCCTTTTTTCAATAATTTATTGAAAAATTGCTCCGATATATCTACACGTGTTGAAGATACGTCCATAATTTGTAACGGCACCAGTCCTTAACCACTTAAACAAACAACACAAACGCATATCTACCAGCCGATGCATTCTCTAAAAGTAAAGAAACTAATTAAGTTTCTTTACTTTTGATTTAGTGTTTAGTGTCTAAACATTTCAGTTTAGACACTAAACTGAAATGCATGAACTAAAAAAAAACATATTAAACAATCATTAACAATGGATAAAAAGAAAAGAAAAAACACCATCCTGATCTTCAGATATACATTAGATAAGAATAAGTGCAAAATAATGGCTGCCAGCACCCTGTGACCATACTACACTTATAATGTATACCGATTTGTTTTACAATTGATGTAGAAAAATAATGGTAATTGATGCAGAATATTATCTAATATTGGACACCTTTCATCCACATGTGTCGTGGAGTACAGATAATTTGAATAATATTATCATATGAACCGAAGAACACAACCAGGATGATTAAGGAAAGTGACGTTAATAAACACAAATGGAGGATGGGTCAATATGTTAAAACAAAATATTAGAAGGGCATGAAGAAACTTATCATTTTAATTTGTTAAGATATTTTCAGGTTTTTATAGTAGCACAGTCAGATTAGTTGATGCTTTGTTAGTTCTAAAATTTAATCCGAATTGGAGTTTCATTTCTTGTATCACCACAATTCAGATTTCCTGCTAGGTGGAAGTGTCCTATGTGCTATTGCGGAAATGGTCGTCAATAGGTGATTATCTGTAGTGTTCTCTAGCGACCAGGACATCACCAATCTTGAGTGGCTCAAGAATTTATCGGATCTCATCAACATAAAACACATATGCTTTCAATAGTGGAATCAATTTAAATGAAAGGAATGGAAACTGTATCAATTATCAGAAAAAACAAGTTCATATAATATGGAAACAGATTTTAATATAAAGCAGAACAAAATGGGAATAGTGTAAATTGGTGACAGTTCATTATGAGACCATAAAAAGCTCATGCAACAAGAGTTTACGGAAATCACATGAATCCTTGCTGTATATGCTTATTGGCACAGTGTCTAGAGTCCGATTTGCAGAATAATTATATCATTTGTTTATGTCAGACTTCATATGTGAATTCTCAAAACGGTTCTTTTAGCTACGATGTTTCCATTAGTTGTTTACAGTCTTTTTGTTTCTTTATTTTGCAACTGGATTCTAATTTGGAGGGAATATCTGTCTTTTTCGTTTCACTTTATATCGAATAGTTAGCAGAGTTAATCGTTAAGATTTGAATTAAGGATAACTAAATAATTGAATATATGCTTTGTTTGCTGGCGCTGATCCTTCTGAACATTACCTTCGTAGGTAATGTTCAGAATTCTTCGAATCAAGGGAGTAAAAATACCAAACGAATATGACAATATCTTTTAGAAAATGTGAAGTTTAACTCTGGAATAACCAGCATAGAGCCTCAGCTAAAGTATAATTTTAAAATCAAACTGAATTCCTGAAATTTCTGCATCTGAATAATTTAATTGCAAGTGGAAATCTTGAAATGGAATTCATTACATTATTTCGTATTTCACATTCACATTGTGCTTTGTTTAAATCAAATTAATGGGAGATTTGTGATAACTGAAATGTTGCAATCTGAACAATCTGAACCAAAGGTACTTTATACAAGTAATGGTTTTGTTGAACTATTATTAAGCTGAACAGTATTTTTGCACTTTTTTTTGTATAATTTTGTTTCAGGGACTACGAGACGAGCTCTCTCCTAGGATGTGAAGACACTTGCGAGTTGAAGGATATACCCTGGAAATGCCTGGATTACTGTACTCTATTTAGTCCTTACAGTCGCAAGGATCTGCCTCTATGTAAAACAGTAATTCTTTACGATAACGACTTTTTCCCTCATATTTGTGTGCTGTTCAATTCTTACTGGGGAGAGAAGTGGATAAATAAAAAATTTATAAGTAAGCATTATTTTCTTAGAAATGAATAATAATATCAGCTTAGCTTACTTTTTATGGTTAATATTTTGAGGGAGATAGCACTAAATGGTTTTGTCTCAATTAAGGGATTTCTCTCTGAATTGCTGGCTGTGTTGGCAAAGTGTTTGTTCATGAATCTTTGTTGATCATCCAATAAATACCTTGTTCTGCAATCCATTTGACAGTGCCGAATGCATTTACATTTAAGAACGAATAAAGACTCAAGCTCTGTAACAAGCGAGATTGCTTGTTATCTCCATTTTTGTTTTCTATTAACTAATTGTTGTTGCTTCTACGCTCCTATCTGTTGTGATATTTAAATTCAACATATTCATATCAGTTTCCTGACAGGAATGTCCTGATTCTGATGGTCCCTTTATAACGTTGTTGAACTAAATTGTCGAATGCATCCAATGAAATTTTTTTCATATACTTACTCATACCCTGTGCATATATTACCCACGAGATGATATGATGAATTGTTATGTTAAATTAAATAAGGGTGTAGGGCATAAAACTACAACTACCGATGAAGTATTGTATAGTCCAGGACGTTTATATATATGTTAATTGTCTGAAATACATCATTCCCACAACCACCAGGTTATAAAAGAAGAATCGTTTTAAAGATTCTTATAAAAAGCTTCACAACCTGTAATGAGGAGTCTTTCATGTATTACGTTACGCAGGTATTCTCCTTCCACTCATACTTGTTCTTCCGGATAAATTCATTCGCCGATCCCACATCACGTGTTACAACTCCCACTGTGACCATGTTAGTCCCTAGGTTTCGTATACCATGCATGCCTACGATATTCAATGTTACCATAACTCTTGGAATTATGCGCAGTTATCCATTCGTTAAAAACGCACCGCATCCTCCTTCATTGAAATTAATTGTCCTACTCACTTGTCTGGGAATTTAGTTTGTACTTCTGTTTGATCATAGCGCCCCCCCTCTTTGCTTGTTTTTCAGTGAAGTTCTTGATTAAGGCAAATCAGCTCTTAATGTTGCCTACACTTGATATATGATATTGCAATTTTTCTAAAAACCGAATAAAGGCTGCCTCACTGTTGCTGTTTATTTGTGTTGTCTATCGACTTATCAACAATCTGGAAGATCTGCGTTTGTAAAATGTTGGTAACCTAAAATTTATAATACCTTGATTACCTTGATGGACCTGTGATTTCAGTCAGGATTTCTCCATGACTGCAGGTCGTAAAGAGTCCAGCTATTCCTGTCTTGGGCCTTTCTTCTCCATTTTCGGAAGAAATTTTATATCAAGTATCTCCAACTTGAATAACCTGACTTTCCTGATAGTTTCTTGATATATATTCCCAAAGGATATTCAGATCACTATGACAGCATTATATGATACGTTTTCATTACTATCAACAATTTTTCTCCAAATCAATCTATTATTTGTGAGCACTCCAAATATTGTCATACTGGCACATTCAGTGCTTCTACTTCTGGCTGAATCAATCCACCTGGACCTTGGTCTTCCTCTGATCTCTTTCGTGCCAATTTGGTATCAAGCACCTGTTTTACTACCTTTCTTATCCCATTCTATTTATGTAACCACTCCATCTTAGATTAGCTCTGCTGACATTCTTGAATGCTAATAATATCATGATCCTTTCTAATATCTTCATTTTTAATATGATTCTGCCATTGATTCCATCGGTTCACTCTTCTGATTTTCTCAGAACGCTCATATCTGTTGGTCGCTACTCTTTGATCACGTGCATTGCTTCTAACGCAACTATTAGATCCATAAATTAAAACTGGCTTGAACACGGTCTTGTATACTGTTAGTTTGGTGTTTTGGATAATTTCTCTCTTATTTCATATAAATTTCTTCAGCTGGCTACCCACCATATAATCATTGTCTATTGTCTTGTCTATTTCTAGATTTAACCTGCCATCTCATTGAAAGCTGTGCCTAAATAGCTTAAATATTTTAGTTCTTCTATAGGATATCTATTCAGAATGCAGCTGACGTTTTCTATTCTCCTTACTGTTTTCATAGTTTTGGTATTTCTATTGCTGATTTTCATGCCAAATTTGTTACAGCTGTTATTCATTTTAGTTAAAGAATCCTGGAAACTTTCACTAGATGTGTTTAGGTGTACAATATCATCAGCATAAATCAATGACCTACGTTTGATATCTAGAATTCTAGTGTCACATCTAATGCTAGTTTCTTTCATAATGTGATCCATATAGATGATGATTATCTCCACTTTATATGTGCAGATTATCTCCACTATTATATACTGAAGATAATGTGCATCCTTGTCTTACCTCTGATTTTAAATCAAACCATCTTTCTGTATTTCCTTCAATTCGAGATGGTGACTGACAGATTCTTTGTATAATGTTCCATTCACTCCATACAACTGTAGTGCTTTGAAAAGCTTTCCTCTGTGCACCTTATCGTATGGGTTTTCCAAATCTACAAAACTCAAGTACAGATCCTTGTCATATTCCCACGATTTCTCAACTAATTGTCTTAAAGAGGAAATCTGATCGTGACAACCGCTATTTGGCCTTCACCCAGGTTGTTCATCTCCAAGTTTTTCTTCCATAATCTTTCTCAACCTCTTTTCAAGTATGAATAAATCTTACCTGGAATAATTAGTAGAGAAATTCATTTCTAATTCTCACATTCAGTTTTATTCCCTTTTTTATAGATGGGTACTATGAGAGCTATACTCAAACCATCGGGACCTTCTGACTTGGCAGTCTGATGTATGCGGTGTAGCCACTGCAAGACCTTTATACCTCCATACTTACTTTCTAGTCGAATATCACCTACTCCAGCTACCTTTCCACATTTCAAGACTTTGACAGCTTTTATACCTCAAGTATTGATATGAAATCCTCTTTGCAATCCTGTTGAAAATTTTCTAGCCGATTCTATCACTGCTTGATTCGTTTAACAGTCTTAGAAACTAATTACTCCAGACATCTAAGATATTCATATCTTCAGTTTTTATGTCCTATTTATCATCTTTAATTCCTTTTATAGTACTCTTTCCGCCATTTTAAGCTCCTTCAATAGCCTACCGAATATTATGCGACTTTCCTGATAGTTATTTTCCAACACTCTTACCAAAATCGTCCCTTGACTTTTGTTTAGTTACTTTTATACATAGTTCATCTCTCTTACAATTCCCTCTGGTATTCGTTTAGGGCATCTGCCGATTTATCTGCTAGGAACGTTTGGTACGCTTTCTTCTTTTCCCAGACTGCTTCTTTAACTTCTTGTGTCTTCCACCACAGTGTTCTTATTTTTCTATTCTTGCAGACAACTTCACTACTTACTTCCCCAGATGAATCAGTCAATGTCTTCTTCATTATTTGCCTCCAAGAGAGAGACTCCAAGGTTTGGTTCTGGTTTTCAGTTTGTTTCATTTTTTATTTTATTTTTTCCCAATTAGGTTTGTATAGGCGAGACAAAAATTTACTTCAAAAGTTGCTCAAATTTAATACTTTTAAAAAGTTTCTTCATACTGTTCTTTTACTGTTCTTTTCTGTGTGATATCCATTTTTATCCCGCTTAATACTAAATAATGGTCACTTCCAATTTGAGATTTTCTATACACTCGTGAATCCTAAATAAGCGTCATGATATTTCTATCAACAAAGTAGTGAATGAGGCTTTTCTTATTTTTAATTTTTCTTCTCTTCACGTGAAGTTTTGCACATTTTTATGTTGAATCATTTTGCCCGTAATGACTCTAGTCCGTGTACTGAGAAGAATTCCAGTAAACACCTTCCATTATTTTTGCACTTTTGTTTTCCAAATTGTCCCAAAATGTTCGTCTATTGAAGATCCCCCGAAGTGTCATCAGCAAACAGTTTTGCTTGCTGATGACGCACCGATCAGTAAGTTAACAACGGATATTACTGACATACAGCATTTACGAGGTTATTTGAACAGGTTGGAAGTGTAATCAAATGACAATCGCTATATGTTTTATGTTAGTAAGTGCAAAGTAATGGAGTTTGGGTTAATCGGATATAGTATATTTTTTGGGATTATGCTGTGTGCAACTGATGAGAGTAGATATCTTGGAGTAATGGTGGAGCTTTCTCTGTTTAAAACCTTCTTATTAGTTATTTTTGCAGTTCATGGCATTTTGCAGTCCTTGGTTAAAAGAACCAAGCAGTGACAGAATCGTACTAGAAAATTTTCAACAGGATTGCAAAGAGGAGTTCATATCAATGCTTAAGGTAGAAGCTGTCAAAGAACACTATTAAGTCTTCTCCACGCCCATAATTCAAATGAATCGATTCGCTTCCAATCTTTCTTGTTAACAACCCACCTTTTTACATGCATAGAATACCATTGGAAATGCCAGTGTTATAACGATTCTAACTTTCCTGGCCCTTTACACCTGTATATTTCATAATGTTTGATTATAGCTATGGGAAATCTGACATACATTTTACATAGCTTTAACGTATTTTCGTTCTTTAATTGTTCTTATTTTAAAACAGACCAATAAATTTACAGATAAACTCAACTCTCTGGTTACTACGGAAACAGCAAATTTCCCATTCATCGACTACTTTGGTGACTGTCATACATTTTCGTATTTAAAACAGTACACCATATTTCACACTGCAAATACAGTTCGGTTTAAATTATAGATAAGAAAGTACATCTGATGGTGTACTTTCTTATCTATAATTTTTTCTCCACATTTTAGAAAGAAGTAAAACATTTTAACTAAAGCTACTAGTTCTACAGCTTAGTAACTATGCTTAGAAAGAACATACGATTGACACTGATTACCTTTATTAAATACTTTATTTTGACACAAATATTAAATAAGTGTAATCTGTCATTTTCATGTTACACTGTAATCTACTTTCTTATTATTTCCATTAAGATTTAATTATTGAGGTTCCTGCGTATCAACGTATGCATCCGAGTATTGAACCTGGTATCCATGTGGAATTTCATGATTCACGAACAATAGTGAACCCCTTTCTAACAGGGATGTCTTTTCCACTCGAAACAAGGAATACATTTTCTTTTAAACAGGTAACGTAATATTAATAAAATGTTTGTTTTTATTAATTTAAATATACTACTTTTGTATACATAAATACTCCTGCATTCCTTTGAAGAAATTAAAGAATCTTTGACTGAGATTCTTTCCACCGCAGTATTACTGGCTTTCTCGTACGCCACAGTCACTTTGTTGCACGCGATTTGTGTTCTCAAGCAACGTCCTTCATCTCCGTGATGAAAACCCCCAAATTACCGAGTTGCAAACTTCAGTCATTGGCATAGGGAACTGCTCAGTTCATCCTCATTTCTAAACGCTGTTTAAATCTTCGTGGATTCTTCACCTCAGTAAAAAGAACTGAACATTCAAGTATTTCGGTGAATGATGACAGGCACTTTATAAAAATAATTTGCATTTTTTTTTCATAAAATTTGGAACTGTTATGAAATTACCTTTTTGATTCCAAAGAATCATGAATTTTGTTGGTCAGGTGAATGGATAAATGTGAACAGAACGTACCAAATCGAGATAAATATTAACTTTGCACAGAGTTATTGGTATTAAAGACAGTTTCCAGTCAACATTATTTCGCGAACTCGAGCAACTCCTTTGGATCAAATTAGTGGAAAACCTACTCAACCTACTGAACACTATGCAAAAATACGAGGGCAAGTCCAACCTATACTGCTGGAAAAAAA
Source organism: Typopeltis vanoorti (assembly GCF_054136105.1). Lineage (NCBI taxonomy): Eukaryota > Metazoa > Arthropoda > Arachnida > Uropygi > Thelyphonidae > Typopeltis > Typopeltis vanoorti. Next base: position 28,035,995 of record NC_143562.1, on the reverse strand, counting down.
TGAAGAATACACTTTATAAGCGTGGAGTAACTCTTTAGTTTTTGATGGAGAATAAAATTTGCATGCTGGAGTACTACAGAATAAAATATACTACACAGTCACAAAGAAAGCGGCAGATAGAAAAAATGTCGGACATTGCACGCGAAGGTTACAGATGCAGAAGAGGTTGTTCAGTAAATGGGTGCCCGTATTGTTAAAAGCAATCAACCTGGTGAACGCAACATTGAGCTCGTTACCTCTTCACTAGATGAAGCAGGTGTTAGCAGGTGTGTGAGGAAGAGGTAATTACAGTTGTTGCACAAATTAAATAAGAATTGAGCTGGGAGTAATGGAATATCAACACGTGTGCTAAAAGAGTGTTCAGCTGAACTGGTCATTCTTTTGACCAGGCTGTTTAATATGAGTCTCAGAACAGGGAAGATTCCGAAGGAATGGATAGAATATATGGTAATTCCACTGCACAAGGGCGGTGCAAAGACCGATGTATGCAACTATTGACCAATTAGTATCTCAGAAGTGGTGGTGAAGATTTTGGAAAAATTGGTTAGGGCTTGCATTTAGAAATGGGTTGACAGCGAATCTCTACTTTGCAATGAACAACATAGTTTTACTAAGGGAAGGTTATTTTAGCAACTTGCTCACATTCTATAACAATATTACCATTGAACTAAAAAAGGGGAATGGATACACCATGATACTTTTCGATTTTGCTAAGGCTTTTGACAGAATACCGAACGGTAGACTGTTGCATAAATATCGTATAACCCAAACTCATGAGAAAATGAGTTCGGGTTATACAATATTAGCGTGGATAAGAGGATGGCTGACTGACTGATATCAAAAAGTGGTGTACGGGGGATGTGAATCAGCAAGCTTTAAGGTAACAAGTGTGGCGTACCACAAGGATCAGTACTTGGTCCACTGTTATTCAATTTGTACATTATTGATATTGGGAAGGATGTGACAAGCGACATACAGCTATTTGCTGATGATGCAAAGGGTAATCAGGAATGCTGCTGATATGCAGAATGATTGGAATAGGCTGCAATTGTGGGCATGGGAAAATGGATGCCAGTTCAATGTCAGTAAATGCAAAGTCATTCACTTCGGCATGATTAGATATCCAATGTCGTATTATATTGGTGGGATCAGGCTAGATGACATTGATGAGGCTAGGGATCTTGGAGTGTTAATAGATAAGAAATTGAAGTTCAGGGACCGTGTGACGAAGATTGAAAATACAACTCAAAACATAAAATTGCAATGCTGAAACGAAAATTCACATGTAAAAGATAAGGATGTTATTTTGCCACTTTACAAGGCCTTGATAACACCTCACTTGGACTATTGTGCCCAGGTCTGGCATCTGGTTTCCATTGTGATTCTGAAATGTTGGAGAGAGAGAGAGAGAGAGAGAGAGTACAAAGAAGTGTTAAAAATGATATCAGGATTGTGGAATACTGAGTATGACGACAGTTTGAGAATTTGTAGACTGCAGACACTAGGAAACAGGATAAAAAGGGCTGATTTGATTGACACTTAGAAACTTCTGAAAGGATCATACAGGATTGGATTTCAGTTGATGGAATTTTTCATTTTCTGGAAGGTGTGGAGAGGACGAGAGGGTATCCTTGGAAGCTGAGAATGAAGGCCGCCAGGAAGGGTACGAGTGCTAGATTTTTCTCTCAGAGGGTGGTGCGTGGTTGGAATGGATTGCCTTTGGATGTTGTGAGTGCAAGCAGCGTGAATGAATTCAAGAATAAGTATGATAACTGGTGCGTGTAGTACGTGGCCTTCTTCGATGAGTCTCTGATTCCTTGGAGGTCTCTCTTAATAATAATAATAAGAAGAAGAAGAAGAATTACTAAAACGAATACAGCACAGAAGCCGACACGTCCGCGCAGTTAGCCTAGTGGCTGTGCACTTCGCAACCATATGCCTGAGGAATTAGTGTCCTAGGTTCGATTCCCGTCGGTGACGTGAAGAGCTGAAGTATTTTACTCAGCCGTAGCCAAGTTAGCAGGTCTAGAGTGTGGGCAGTAGGGATTTTTTCCCAGTTTATTCTGGGGATTTTCATCCCGCAAAGCAGACAAATCGGCCTTGAGGACTCAACATTACGAACATAGGATACACCAGGGAGGAGGGCTCATCATCTTCCTTTTCCCTCTTAACGGGAAAAGGAAGATGAGATGAGAAGTCGACACAAAATGTTCCAAAATATGGTCACATAACATCCGGAAGGAGTATGACCCTCTCTAAGAGATACGTTGCTACAGGGGAGGGCTATGCCTGATATAAGGATGTCTATAAAATTTTGTAGTAACAAATCGACTTTTTCAAAACGACCGAGACCGTGTCTGTGCGCGCTTTGCGCTACCCATGAGTGTCCCAATCATGTTCGATCGGAAGGCGCAGGTCATGCAATTGTTGTTTATCTTCGCCCTCAAGATGCTCCTCCACTCCCTGAACTACCTGATACGGTTTTCGTAAGAAAAACCTTTACTTTGTTTGATAAACATTCAACAAAAAACACACCATTTATTGATTTGTAGCAGTTGATCATTTTCCGTCCAAGACAAAAACACTGTCCCCACCATAAATGTATATTAATTGTTGTAAGAATTTTAACTCATTTCTTGTTCGTAGCCAAATCAAACACCGCACAGATTCTCTTTGTGGGCAAAACTTAACTCTTCACAGACCCCATTTGTTAATGCTTAATCAAACCGATCGGTTTTGTCCATCCACAGCTTCATCAAGAGGTGTTACGTTGATATCGTAGGTTACTGTATATTAGTTAAACCAAATTCTCGTCTGTTTTGGTTGACATAGTTTACGACCAACCTTAGTCAGCTCATGCTGTAATTGTTGATGTCTTCAGCGACTGCGTCTGTAGTGTAGAGACTACATTTCATGATTCATTAAACAAACGTGTGAACTTCGCCTGCAACTTCCCGTTTTCAAGATATACAGCGTACCATCTGTTGAGGATTCTGTGGATGGACACAACCGAAATGGGATACGAAGCATTAACAAATGACGTACTGATCTGTGAAGCGCTAAGTTTTGCGCACAAGGAGATCTGTACGGTGTTTGCTTTTTTAGATGACAAGCTCTTGTACAAGAGCTTGTCATCTTAAAAACTATCTCAACGTGATTTCTTTAAATACCAAAAGGACTGTAGATATGGTTAACCCACTCAATATACAGAAAAACGAGAATCAAGTGTTTGATCGCTACAGGTATGAGTAATTTGAACTGTGTTCGAATCTCTTGAGTGGTACAACAATTTCTATTGGTCAATCAGAATTTATACGTCAAAATCCCCATTATATCAAATATTCGCTTTAGGAGACATTGTTAAAAATAAAGCATTCATTAAAACTCTTTTGTTCTGTTAAAATTGTAATATTTCTCTCCGTAGAAAATAATGATATTGGCTGATATTGGAAAATAACGAAAACTCTGAATTGAAAAAAAAGAAAAAAAGAAATTCATGAAACATCAATAGTGCTGTGTGTTTCATGTGTGTGTGTGTGTGTGTGTGTGTGTGTGTGTGTGTGTGTGTGTGTGTGTGTGTGTGTGTGTGTGTGTGTGTGTGTGTGTGTGTGTGTGTGTGTGTGTGTGTGTGTGTGTGTGTGTGTGTGTGTGTGTGTGTGAGGGGAGAGAGAGAGAGAGAGAGAATTTTGTAAAATGTAGCAGATTTAATACTTACACAACAACAAAAAAATATGCCCTTACATCAAATTAGGAAAACAAAACAAAGTAAATCATGTTAGCAATTAGACGAAAATGAATTCCTGAGTTAGAAAACCAAAAGTCAAATGTTGCACGTATTTAGCCATTTAAGTAAAGGATGGAAAGTTCTAATGTACACGAATCATACGTGTACATTAGAACAATAGAAATTGCAAAATAAAATTTAGCAGAAACGATCTTATCATCAAGATCAATAAAATAAGCACTAGTTTTAGGATGATTAAATGCTTTATTTTATTTAATTTTCTCTAAATAGAAAAAATAGTGAGTGTACACGTCCACAGCATTAGAGGTGTTGATGCTTTGGAGATGTGGATACAAAGAAGAAAACTGAAGATCTCCTCCGCCCATAAAAACAGAAATGTCGTTGGGCGATGAGATGAGATGACTGTTACCAAAACAGAGATAACGAAGAACATCCAGGAAAGAAAATATCGTTTGGGTGTCACACCTCCTTTCGCGATGTTCACTACAGCAATCCTATGGGTTGAGTGCAGCAATTACATTGATCCCTATCGTACGCTTTCCACTACGATAGCGATCAATGGAAATTTTGGACCACTCTTTCTGTAGGTACGTAATGAGGTCTTCCACTGTTGTGATGCTGGAGTCCCTTGACCTCACCATGTTCCAGTTCATCCCAGAACTGTTCAATAGGATTCAGATCAGTATTCTGTGGAGGCCATTCAGGTATGGTGAAGTTCTTGTCCACAAACGACGCAGTTCCAACAGCAGCCTTATGACACGATGCATTCTTTGCTGAAAGAGACAATGGCCTGTTCCGTAGAAACGCCACAAAATACGAAGCATGGCATTGTCCAGAAACTTCAACTACCTCTCGGAGTTTGATGTTCGTAGAACCACAAATAGAGATCCGATGCCAAGACCAGGAATAAAACAGTACTAAACTATCCCACCGTCACCTCCGAATTTCATAGATGGGGTTACGCACTCTGGTAAGAGACGTTCATCGGGCATCCGCCACACCCGTCCACCTGCTCGGTAGAAGGTGCACTTTCATTCCTCACGCCAAAACATACATTTCCAGTCTTCTACATCCCATTGTACATCCTTACACGCTCTTTGCACTAGTGAAGACGACGCTTTATGTTGGTTCAGGTAATGTGAGGCTTGCATATTGCTGTCCTACCACGGACATTCATGTTGTGAGCATCGGTTCTGAAGGCATTTGTGGTGATTCGTGTTCCGGTCGATTCCCAGAACTCTGCATTCAACGACTTGCCCGATGAATACGGTATTTACGTATTATCCATTGTATCATACCATCCTTCAGTCACTTTTGGTAAGTGTGCAGAGTCGACCACTGCGGGTACCACTTGCAGCTGACTCCGTCCGGTTTCATCTCAGTATGGTATCGCAAATTGTTGACCTAGGATGGTCCAACTTGTCAGAAAGTTGCCGAACAAGGCCTGCAACTTGCCATTCTACGACTTCTCTTTCAAACTCCGCTAGTTTCCTTCTTGCAGCCATTTCATCCGAACAGATTTGCACCGACTTTGGAGAATCAAATTCCTCTAATTAGTACGTACCCGTTACAAATGTTTGTTTCCTTATATGGCACTTTGCACCTTGCCCATGGGGATGTCCATTGACTTCTTTCCAAGTTGTGTATGTTATAAATAAGAATTAAGTGAAAACGAAACGAGGAAGATAAGAAAACAAAGTTAATTCGAATCCATAAAAGATTGGATTGGACTGTTCAAAGTAAAAAGCAAGGAAATCGCCCTGAGATGTAATATGTTAGTAGGTATAATAGCCAACTTCTTTGACGGAGATAAGAGCTGATAGGATAAATATGCAACTTGAATTTCAAATGTTGTTTGCAGAAAACTTTAACATGATTATCGGGATAACCAACCGCATTGAATAGCAAACTCAATTGCAGTTACAGGTTAATATGTACGAAGATGTAAATTTGGATAACAAATACGTGTTTGAAAGCATTTGTCGACCTTGTTGGCAGAGTGGGTAATGTGTCCTAATTCTGCAGTCAACAGGAGGATTGGTCTGATACTGATTCATGGATGTTTGTTTTTGTCACCTGGTAGTAGATGATTTTCGTTTTCTTTTGGGAGACCACCAATTTAGCAGAGGACTGGAGTGGTTTAAAAATACGTCGTGTACCTTTTTAGAGTAAAGTTTTCGGATTATTATTATAAACCTCTATACACGTACGACGTGAATGTACTATAGGATTACTGCATTTTTAAGTGGGATTCATTTCAAACTACCGATGATTATTCCACAATCACAAATGCTCTCATCTGCAATGTTACTGCGGAAGATTTGGAAGTGGAAACATAACTTTAAGTTCATGTGTCTGATTGTTGTGAATTGAATTGTTTTTGTGGCTAAATCTCAACTCTTCCAGCAAATAATATCCCAGTTATCGAAGTTATCATTACTGATATTGATATAAATTCTAATTGGCATGTTCTGATCTTTCTGAACCTTGAAGAGGAGATATTGACCAATTGTCATGTTGTAGGCAAACTAGCAAGTTTTAATCACTTCAGGATGAAGATGTTCCTTTTGTTAAGGCCAACAGTTAGTGTTATGTACGAAATCCATTAATTCCTCACTTTAAAATAACCATTTTAAAGTGAGGAATTTATTCACAGTGATATAAAAACTTCCATTATTCACAGGAATAAATTCCTCACTTTAAAATATTTTATTTCTTAGAGTCAAGCAAATTAGAGTATTGTTTCATTTGGATTTATTTGAAAAAAACTGCTGTCTAAAATGTATAAGTGCTGAAGGTTGAATTCTGTAACAGTCCACATTCAAATTCTCTCAACATTTGACGTAACTATATTATAAATTCATTTACTGACTGTTGTTTCTCATTAAATTTTTATTTTTAAATATTCATCTTTGGACGAATCCGATTTTCGTGAAGACTACAATGACGTATTTGCCATCTCCTTATGCAACAAATTGCAGAGACTACATTTCTGGATGCGCTGAAGGAAAAGGAATGAAGCCGTGTTCAAAACTAGTAAGTGCACAATGAATGGTTAATATCTTATATTCTATGAAATTCTGAAACTGATCGATTTCCTTAACAGTTGCAATAACATGTTGTATAGTATTTCAGAAACTAATAGAATACTTGTACATTTTGTTTTCAACTTCGTTGCTCGCTAATTACTTGGATGATTTATTTATATTGATTGCAGAATCAAATAAAGCTGTTAACAAAAATAAAGAAAGAATTTCAAGAGATCCAGCCTGCAACATTAGTATTGCAACGAATGCGATTTACATCCTGCAGTAGAAAATTACACATCTTTCCAAAGAACGGGTCTCATCAGTATCGAACGAGTTCTAAGTGTTAAGAAAGGTTTTCGTCATAGCTTTTGCATATGTTTATGGCGGTTTAAGACATCTCAGTAATTATTCAGCAGAACCCGAGCACTTTAATGTTTTTGCAACAACGAACTCTTGGAAAACAATCGAAACCCAACCCCTAAACTCATACTTTTGCATCCCAATATAAAACATATAAATTGATGATTCTTTTACAACATTTGTTGAATGCAGAATAGGCAGATTGAACATTTGAAGATTTGATCTCGATCCACTAGTGCTAAGGAGATGTTTTTTTTTTCTTTTACTGCCTTCATTCCCGACTACCGCTTTAGTAAAACAGAAGCAGTAGTCGGACTACGCGAAGGAGTAATAGAAGTCACGAAGATCTTCCCAGTTGACACCTTTGTGGTGGCAAAGAACACACGAGACTGTGAACTGGTGGATGAAGGTTGTTCTGTGGCAAAAGGGATTTCAATGGGGTTGTGATCCAAGTTGCCGAGAGTAGGACTGACCAACACACTATACTTGAAAGGAGAGCTTGTCAGGAAGAGGTCAAGTGTGTTGGCAAATTGGACTGGGTTGTCAGGTATTCTGGTAGTAAGACTGATGATTTGAGATAGATCATTGCTGATGGAAAACATCTCAGCATGGCTACTTGATCGGTTAAACTGAAGAACGGAAGCCAATATGAGTCGTGGACGTTGACATCACCTAGAAGGATGACCTCACTATTATGATATTTCGACTGAAGAAAGTTGAGCATTAGAGAGAGATAACTGCAGAGATCAGAGTGTTTGATGGAGTTTTAAAACGACATAGGTAGGGATATTATGAGCATGTAGATCAAACGTTGGGAATTCAAGGATTGGAAGTCTCTGGCATGGTATATTGGTTCCAAAGAATGCAAAAATGCCGTCCTTTTGGTAGAAAGAACTAGGTAATGCGTAGTTGGGACAGGTAAGGTGGACAATGCCTGTTGAGTTTGCCAGGTAGTGGTTCTGAACAGTGGCAGTTCGTGGCTTGAAATCGTGGGGTGCTGCAACTATCGAAATATACAAACACACTGTAAGTACAGTGTATACGTGTTTGGATAAAATATCAAAATTATGGTAAAAATTAAAAAAAAAAAACTAAGCTTTAAAAATATTGCTTATTATCGATAAAATTATACAGATTGGTATAATTCATCATCATCATCAAATTCCTGCCATGTACCCTCAAGGGGTGTACAGGATATGATAGTACTACATGAAAAAAATTACATCATTACTAACTTCTTATCTACAATTTTCCTCCAAATCAGTCTGTTACTTGTCAAGACTCCAACATTATCAGATCTTATGTTTCTATCGTCTAAGGCACTTTTTACCGTATCAATCCACCTATATCTTGGTCTTCCTCTGGGTCGTTTTCTGCCAACCTGGCAAAGAACTTGTTTTGCTAATCTTTCTTCGCCCATTCTGTTTAAGTGACCATACCACCTGAGATTAGCTCTGCTAACGCATTCCTGGATGTTGACAATGTCAAGCTCTTTCCTAATATCCTCATTTTTAATATGATATTGCCATTGATGCCATCTGTTCACACCTGTAATCTTTCTCGGGACTCTCATATCCGCGGTCTCTAGTCTTTGGTCAAGTGTTTTATTTCTGACCCACCTCTCAGATCCATAAGTTAAAACTGGTTTGAACACTGTCTTGTATACAGCTAATTTAGTGTTCCGACTAATTTCTCTCTTATTCCAAATGAATTTATTCATTTGACTTCTTACCATACCAGCTTTGCTGATTCTGTTGTCTATTTCTATATTTAATTTGCCATCTTCAGTAAAAATCGTGCCTAAGTAGTTGAAATGTTTCACTTGTTCCACAGGTTCTCCATTCACAGCACAGTTGACATTTTCAATGATTCTGCCTATTTTCATTGTCTTTGTCTTTTTATTGCTGACCTTCATACCATATCTATTACAACAGCTATTCAATTTAGTCAGAGAATCTTGCAGACTTGTAGTGGATTTATTTAGAAGTATAACATCATCCGCATAAAGCAAAGAGGTGACATATGGTATAATTCAAAATTACTTAAAAGTAAAATTCATTACCATAACCCCAATAATGTTCTATAATAAAAACTATAACAAATGTTGTCTTTAATTGTAATGTCCAAATATTTAAAGACACGGAGTAAACACGATAAACACTCCTATTGGCGCAAACCGCATATAAACAACAGTGGAACTGCGCGCAGGACAGTGCCGCATTACGCTAATAGCTCGCATCTCACTATGTATGACTTGCATATGCTTGTGCGCGTAGCAATATCACACAGTGCTGCTAGCGTCCTTCGCCCTCCTAAGTACTACAAGATGGATTTTTTATTATTTTTTATACAAAATAAGAGAATTGTGTAGGATTGTTGATGATAAAAATTAAATTTTACAAGCAAATATATATAAATTAATAAATATATTTATCACTCGAGAAAAATTTGGGGTGCTGCAGTTCCGCAGTGCTTATGCACGAGCCTCTCCCCTGGTTCTGAGAGGAATAGTGCTTCTGGTTTACATGACTGTAGGTGGTGGTGCACATCGTTTGGCGAAGTAGATGTGGAAATTTTTTTTTTTTGGGGGGGGGAAGAATTACTGTTTGTGGGTTGTTTGGTTGGATTATTGTTGTTTTTATGATTTGTTTGGCTGGATTGTTTTTGTTAGTTTTCTATGGTTCGTTTAACTTTTATTTTGTGGGAGAACGTTTGGTATCTGCAGTAAAATCGTATTTCTTTGGGTTAGTTGTGAACCATCGTATTTGGTGAGGAAGTGATTAAAAGGAAGTGGGGGGGCATGCAGTGAGGTGCGAGAGACTTGCACACTTACCGCGCTCGCGAAGAGCGATCTCGGTCTTCTGTATATACGTGGCCTCTACAGTTCCCCACTGCAGACACAGTAATTGGTCTCCTTTCAGTCAGAACTGGAAAAGTATGTGGTTGCAGTATTTGATGCTAGCTGATTGGATAGCCTCCAGATTCCATAATAACTGGTTTGGTCCCGTGTACTAACCAGCCGCCATCCTCAGGAACCGTTTTACTGCTGTACCTTCGAATGAAACAGGGTCTCGATCCCCTACATTGGTGAGACTAGTGATTAAAGAACATTGAGGAGAACAGAAACCAGAACCCTTGCTCTTGTGACCAAACACGGCTGCGGCCACTTCAGGTCTCTAAGAAGCAAGGTGGTTGTATTTCACCAGGTGAAGAAAGACACCTACCACCTGCTTTCTAGGCAACTGTAGTTTGTAAGGTTCTCTGGGTAATCATCGTATTTGGTGAGGAAGTGATCAAAAAACTGTTTGTTTAGCATATCTGGAATGTAGAAGCTTCGAGTGGTCTTTTCGTAGTGATTGTTATACTCAATCTGCTAAACTTTAATGTTTGAGGTCTTCTTATACGGTAGATATTTCAGGCTATCCTGTAGTTATCAAAGTAAAAATTTAGCATAAATGCATAGTGATATGAGTGTTTTTCTATTGGTATTTCATGTTCTGACATTGCAGTGTGTATAAAGCGATATCGTCTCTTTGTCCCCAAAAGATTAGCTTTTTCATTTAATAATAATCGAAGTTTCCTCGAAGCATCCTCGAAGTTTTTTAATAAGCTTATCTGAGGATGACACCGGTTAGATATTTTATTATTTTTTTTTATTGATTTGATTTGATTTGATTGCTGTGTTGGTAGTAGGCTGATGTTTGGGAGGTCAAACGAATGATCTGAAAGGTCTGGTCAAAGTGAAGTTGCCTGTATGTTCTGGTGGTATTGCATCTGTCTTGGTGGGTCACATTCATTTTTATTGTGGTCTTCTTTTTGAACTAATTAGGAGACTTTTTTTGGCCACTGTGGCAGCCTTTCTCTGTCTTCTAAGCTTTTAATTTGTATCGGTTTTGAAGTTTCTGACTTCCTCAACAATATCTTGGCATCTCTGATCCACAGAAATTGGTAATTTTTTTCTGTTTTTTTTTTCTTGCTTGGTACAAGAGATTCTGGTTGAATGGCGTTAAATATTCGGATAGGAAGATTGGTGTATTGTCTTGCAATGCGTTCAAGTCGTTGGCAACTGTTTTTTTTTCTGTCTGCTGGCTTTTATGAGATTGTCTCTTGTGGATTTGCTTGCAAGACGAACTATGACTTGCGCAGGTCGTGGCAAGCCTTGTTTTTTTTACTCTTCCTAGGAATCCGATTTACGGTCTAAATCGTTAAGCTGTATGGGGATATCAATTGCATGGCCTAATTTTAAAACTACGTCTCTGTGGTTTACTGTAGGTGCAGTTTCGGAAAGACTGGTTATGATAAGAACTTCTTTATGTTGTTGTTGTTGCTGATTTCAACGTTCGTATTGTAGTTTTAGAGAATAATAATAATAATAATGTATGTTACATTTTTTCAAATGCATTTTTACAACGGTTCATTTAATGTACTAAGACAGGTCTTTTTCAGTTTAACAATATTGGCTATAGAATAATATAATACAAATATAAATAAATTGTTTTCCGTATTTTATATTTTGCATTTGCATTACAATTTGCAGTTATTTTAATTCACAATTTATATTCACATTATTTTTTAAAACGAGAGGGAATGCTGAATGGATTCATTTCACTTTCTCACATTGCTATTTTTTAGAAAAAAAAAGCAATCATCATTATCATCATCCTCATCAAATTCCTGCCATGTACCCTGAAGGGGTGTACAGGATATGATAGTCCTATAAGAAAAATGTACATCATTACTAATTTCCTATCGACAATTTTCCTCCAAATCAATCTGTTACCTGTCAAGACTCCAACATCATCAGACCTTATATTTCTATCGTCTAAGGCACTTTGTACCATATCAATCCACCTATATCTTGGTCTTCCTCTGGGTCGTTTTGCTGCCAACCTGGCAGAGAACACTTGTTTTGCTAATCTTTTCTCGCCCATTCTGTTTAAGTGACCATACCACCTGAGATTAGCTCTGTTAACGCATTCCTGGATGCTGACAATGTCAAGTTCTTTCTAATATCCTCGTTTTAAATATGATATTGCCACTGATGCCATCTGTTCATACCAATAATGTTTCTAAAGATTCTCATATGTCTCTAGTATTTGGTCAAGTGTTTTATTTATTACCAAGCTCTCAGATCTCACATTAGTTAAAATTGGAAAAAAGTCATAAAAATGACTACCACTGCTTGAGCACGGTTCAACTTTTTTGCAAAGGAGGTGGTTGGATTTGGATAAGGCGTGTTTGTGTCATTCTAATGGTTTGAGAGGGGTTTGTTATTGATTTGTTATTGGTTTGTTTCTGTGTGTGTGTGTGTGTGTGTGTGTGTGTGTGTGTGTGTGTGTGTGTGTGTGTGTGTGTGTGTGTGTGTGTGTGTGTGTGTGTGTGTGTGTGTGTGTGTGTGTGTGTGTGTGTGTGTGTGTGTGTGTGTGTGTGTGTGTGTGTGTGTGTGTGTGTGTGTGAGAGAGAGAGAGAGAGAGAGAGAGAGAGAGAAATTTCTCTAACTTTCATTCTCGCTATGATATTTATTTTGCGCCTGTTTCAGCTCCTTGTAGGTCCCTAAGTTTCTGTCTTCGAATAGCAGTTTGTTTATCACGTCAGGTATAAAGAAGTTTCGGTTGGCTTTTCCGTAGTGATCGTTGTACTTATATGTTATGTAGTTTGTTGTCTGTGATCTTATTGTCTGATATGTTGTTCTGGTTACTCTGTAGGTTGTACTGAAGCATTGTCGTAGCATGACTGTGTAGTGAAATCAGTGTTTCACTTTATAATAAGAAATGCAAAAAGCCACTACTACAGAGACAAATTAACCTCTGCACAAAGCAACATGAAACAAACCTGGCATCTGATCAACGAGATTCTAGATTGTGCTCTCAGTACTACCTCCTCTGAAACCATAAAACATAGCTTCATGAAAAACTTTCCGACAACTACCAACTCACTTTAACCAATATTTTGTAGACTATATCCAAGAAGTACAGAGAAAGATCCTTCCAATCACAAATGATCCTCCACTTGGACCACAAGCAAATCTAAATCTTAATCATTACGGTTCTCAACCATAAAAGAAGCAGAACTCCTCTCTGTAATATATCAAATAAAACCAAACAAAGGGACAGGAATTGATGGTATAAGTCTAATGATAACAAGCAACAAACCTTGTCCCTGTCCTACTAAAATTAATAAGTAAAATATTTTAAAAAACCGGACAAATACCAAGTATGTTAAAAACTGTCATAATCACACCCATAAACAATCATGGAAAAAGAAATTTAATCAGCAATTACAGACCCATATCAACACAACCAATAACACAGTCCAACACAATTTTTGCTGACTTTTATATGAGACTTGTGTTTTACTAATTTGTGTGCGCTGATTTCAAATATCAAACCCATTTTTCTCTATCACGTCAGGTTTTTCCTCTACAGCATTTTCTTTTTGCTAATTTGTAAATTTTTGATAGTTTTAAGGAGGCAGTACTATTTAGAGGATCAAAAAATTCGATTTATTATTATTATTTTTTGAAAGTATGTACTTTTAAAAATCTGGTCCTAACTTTTTATCAAGAAATTCGAAAAATTCCCGAAGATATAGCCTATTATTCAAAGCGGTGTGCAGATCAGAATCGGAGAGCTCACCACTCTCGCATGTTAGTAAACGAATAAATTCGTAAGAACCTGCAACGGCACGTATTGGCGCTTTGAATGCGAGAGCGGCCGATAATTAGATACAACTACTTAACAATATTCATTAAAAATTACAAGAATATTTATAAAAAAAATAACAATTTTACTTACACATGAGTTTCAGGGAATAAATTTTTGTTTGTAGCAATTTCTGCTGTGTGTTCTGTTTTGGCAATCCCTTTGAATACTCCAACAGTAGTCGGCCATCATGTGAGAATCCAATCTTCCTTGGTACCGATCTTCCATAATTTTTAAGTTTTGATGAAATCTTTCGCCTTGTTCATCGCTTACAGCACCTAAATTCTCTCTATCAAGATGACTGTATAGGAAATGAAGCTTTATGCTCATGTTGCAACCTAGGCGCTGGAAATTTTCAAGCATTGTTTCCACTAGATTTTTCTAATTGCACGCTTTTTTGTTTCCGAGAAAATTATTCGCAACCATCGTAAATGAAGTCCAGGCCTCTTTCTCAATTTGGTTCATAGAGTTGATGAAATTTGGGTCTCTCATTAAAGTTCTAATTTGCGGTCCATCAAATACACCGTCTTTAATTTTTTCATAACTAAGTCGTGGAAATTTTTCACATATGTATTGGAAACAGTCACCTTGTAAATCTAAAGCTTTAACATACTGCTTCATAAGACCTAGTTTGATGTGTAGAGGTGGAAAAATGATTTTTTGTCTGTCGATTAAAGCTTGATTTATAACATTCTGTTCTCAAACATTTAAGGATATTCTAAGAGGCCAACGTTTCTGACTCAAGTGTTGGGTTCTAGCTCGACTATCCCAGAAGCATAGAAAATACGGAAACTTTGTATATCCTCTTTGAAAGCTAAGTAAAAGGTTCACCATTTTAAGATCCACATAGATGATCCAGTTATGGTCTGTATATTTTAATAACTTCAGAACCTTTTTAATGCCCTCATATGTTTCCTTTAAGTGGACTGAATAGCCAATAGGAATTGAGCCATATACATTCCCATTGTGTAGTAAGACACACTTAAGACTTCTGCTTGAACTGTCGATAAATAAACGCTCACTCATTTGGATGATATTGTACAACATTATTTCAGTTAGTAAACCTGACACATTGTTACAGTAAACAAATCCACACTCGTGTTTAAAATATTGTACAAGATTACTTTCCCTGCTACGATAAAAAGTTATCTTCATATCTTGCTCCAGGAAGTTTTTTCATTTAATCTTGAAGCTAACAATTCCGATGATTCATTTGATAGGCCCAAATCTCTTACTAAGTCATTCAATTCCTTGAGTAAAACGTTGCGGTCCAGAACTAGAAATTAAATTTTCATTGTCTAAATCAACATCCGAGTGTTGCTCCTCAAGAACATCTGGGATATCCAGGTGTTCTTATTCTTCTTATTATAACCAGAAGTCTGAACTAAACAAAAATAGCAATCATCTACGTGATTTTTCGGTTCACCAAATCATTGGAATGCCAAAAGCTAATTTTTGGCGTTTTCCCTTGCTCCACTGTCGTAAATTTTCTACACATGACTTACACACTTTATTTGGAATCCACGAATTGTCCTTATCTGCAAGTTTTACGTCAAAGTATGCAAAGTACACTTTCTTAACGAAATCAGTGATATTTGTCCTTTGACTGGGAACAGTAAAGCTGCCACAAATGTAGCAGAAGGAATCTACACTATTGGCATATTTTCAAGTAGTAGACATGATGTATTTTCTTCACTGCCGACTAACATGCAATTAACAAGACAAAAAAAAAACAGAGACTTTATTGAAACGTTATAAGCGCTCATCATACTTTCACGATCGGTTAACGATTGACTGATTTTGATCGTTCTTTGTCCGCTATGACGCATATAGCATTCATTTGTTTTAGGCAGTTGTCATAGCCTACTTTTCATCACCTAAATGTATTAGGTCGGTTATCGGCCTCTCTCTCGCATTCAAAGCGCCAGTACGTGCCATTGCAGGTTCTTACGCATTTATTTGTTTACTAACAAGCGAGAGCAGTCAGCGCTCCGATTCTGATCTGCGCACCGTTTTGAATAATAGGCTATGTCTTCGGGAATTTTTCGAATATCTTGATAAAAAGTTAGGAACAGATTTTTTAAAGGACATACTTTTAGAAAATAATATTAAAAAATCGATGTTTTTTGATCCTCTAAATAGTACTGCCTCCTTAAAACTATCAAAAACTTACAAATTAGCAAAAGGAAAATGCTATAGAGGAAAAATCTGACGTGATAGAGAAAAATGGGTTTGATATTTGAAATCAGCGCACCCAAATTAGTAAAAAACAAGTGTCAGATCATAATCAGCAGAAAAAAAAATTTTTTTTGTTGGCCAGTGTAATTATATCACATATTAATGCAATAACCACTAAGGAAAGGCCACTCGAAGCTTCTACAACCCAGATATGTAGAAAATCTGTGATGTAGGTTTGTAAGTTCAAACTACAACAGCCTGAAAAGAGCCTTAAGGACATACTGTGAACGACAAATACGCACCTTACACACCTTACGAACTAAATGAAACACAATATATCAGTTTAGGTTTTTATAGTTCAGGAAAGAGTCATGACATTTCAAATTACCTTGTTCGTGCATTCTTGCGTGTGCGTGTAAATGAATTTCTCAACTGAACAATCAATATCAGACCTATCGAACATCAGCCTACTTCCAACACATCAATCAAACCAATAAACAATAACAAATCGATGTCATCCTGACCTAAGCTAAATAAAAAGCTTCGTGAATGTAAGCCAAAACATTACATCTCAACCGAGATCAACACAAAGAAAAAAAAATCCATTTACACTATTCCAGTGCTGTAGTTACATTGCTTAAATAAATTAAAGCAAAACATGCAAATATATATCATTTATTGTTATTATATAAATACTATTAAAATATCATCTTATTCAACCTCAAGTATAAATTACCAACTACAGTAACTATTATTCATACAGTATACAAAAAAAAAGAAAAAAAAGAAAAAAATCTTCATGAATTTCATTGTTAAAACCAGAACAATAGATGTTATAAACGAATAATTTATAATTATAATTTTAATAATAAAATGATAATTAATTTTTTTATAAAAATCTAATTTAGAAAACGAACCATAATATGCAGCACTTAGTTGCTGTACTTTGTAAAATAACATGTTGGAATATCACTCAAGATGGAGGATAGATTAGGTGAATGAATCAATATGCTAAATTTATTGAACCGTTACTCCAATTTTATAGTTCCCTCGTGGGTATTCTAATATATATATATATTTTATCATAATAATTCCAGTGTGAAATGATTATCGGTTAGATATATGGCAGCTACGTTCCTACTCAGTGAGGAAAAGCTTTGTTTATGTTTTAATTCCAAACTACTTTGCATTTAACTTTAGTTATTTACATTATTTTCGCTTAATTCTCTTCCAGGCTTGCAAGCAACAATGCGAAATTGATCACCTTCTCGAAAATGAGAGGTGTCTGCCGAAGCATATAACTATTCCAACCAAACAAGAGTTCTGTGACTAATGGTAAATAAATTTCTTCTTGAAATCTTTCAATAAGAATTATTTAAATTTATTATTTCTTTGTAAAAATGTTTTTTTTTCGTTCCTGACCTCGTGATTTATTTATTAAAAAAGTTAAATATAAACTATTCATCTTTATCGCTGCATGCTCTGCATTAATGAGTGGACGTTTACTTTTTTTGATGAATATATCTTTTCTCGTTATAATAAACACAGTTATGGTGATACTCGTGTAGCACATGAAATCTTTAAAAATCCTTTTCCCGAAAAAGTACATTGTGCTATAGTTCGCCCACCGATTAGAGGTCCCTCGACACACTTTTGCGCATATCAGAAAAAGGAGAATCCATTCCGATAATAGGGTAATCAATCTGTCTTCTGGGATGTGTTTCTTTATTATTACAGTTCGGAAAATTTAGCTTTTCTTTTACGAACATTGTAGTTTTTAAAGTGGAACTATTTTGCATGTATAACAGTTGGAAAAATGTACGTAGAGTATTAATAAAATTAAAAAAGGTATAGCATAAAACAAAAATTTAACTACGTTTATTTTTAAGAAAGATTTCTATAAAATAAAAATAATTATACTGAAAAACAGAAATTTTTTCAAATGAACTTAGATATTCTAAACTTACAGTTGAGAGAACTGAGACACTTTAATGTCCTAAACCGATTAATTATTTATGACTTGTTGTGACTCTTTTAACAAACCCATGCAAAAAAAGGTTGGAAAAAAATACCATTATCAAATCCTTTTAATCTTCAGAGTCATCTGAATCTGCTTCTTAATCGCCATCACTTTCACATAAACTGATCACCAAAGGTTCGCATAATTCTTCGATAATTCCGTCTCTGTCCCAATACATATTTTCCAATGAGGTGACATGAAAGCAATATTTTCCCCAGTTTTGAACTGTAATACTTTCAATCGCCTGTTCTGAAAGCTTAAAAAATATCTCCAGTTATGTTGCGATGGCGAATGAAACTTTTCACTTCTACCCAAACATACTCAATAGCATTAATACCGCAATGATATGATGGTAGCCTCAAAGCTAGAAATCCATGCTCTTTGAGCATCGTGTCGAATTTAAATAGTTTAGTTGTGGGCGAGTTTCTTTTGACCAAATTAAGCAATTCAATTTTTCGCATATCTTGGGAATGAGAAATGTTATTTGCAGAGAGCCAATCCATAAGAACTTGCTTATTATTAGACCAATTTGCGAATAGAGTGATATGAAGCTTTATCAATTATAACAACAGCATTTTAGGAAGGTTTGGAATCAGTTTTTCTTCTGCCCACTTTTCGAAGATCGTAGAATTCATTTGCCTATGGTAATTGGCTTTGTATAGTAAGTTTGAATTCGGTAAAAAACCCATTTCTCCAACCGCACACAAAATTATTATGCGCGGCGAGGCATTTCCGGTTTGTAGCACTCCACATTCTTCTTTAGACTGCCAACATTTTCCATAATTTAAATTACTATCAATCCAAGTTTCATCTAGATACACAATCGGGTTTTTCTCCTCCCTGAAACATGTTATTGCTCTCAAATACTGCGTTCTAGATAAAACAATGTCACTTCGCTCCATGATAAGTTTTCTTTTATTATGGGACTTTTCAAAACAAAATCCGATTTCATGAAGTATTTTCCTTAAAGTTTCCCTTTTCCAAGGAAAATTAATTTTTTCTTTAAGCACAGGAATCAATTGGCACTCTTTTCTCGACCACGTAAAATTCATGAATAGTTCTTCTTATACGTCTACATCAAAATCATTCAAAGCTACGGTTTCGATGGTTTTCTTTACTCTGGCGCTTTTTTTTTTTTTTTAGGAGATTTAAATTTTGGCTTACCTTCACCTTTTAATTCCCTACGAATTCTTAACAGTCGATCCCGATACGCCCGCAATTGCACTTGCACGTTTTATGACTTGAGAAAGGGGAACAAGGAGACCATTCTTTTTCGCAGAATGTCAGCACATTATTCAATATTCTTTTGCAAGAGCTACTGAAACGTTTAACAACAGAAATTGTTGACTGTAATGGATCCATCATACAAATTAATAATAATAAAAAAAATGCAAAAGAGCGACAACAAAAATCAAGCTAGTAATAGTACAGCGACAGACAAGAAAGCACGTGATTTCGCAGGTTGGTGACCAATTCGTACATCCTTCATTTCTTTCTCCTCTTCATCATGAATCGACTATTCTGGGCAAAATGCCAAGGAGAGATCTACAAACGGTGGGTGAACTATACTTGCAGCAATTACTAAATTTGAATTTCAACCTCTTTCTTCAAAGATCACTGTTTGAAGCGCTGTACAAAACGGTTATTCCACCGAGCATGACATTGCGTACGCGAAAGTTTGTCCATAATATAGACGTGGATGTAGATGGATATACTTATATATTTATTACCACCTGGTTTTATTGAAAGCGTAGATAATTAATAATAAAATTATCTAAGATTTTTTAATAAAGAATGTGGTCTCCCTTCACATCAATACAGCGCCCGTAAAGATGTTTCATACTGTTCATAATGATGTCCAGGATCTCAGCTGGTAACAACCACTGCTCCTGCAAAGTTTTCCTAAGTCACTCAAAGTTTAGAGATGGGAGAAGTTTAAAACAGCGACACGTCTAAGAGCAATAGGTTTAAAGTTTGGAGACCTGCTGATCAGTCCATAAGTACGATTGTTTCTTTTTGAAGATGTTGGATCACGAGCTTTGGTGCTTGAAGACTAGCCTTATAGTCTTGTAGGATAAATTGTTCACCTATCACACACACACATATGATCTAACATATGTATCCGTGACCTCGTCTGTATGAGCCGCAGAAACCATGTTTCCGATAGGAAATACACACAGGCTGGGGCCGCCATCCAATGAGATCCCTCCGTATGACCACCACACTACCTACTCCATATGCATGGTATACCTACTCCATATGCATCCCTTTCAGGGACAATAGAGAGAGATGATAGGGTGTTTGCTGTGGTTCTGTCCAGACCAGAGCGCACCTGTATCAATGTATCTAGCAAATCGGGACACGTCTGTAAACAATATCGATCCCACCTGTTCTTGTATCCAGTTGACGTGGAACCTGGCGCATTTCAAACGTTCTGTCCTCTGAAGTAGCGACAGTATCATGCAAAGTACCTGTCGGCTAGCATAGAGACCTCCTTCGTGGATCCTTCTGTACACACCAATACTGCTATAGCCGATGCGAGCTCAGATCGTAGCTGATTCGGGTAATCCTCCTGTTTCGAAAAGGAGATATTCGGATATATCATTCACCCAATGCGGTTTCCCTCTTTGGCCTTCCTTTCTCTGGGATGCTGCGTGTGACTTCTAACACAAAAAAATCATTGATGTGTCCGAATCCATTAAATAACATTAAATCGGAGAACAGAAATCAGAAAATATAACCGGCTTCATATTTTAAGCTTCATTTCTGCATAACTGAATCAAAATTGAAGGGCAATTGTAAAGAAAGAAAGAAAGAAAAATTATTAAGATGGTGAACTCTTCTACACATCGCATATCTGTTTTCTGAAAACAATAGAAGAAAAAACTCACAAAAGCTATTTGTGTGAGCCAAAAAAAAAAAATTGAAAAATCTGATAATAGGTTGCTACTGCTTCAAGTTTTGAATTTCATTTAAAATTTAATGAAAGAAGAAGAATGAAGAAGAGTAACAATAGTCTTGTAACTCATTAAAAGTCAAAACAAGGGTGATTCATGGATTACGTCGAACAGTGAAGACAACTCGCTTTTTACATTTTAATTTTTATTAGAGTGTCTATTCCATCTATATTCTATCTATATCTTAACATGTATAGTTTCTAATAGTTCGTTCACACACCACTACTGAAACGTAATAGGGAGTGTACGTTTTTCTGATATTTTCTCTCCAATGATGATGACAGAGATAACTCCAGTTTAGAGAATTCACATCGATTATGCTTGCTTATTATGTTTTTGGCTTGAATACATTTTGCAGACCCAGATGACAGTTCAATGTCTACAGTAGCCAGTTAGAGATATCGTGCCCAAGACTGTCACTCATTTTAAGCAGCATCCAGTGAAGAGACTGGCAAACAGGTGTTACGATCGCATGGTCCCAAACCCAAAATTTATATGTCATTGTCTATTTTCTTGAGTGTAGGGGAAGAAAAACTCAATGCCAAAATATCGAGTAACTTAGGAAGCGTAAAACAACACTTAGAACTCACATCTTTCTTTGGTTGGCCTAGCGAAGAAGAAGCAAATGACAATTCCACTGAGCTGAACAGGCCTCTATATTATTATTATTATTATTATTATTATTATTATTATTATTATTATTATATTTCAATATTTCTTGCAAAGAGTTTCTAAGGTCAATAATTGTCTTAAATTAACTTTCATGAGTAATCCTCATGATGTGTATATTAATGCAAGTTATTAATATTTTTTTCACAGGATAAAAAAATTCTCGCCGATTCTTATATAATATTTTATCTTCTTTCTTTCTCAGATCACAAATTAATAGTATACTTTTTGCTTCGAGGTTAACTTTTAAATGCCTTTTTTTAATTCTTTTTTTATTCAATTTTAGATTTTTTCTTTTTTCCGAAGCAAGATTGTTTGCAGCAGTGCAAAGAAAATTGTCAGTAAGTATATTTCAAAAAAAAAAATAATCTTAATAGTATTAGTTGATTGTCAATTTTCAGTTAATTCTCTACTTAAGATCTTTTTTTGTACTGGGGCTTCTCTTGGATAATATGCTGCGCAGGACCGATGATTGATCTGAGCTAATTTAAAAAATTTTAAGTTTCAGTTGAATGAGTTCCACAAAATTAATTCTTCCTCAAACTAAATATTTGGATAATATCCACATGATGTGCGCGTAATAAATCTATGTGGACAAAAGTTTTAGATTTTGCACGGATAATAAAGTTGCGTATTTCAAACGAGTGATTTTTAGAAAGCCCCAGGGTATCAACGAATGTGGTATGATCGTTATCTTTCTGCTTTGAAAAACAGAGACGTTTTTAACATATTGCCAGATTGAACTTCTGTGGTGAATACCATTCATCCCTTGGAGTTGTTTTTTTCTGTCTTCTTCACAGAAGCTAAAAAGGTCAATCAGATACAGTATAGTGAATCACTTCTTCTGTATTAGAATTATCAGAATGAAATTATAAAATTCATGACGTTATGATATTCCACTTTCAGGACAACAACTTACGATGTCCATGTTAACTCGCATGATATAGGACTTATTGATCGTAAAGAGGTAAGTTTCTTTCATCAATTTTCATACGCTAAATAGAGACGGAGAGAGAGAGAGAGAGAGAGAGAGAGAGAGAGAGAGATGAGAGAGAGAGAGAGAGAGAGAGAGAGTGAGAATGAGGGTGATTCAGGTAATTGAGAAGATAAAAAAGACTGAGATAAAAAAGCAAAGGTTGGTTTCATATGTAAATTAGCTTTGAAAATTTTACAATATTATTGGCGCACTGTAAGAAAAAAGTATTCACACGATGGTGTTAGCATCCTTAGTCTATCTAACGCAATGTCATAGAAACACGAATAAACTTAACCAGTTTCTTACGACATCGAAGATATTCAAAGGGAAAAAATGCAACGTTTTCTATCTTCGAGAAAGATGTCATCCCAATCAAATTTAAGACATTATTTATACTGAGAAAATTTATATCTTTTGAGAATTACAGCAAGTTTTTTAAATAAACAAGAGCACGGCTAATGATTCTTATATAGTTGGAAGTGAGAATTACGCATTCACCGAAAGTTACTTATTCACATTTTAAGCAACACGATGCGAACTCTTCGACGATAAGAAATAAGAATGGTGTCTTGCATTATCCGATAAGGGGATGTTTACAATTTAGACACATATTGGTGGACATCCAGTTTGTTTTGTGCCATCAATTGGAATAAAAAAAAAGTTATCATGAGACATGATAACTTTTTAATGGGACAATAAATGGGACAATAGTAATAAATAATAATTCACGATGATTAATTAATGAATTTGTAGATAAAATTGGATTTTCTGAAGTAGAAGTCTTGTCGATAATCGTGTATTAGTTATGTCGTATATCAACAAGTTATAAGGGAGAGAGAGAGAGAGAGAGAGAGAGAGAGGAGGAGAGAAAGAGAGACTGAAAAAGATGAAAAAATTTTATACAACCTTTATAATTTATTACCATCAAATTACCGAAATAAATAAATAATTTTCATCACTTCCTCAAGTTTCATAAATCCAACTTTTGCACGCAAAAAGCGTCCTGTGTTAACAATACAATACAATATCAAAAGTGGATGTCCAATAAATTTTTGCAAACACGTTTATTAAACTTGCTTTTTTACCAGTCATACTGATTGATTTATCAGATGTCATTATGTTAATATTTAAAGCCAATCTGACCACATCAAGATCAAGATAAGATAAGGAATCGTGACGTGGATGTGTTGTTATCAGATGAATAAAAGTGACATAATTTGTTAGTTGTAAATAAGTGACGTTATTGTTTTGAATGGAAAAGGGAGATATATTCGTGGATAAACATTCGTGAGGAGATTGGTGGGACACTATGAACCAAATAGGGGTAGGGTGAAAGGGGGAAGCGACGGCAGTGTCCTGGATCTGTGTTGTTATGAGTTGTAGACAAGTAAATGGTTTGCGTATGGCATTATGGGTGATGGATAGTGATAAGATAAATTTTGGAAATGTTTGGAATTTCGCGGGGGGCCCTTCTTCTGCCAGGGACATCACGTGGTGTGTTGGGTTCGCTTACCAAAACATATGAGTAGTGGTTATTGAAATTACAATTATCAATTGTTATGTTTTTTTTTTTAATTAACTTACATTTCTTTCCAGAAAGGGAAAATTGTGGTTTTCTGAATATTCCAAATTGTTGATTTTTAACATATAGGTTAAAACTACTTAATTAATGTGTTTTTAATTTTTATTTTATTTTTCCTTTACAATTTTCTATCTTTCTTTCTGAGCTAATTTTCATTTGAAATAAGAATAAATAATTGTTATTTGTATTGGAAAGAATATCCAATATAATAATTGTGTTAAAATATATATATAAATATCCCTACTGTGAAATTTGTCGGTCTGAGAGGACCAACAGTCAATTGGGACTAACGGAAATGAGTTTTACGTAGTTAAACTATGTAAAAACCATAGTTCAACTTGTTTTGAAATGTCACATGGAGAAAAATCACATGAATTACACGTTAACACCAGTGGCAAATCATACACTTTTAATATCAGCACAAATGTTAAATCAGAAGATTAAGAAAAGAAAAAAATGCTGTCTTTTTCACTTTAATTTAATTTCTGTATGTTAGATTCAGAAAATACAATTTGTTAATAATATTACAGTCATATAAATGGTAACATACAAATTAACAAAATTACAGAGCTGATATTCATTTGAAATAATAAGAAATAACTATTTATTGGTTGTGCTGGCAAAAGAAGTTTCTAAAAGAAAATGCTATAGCGAGTTCAAAACCTTGTTTGTCTCATATCCGCTATTTAAATTACTAATGCTAAAGAAATAAATAAATAAAATAAATAAATTTCAGTTACAGAAAGTGGTTAAGAGCACGAGGAATCGAAGGTAAAATTAATAGTCATATTGGGTTTTTAAAAAAAGAAATTTAAGCATTAATTTACTACAGCAATGATTTCCCACGGGAACAAAGAGTTCCAAAATAAACACACGATTTCTCACCTACGTACAACAAATTGGCGACCGAATAAGAGAGACATCTTTAAGATAAGACTTAATGAGAAATCTACAGTGTTGGAAAATAAATTTACATACATTTTATTTATTTATTAATTTTGCTCAGTTATTTTGTTAGAATATGTAGTTAAACTGAATTTTAAAAGTAAAATATAAAAAATAACAAAACAATTTGAAAAAAAATCATTTCAATTGTCAGAATTCCATACTCTAACAGCATTCCCACCAAGCTTCAGAAATCATAGCATGAGCAACTGTGGGAAGGAATTAATACAGAGAACCAATCGGATAGTATTCTAAATTAAGCAGTCGACTAGCTTTTCTGTTTATTTACAGAAATATCTTTCAACTCCTATGTTTTGTGTGTTTTTGTGGTGTGAATATATCTTTGGCCCAGTAACCTATAATGAAAAAGTCAACTGCATTTTCAGACTTGTGTTTGTGCTCTGTGCTGTGAATATATGTTATTAATCAACAATTTGGAATATCCAGAAAATCTAGTTAGTACTGAGATGTTCCCATACTGGAAAGAAATGTAAGTTAATTTTTTTTTAACTTAAACATAACAATTGATAATTGTAATTTCAATAATCACTGCTCGTATGTTTTGGTAAGCGCATTTCTAATACTGAATATTTTTTTCATAAGAATAATCATAAGGTACATATAAGAGTATCAACATGGATACATTACCGACTTTTCATGTCTAATGTGTGTATGTTTGAGGGACAGCAGCATATAATTAAATTATTCAGAAAAGCCTAAACACTACTGCCATCACAACTCTACTCTAAGAACTCCCACCCTTTAACAGGAAAGAAATAGCCCAAAATGTATTGGAAAATTAGTACAGCCATCTATAGACAACCAAAGACAAAACATGACAATATTGATGGATGTGTGTCACGCTGGGAAAATTCCAAGGTATCGTATCTTAAAAACATCGCCCACAATTCCATAGGCAAACCAAAACACCATGTGATATCACAGAGAGACATATGTTCCCCAGATATTTCCAAACATATAACGTCATGATTGCTTATCTCTAATTATACACCCACAATGCATTATGCGAACCCAACACACCACGTGATGTGCCTGCCAGAAGGAGGTCCACCCCTGCGAAATTCCAAACATTTCCAAAATTTATCTTATCACTATCCATCACCCATAATGCCATATGCAAACCATTAACTTATCTACAACTCATAACAGCACACATCCAGGACACTTACGTCGCTTCCCCTTTCACCCTACCCCTATTTGGTTCATAGTGTCCCAACAATCACGACACGAATGCTAATCCACCAATATATCTACCATTTCCATTCAAAACAACGTCACTTATTTACAACTAACAAATTACGTCACTTATCGACAACAACAAATGACGTCACTTATCTACATCTGAAAACAACACACACCCACGACACGATTCCTTATCTTATCTTGATCTTGATCTAGTCACAAGTGTCCCACCAATCACGACACGAATGTATTTCTGACTGTCCTGTAGTTTGACATCGAAATAATGTTTTAGCAAGGCTGCATAGTGACATAAATGTTTTGCTGTCAGTATTTTGTGTTCTGACATTGCAATGTATATAAGGTCGTGATTTTCTCTTTCTTCCCAAAAGATCAGTTTTATCATTTTGTACTGTAGCGACATTAATCTATTTAATTTGTAGAGTGCACAGAAAGTATACGTTGTTATAGCGTATCTTAGTATATTTTGGCATAGTGGTTTGTATATTAGTGTTTTTAGGCGTGTGGGAGCTATGTCTTTTAACGTGTAGAGTTTGCCAGTTATTGTAGTTATTGTTCGGAGTTATTGTTGTGTAGATGGTTTATGTGGCTATTCCAGTTCATATCTGCATAGAAGTAAATTCCAAAGTATCGTATTGTTTCAACCTGAGTGATTGTAGTGGTTTTGCTGTTCTGTGGGTTTTTTTATGTTGGAAAGTGGATGTTGGATGGTTATATATTTGTTATCAACTGGTCGAGTCAGTGGATTTCTGAATATCATTAATTTTGTCTTTTCTGAGTTTAGGTGTATGGAGTTTTTCGTGAGCCAGTCTGTGATCAGATTTATGTCATGTTGCATATTTGTTTTGGCTATGCTTGGGTTATTATGGATGGATATTATTGCTGTATCGTCTGCGTATTGGAATATCTTACCTTTGAGTGGTAGCTGATTAATATCTTGCGTATAAATGTTGAATAGATTTGGGGAGAGTACTGCTCCCTGTGGTACTCCACAGGTTACTGGTAGCTCTCTGCTTCGGTTTGACCCGATACGTGGATATGCTTTCTATTTTGAAGGTAGATTGTATAATAATAATAATAATAATAATAATAATAATAATAATAATAATAATAATAATAATTTTAAACATTTTTTATTATTCCTCAGATAAATTACATACATTATAGGAACACAATTATGCATAACAAATACTTTTCGTACATAAAGTTTTTTAAATAATAATAATAACAATAACTGTTTACAACGTATATTATTATAATATTCATAATGATGATTATTACAGATGCTTCTTTGCAATTTTTCACTCTATATATACAATATCAATGGATATAATCACTCTATATTGCATACTTTTGTTACAGTTATTACATACATTGTATACCTTTGATTACATATGATACATTACTTACCTTTGTTTACATATAATACATACATTACATACATTGGTTTACACGTGATACGTACATTACATGCATTTGGTTACATATGATACATCTTGGATGAGAACTAATTTCTCTGCTTTCATCCTCGAAGCTTATATGTAAGCTTATCTGTTAATAATAATAATAATAATAATAATAATAATAATAATAATAATTTTTTTTTTATTATGTCTCAGTATAAATTACATACAATAATAATATTTACAATATTTACAATAAGGTTTATACAGAATTTTTGAATTTAGAATATAATAATAATAATAATAATAATAATAATAATAATTTTTTTTTTTTTTTATAAACGACTTATTTGTTTTTACAATGAAAATGATAAGGTTTACTATCACACAGAGTATCTGCACACACACAATGAAAAACATATTATCTTTTCTGTACAGTACGAAAATTCGATATACAAAATGCAGAGTACATTTTATAAATATGAATATACATTTTTTTAAACTAGCTAAATATGGATTGGCACCAATGTGCTGGGGGGTGGGGGGGGGGGGGGGTGGGGGGGGGGGGGGGTGGGGGGGGGGGGGGGTGGGGGGGGGGGGGGGTGGGGGGGGGGGGGGGTGGGGGGGGGGGGGGGTGGGGGGGGGGGGGGGTGGGGGGGGGGGGGGGTGGGGGGGGGGGGGGGTGGGGGGGGGGGGGGGTGGGGGGGGGGGGGGGTGGGGGGGGGGGGGGGTGGGGGGGGGGGGGGGTGGGGGGGGGGGGGGGTGGGGGGGGGGGGGGGTGGGGGGGGGGGGGGGTGGGGGGGGGGGGGGGTGGGGGGGGGGGGGGGTGGGGGGGGGGGGGGGTGGGGGGGGGGGGGGGTGGGGGGGGGGGGGGGTGGGGGGGGGGGGGGGTGGGGGGGGGGGGGGGTGGGGGGGGGGGGGGGTGGGGGGGGGGGGGGGTGGGGGGGGGGGGGGGTGGGGGGGGGGGGGGGTGGGGGGGGGGGGGGGTGGGGGGGGGGGGGGGTGGGGGGGGGGGGGGGTGGGGGGGGGGGGGAGAGGGTAGTCAGGATATAAGTGACACCTTTATGTTGCATGTCCTCGTTCTATAAATGTCCTGCCTTAACTTCTTCACGAAAGATAACCAAACAATCAAGAGTGTCAATGCATAAATAATAAAAAAATCTCCCATAAAACACCAACATCACAAAAAGATGAACAAAAAACGCAAAATAAAAACTAAAAACATGCTTAAACCACAAGACAAAAATTCATTCAATAAAAAGAACTTTTACTCTTCTTCTTCACCAATATATTGGGTATCAATAAATCGTTAGGGATGTATACCTGCTTACAAGTACCAGATCTCGATTAGATAATCCTCGATCTCCACCTAGCATCCTCTCCAACTACAGAAACTAAGTCTTCTTAAAAAATATGGAAACCGTATTTGCGATAAGCACATTATCTGGGAAGATATTCTCATCTTTTAGTAATAGTAAATTACTTATAAATGTTTATATTTATCTCCACAGCAAAGAACATCAACCTAACCAGTGCGAGGTTGTTCCGTGTCTTGATGATGCAGTCAGTCAAAATATGGTTAATATCAGAAGCTTAAAAAAATCTGTAACTGCGTATGTGAGAAAGCTGATTCTTGAGTCACAAATTGTTGCAGTTCCACAAATAATTAGTGTTCAAAACCCCATCAGAAAAATTTTGAAATGTTTGGTTCTCATCGCTTGTCTTGGTGGATTCTGCTATCAAACAACGTCATTCATCAATTTTTACTGGAGTTCCCCAACAATTATGGAAATTAGACCTGGTAAAGAAGAAGAGAAGATGTATCCTGCACTCACAGTATGCGATAACAACCCGTAAGTATCCTTATAATTTTAATAATATAATTAATCTCCTTGTCCAGTCTATTAGGTATATTATCTCATCATCTATGGTATCATATTAGATATTCCCACATGTCCATTCCAGGATGTACAAGAAGGTTAGATGATCGTGAAGAACTGGGGGTTGGTTAACATTCGTGCAATTCAGTATGCATGATTTTTACACTCGAGGTACAATATAAGAAGAGTAAGCTGATTAATATTGTATTAGAACCCATTAGTTAGATTATGTTAGAGATAGGAGAATGGAACTGCACTCCATTAAAGCCCAGCATCTAAATATAATCATGTATGGAAATAGACAACAAAGTTGACGACTCAGATTTATTCGGTTTACAAAGACACATCATCCAACAGCAAATTCATTGAAAATGCAATTCATCATACTAAATATAATCGAACAAAATTGACAAGACCACAAGTCGTCGAAGAAAAATCGATAGAGCTACAAATAATCAAATAAATAAACTAAATTCAAGGAGCAAAAAATAAAAAAATAAAATAAATAAAATAACAATAAAAATAATAATGAATTTCATAGAAATAATATTAGTTGAAAAAATTCATTAACTTCTATATTTAAATCACTCAGTGTGCAATACACTGTTGCAGTTAGTAGTATTTAATTATTTGCAATTATTTTTCAAAAAATATTATTTTACTATTGTCTTCTGGTTGCAAATGCGACATCTTTTGTTGCACTTCACAACTAAAACTCGTTTTAAAAGCAAATATTTTAGCTTACATGAAGATATTAATAATAAAAAGTAAGAATAGGAAAATAACTTGACGAATGAAATGTACAATAGGCTCTTTTGTTTCTGGATTATGACTAATAATTTTATTGACCAAAGGTACAGATGTAAAGATACACATTTGTATTTATTTTCAATAATTTTGTAGTGAATAAACATTAATAGAAATAATGTCTGGATAACCTATAATTTGATTGTAATAAACAGTATTACAATTCTATATTTAACATGTGAACAGTAAATAAATTATGCGCTATAAAATAAAACTCAAAAGATTAAAACTGCTTGGCTTAATAATTGCCCGTTATCGGAATATGGAGATTTTCAGATTAATATTGTAAAGATATAAAATAATAAATTTATAATGGCCCTGTAGAAATAGTGTTTGCCTCCATAGCGCTAAGCAGCTGAAAGGAAGTTCATTGTAAGTTCCATTCTAGTCTCAGACTATATTTATAAGAAATTTTTGATCGGTTCCTGAGTTGGTCTATCGCTGTTCAATTTTTATTTATCCTAAATAAAAATAGAAGTTTCCATATATTTTTGTTGCATATACTTATTTGATATGATTTTTATATAAAATATAAAATATCAAATTTTATCAAATTTATATCAAATATCAAATATAATTTGATATCAAATTTTATTACTAAATATTTTCAACAGTGCTCTGAGAACCAAAGTCTGTGAAATGAACAAGACATTGTGCGAAAAGCCATCGAACATCTCCGAGTATTGCACTTTTTATCCAGAATACTGCATTTTCGAAAGTGACTTGACGAACTTTGAGGTATATAAGACTGTCTCATTACTTCTTAAATATTACAAAGAAATATTAGAAATGCAAAAATATAAGATCGATGTTTTCCAAATGCTTAAATTGTTTAATCTTAGTCCGCCCAATAAGTTTTCTTTCGATTCAGTGTCTTACTGAATCGAAATTAAAAAAAAAAATTTCTCAAATAAATAATAATAAATAATCAGTACTGAAAATCAATAAAACCTTGTTATTCTTCTTGTAAGAATAATCTAAACACGCATAATATTTAGCATGCTTTCTGTATTCTTCAATAACACGTTTTAAGGAAAACTAGATTACCTGTAAGAAACCCATTCATCATCAATTTTGTTTGAATAAGATCAATGGTGCTGCTTTTGAAAGAGAGAAATAAAATAGTGGTATCTAAGACAATTTATTAAAAGCCCATTCCATAAAAAAAAATCAGCTAACGCTTTTTTATTCCCGTATATATAGGGAATAGGCGAGGCCGTTTTAAGCCCTATCTAACTTTTGGAAACTGAGTGGGCAGTTCAATCTCCACTGGTACCCAATCAGAGATAGCTGGCCCAAGGCTATCACTAACTAAGCGGCACGCGTTGAAGAGAGACGGCTCTACAGGTGTTGCCATCTGGTGGTCCCTAACCCTAACACTCGTATTTAATGGCTGAAATATTGTGGGTTCTACAGTCGATTTTCTTGAGTTTACGGGACGAAAAACCCGAGTTTCCTGGAGGAAAAACCCTCTTGCCCGTGCCACAGATCGACTAACTCGAAAAAACCGGTCGAAGAAAGGCTTAGAAAAATATCCTCTAGTCGCTGACTAGACTCGAAACCAAGTCTTCCTGTGGCCAAGCGCCGTGGTATGCAAACATCCTTGGGTCTTTCGCCTTCTAGATGGATTTTTAACCATGTTCTTTACATCCGAAGTTTATTGTCAAAACAGGTTGTAGAGTACCTAGGACCTACTGTAAAACAGGTGGTTAGGATATGCCCTCTGACGGGTAGTTTACGACCGGTTTCTTCCTCTTTTTTGACTGTCATGTTTAAATACTGTTTCCTGTTTTCCTTGGCTGCATCTCAGATAGCTCCTTCACTCACAGCAGCAGGTGGAATGGAGTATCGTTTCTGAGTATAGTCTATAAGGTTAATTTTGATTTATACTAAAGGTAAATGAACTATCTTTTAACTGTTCAATTTGGAAGACCCGTCAGGGAGGAATATGTTACTTCTGTGAAACTTTCTCTACAGAACTCCTTTCTGTTAGAATAAAGGACCTTGAAAAGGGAAGTGGTCTTTTTTTGCTTCGACTTGAATCTTTTTCTTTCTTGAAGTTTGCGGCGAGACAAACATATTTAGCAGATTTTTTGTTGTACTTGAATTTTCCTCATTTTAAAAGCTGTTCTGGGCTGCATGTATTCTAATGAGTGCCTTCTGTGTCGGAAGATAATGCCGATGTGTTAAATAGTGACCGAATAGTGTTCCTGTTAGCGCTAAAAGAACCATTTTAAGAAATATTTCCTAACACAAGAACAGAAGATATGTTGGAGACATTGTCCAAATTTAAGATTCCCTGTGAATCTGAAAAGGGGGTAAATGAGGTCTCTTGGGTGCTTCAAATAGGGGAAAATGGGAAACAGAGGATGAAAAGGGAGAAGGGAGAGGTACGTGTTTGTTGTCTGCGGGTGTTTCTCTGTGTGAAGACGCAAGAATCGTTTGTATCACAAAATAGCTCTTGGGAGATCCCCGTTACTGGCAGGAGTGTCTGTTATTGTTAGGAGGTTGCACGTATTTATTTTGAGCTCAGATATTTTCATCGTGAAGAATGAGATAAGTTGGTTTGCCAGATTTCATACTGTTCTTCTGTATGTTATGATTGAATTTTGAGGGAAATGCATTTCTCACATTATCTGTATGCTAGAGGAGGAGATAGGTGGTTTTCCTATGTTCTCGCTGTTTGTTTTATGGGAAGTTGAACAAAATTTTTGCAATGCATCATCCAGTGTTGTTGATGTTATACAGATTGTGTAATAAGTGCTTTTTTCGTATTGTGGAGAAGGCATCATTTCCACGTATGCATACATTATTTATTTATAATGTATGCATACGTTTGGGTAAATAAACGCTATTGTTGGGTTTTCTGTTTATTAAAGGGGGATGGGGGTTGTTTATTTCTGATTCTCCTTCATTTCGTAAGGATTGAACGATATTTCACTCTATAGGATCGAATATTGGTTAACCTGCAATAGGTTTTTATTTATTTTATTTTATTAGTGCTGAGTTTGGAGCCTCACTGTTTGATTTCTTAAGGATTTAATGATTTTCTAATCTAGCATAGATTATGGGACTTAATAGATTCCATAGCAGAAATACAGTGACATATTTTCTCTTCTTGCTTGAGCCATAAACAGAAAAGACAAATGTTCTTGGAAGAAAACTTAATCCCTTTACACAAACGATACATCAAAATACAATACATCAGAAGCTGTATTCGAGTGGGTGCCCTTCAGGACAGTAATAAATGTTGAATTTCTTTAATACACAAAACAAAGCCATCTGAAAAAAATCTGGATATTTTCTTTTATTTTTATAAAATAAGCACAACCAAGCAAAGATGTTCTGTTTTCACTTTGCAGGTACCGAAAATCGAAGAAGTCTCCAGTGAGATTCTAATACCACATTTGACTTTCTCAGTATTGACTGATGCTTTGATGGGATCTTATCAGTAAGTGTTATTTATTTCTTACACTGCAATCCACTGTATATAAAACATTCGTGTTTTATATACAAATGTATATAAAACACGGATTTTTTATAAACGTAAGTTTCAGTGCTAGGATCGCTGCTGTTTGATTTCTATATTAATAATATAGGAAATAATCTCAGGAGAAATATTCAATTGTTTGCTGATGATTCGAAATTATGTAGAATAATACTTAATCAAGGCGATGTGGAGAGCTTCCAAGACGATTTAAATAGGCTGTCAGTATCGGCAAAGAATAATGGGTATCAGTTTAATGCGGAGAAATGTCAAGTTATGTATTTTGGGAAAATAGATTGCGAGCTGTGCACCACATCAATGGAACTGTACTTCAGGAAATGGATGAAGCTAGAGATTTAATGGCTGTGGCAGACAGAGTTTAGAGGACATATTTCTATGGTTGCTAAGGTTACTTCGCTGCTGAACAACACACAAGTAGAGATAAGGAGTGTTGTTATTCTTCTCTGAAAGGCCTAGATACCTAGCCCACATCTGGATTACTGCACTCAAGTCTGGTCCCCTGGGTTTCTTGGGGGGGGGGGTGAGTGAGAAGCGGTGGAGAAGATTTACAAGAGAACCCCCAAAGATGGTAACTTGTCTGTGGAATGTTACCTATGAGGATAGATTAAGCGATGTGTGGACTGTAGAAGTTGCTAGATTGGAGTAAAAGAAGGGATAGGATAGAAACATATGAGTTACTTAAAAGGTTTTATAGGATTGACGCAGTGTACACATTTCAGCACTTGGCTAGAGGGCGTTTGGACAATAGGCCATCCCTGCAATCTGAATAAACGTGTAGTTCGTAGTTGTTGAGGACTAGAATTTTTGCTTGGAGAAATGAAAATGAGTGGAATCAGTCTCCAGACTCAGTTGTGAGTACTTTGTCTGTTAATGGGTTCAAGGAGAGGTATGATAGATTGTGTGGATAGATTAGGTCTTGCGCGATGAGTCTTCGTAATCCATGGAGGATCCGTACAACAAAATCAACAACAACAACAATAATAATAAAAATTACAAAACACTTTAGCATGATATTAGAAATTGTGAGTGTAATTTGAATACTTTGAGTGTAATTTGTATCTTGACCTTTTCGAAATCAGTTTAGCAGGTGTTAATAATTGTTTGCAGCTATTTTATAAAATAAAATAAAAAAAGTATTATAAAATAGTATAAAATGCAAGACAGGAAAAGTGATGAGCGCGTTAAAGAAACAAAGTACACTAAGAGAGAAGACTGGCCAGCCATATTAATGAAAACAGACCTATTAGTATTCTTACTAATTTAAAGACAGTTCAAAGATTGTGATGCTGTAGGTCTCTCCAGATTAACGTTGTACAAACAGTTTTCAATTCTGGAAACTAATATGAATGGACAGTGCAGAAGATGACTTATAATCCGTCAGCGTTTCAGAATTTCAAATTTTCGCTTAGCAAGCCATTTACAATTATTCCATCTGTTTTGGTTTTCTCGAGAAAAATACTTAATTAATTTTACTTCTTTATAAAATTAATAAACGTAAAGTTCTATAATATTTCGTACAATACACATGCTGACAAAGACATGATAAAGTGATTTATCTATTTCAATTCATACTGATGGAATATAACCCTGGACTCCAATGAGGTGAATTGACGAGTGAATCTTAAGGAAATGAACATGTTCAGTGCTATTAGTCGCTGTTCATAAAATATTTCTAGAGTGGATTTTAATTGTGGAAAATTGTTATCCTCATTTCCAAATGCAGTTAAAAAAATAATTACAAAGAAGTGTATTTTTGTTTTTGTATTTTCTTTAGAAAACCGTTTATATTTCAGGAATTATCTGACGACTTCTTTCGCAGGATGTGAAAATACTTGTAAATGGAAGAATATCCCTTGGAAGTGCTTGGGCTACTGCACCTGGTTTAATCCTAAGGTGCCTCCATGTAAAACTGTACTGCTTTTTGATCTTCACTTTTTCCCTCATGTTTGTATGGTGTTCAATTCTTACTGGGGAGCGAAGTGGAAAAACTCAAAACTCTTAAGTAAGAATTACTTTTATGGAACTAAATATTATTTTGTTTTGCTTTTTGAAAAGTTTCTGAAACTTTTCAAAAAAACGCTGAAAAATGTATTTAATATTCTGAGAGAGAAGACATTCATTGCATCTTAGAAGTGCACGTCCCTACCATTGTAGACGGCTCGATAAAATGGTTATTTTCACAAAATATCTGATCTTACAATAAACCTTATGTTGTATAACTCATATGAGAATTCATATTTCCGAATTTAGGGACACAAAGCACACGTGTTGATATGATTATTTTACTTATTATTAATAAAATAACAATTTGACGTTTCGACCCCTGTATTAAGGTCATCATCAGAAGGATACATGCGTATAGGGAACCAAGCTACATGCTCTTGCACTCTGTACTGATAAATTAAATCTACGCTATTAATAAATGTTTTCTTAGCCTGACCTCTGGTGATAATTTGAAAATAAATAAATAAATAAAAGAAATCAAAAATAAAATAAAAGTTGAAAGAAAAAATAAAATAAAATAAATATCATCTCATCCACTTGATAACGGGTTGAGTCCACTAAGAAGAAAGGTTCTCCACTTTTCGCGATCGTTAACCGTCTCAATCATGACTCGATAACTGGTAGATGGGGACATTCTTTCAGCAACTTTATCCAAGTACTTCTTGGTCTGCCTCTAGGTCTTTTTCTTCCGATATATCCATTCAGAGCTAAATATGGCAGTCTGTGAGGGGCTATTCTCTGAATATGACCAAACCATCTCAGTTGATGCTTAATAATTGTGTCTGTTATATTATCTGGGAAGTTTAAATCTATTCTGACTTGATCATTAGTCTTGAATCCAGTGGGTGTTATTAATGTTTCTAACATTTCATTTCAAATGCTTGTTTCTTGATTGGTTATTGATTAATCTCCAGGCTTCTGAAGCATAAGTAGCCGTTGGGATAATAATTGTTTTATATAATTTTAATTTTAGACTCGTTGGGATTTTTTATTTTTCCATATTTTGTTTAGTTTATTCATGTTGGTCCAACCTAGGTTTAGCCTGTGTTTTACTGTTTCCATATTGTTCAGGTTACTAGATATAAGACTAGCAAGATAAACGTATTTACTAACTTGTTCCAGGAAGTGATTTTCGAGATTTATAAAATTATTTTCTTCTTCTCTATCTATCCTCATTATTTTTGTTTCATGAGGATTTATTTTCACACCATAAGTTCCACAAGAGTCATTTAAAATATCAATAGTTTTTTCTAGCTATGGTTTAGAATCTGCTAAAATAATGATATCCTCTGCGTATTTTATATGATTAATGTTGGTACTATTAATTTTTACACTTGGTTCATCAGCTATGGCTTTACAGACTTCTTCTAGGAATATATATATATATATATATATATATATATATATATATATATATATATATATATATATATATATATATATATATATATATATACACACACACACACACATATATATATATATATATATATATTGTTTATTTTTTATATATTGTTTAGATTGTTATACTACGATTTTATTTAGACCTTGTACAGTTCAAGTTGCTATGGAATGCTGACAAAAAAAAAAGAAAGAAAACACTTCAAAGTCTTCTAGCAGTGGGATTTTTCTTTGGCTTGTTCTGGTTGCTATAATGGTTGCAGATGGGTCCTCCACATTCTTGGAATGGTTAGGCCAACATTTATGTTCAGATTTGGGTTATGTTTGAGCATTTCACATGCTTCTTTGAATTTCCTCTCGAACCAGGTTTTGGTGCTGTGCAGGAACTTGGTATTTTTCCAATCAGTTCTGTGGTATGTTTGGAGTGCGTGGTTAGAAAGGCCGGTTTTTCCAAAATGGAGATATTTAATGTGTCGTTTGTGTTCGTCCTTCCTAATTGGGATGTTTCGCCCTGTTTCCCCTATGTATGGTAGGTTACATGTGCATTGTATTTTGTATACTCCTGGGTGGGCTAAGTATGGAAGAGGATCTTTGGAAGAACTGAGTAGGTGTCTAATTTTTTGAGGGTTTCAAGGTGGTTTTGAGGTTGTATTTATGTAGTGTTCTGTCTATTGTTTCGGAAATGCCTCTAACATAAGGTATGGTAATAATATTCTTGAAATCTTTTTTTTTTGTTTTACTAGTATCTCTGTGGAGGATCTTGTGAATAGTTTTTTTACTGTATCCATTTTTTATAAATGTGCGGTTGATGATCTTGTATTCCTGGTTTAGAGCTTGTTCATTTTAACAGATAGTTTGAGCTCTATGTTTAAGGCTGCTTATGACCTCAGTTTTCGTGATGGGTTGTGATATGAAGTTTTGTGTATGTAGTGGCCAGTGTGTGTAGGTTTACGGTAGACTGAGAAAGAGAGACAGCCTGAGGGATGACGCGTGACGAGTATGTCTAGGAACGGAAGCGAGTTGTTTTTTTTCTATTTCAGTGGTGAATTGGATACGTTTGTGTTGTTTGTTCAGGTGGCTAAGGAATGTATTTAGTGCTTCGCGGAAGTGGGGCCAAATGGCGAAAATATCGTCGCCGTTTCTGAGCCAAATTTTGGGCTTTAGGCACGCTGACTCTAGAGCTCGTTGCTCGAAGTCTTCCATATAAAAGTTAGCAATTGGGGCGGATAAGTCGTGAGCCAATGGCTGTATCCCCTTTTTGAAGATAAAAATTGTTTTCCTCACACGAAATATCCGGAGCAGAGTACATGGGAAAAGAGGAAATAGAAATCGAAACTCTTCCATTCCTAGACACACGTCTTCCCTCAGACTGTCTCTGGTTCTCAGTTTACCGCAAACCTACACACACTGGCCAGTACATACACAAAAATTCTTATCACCACCGAATACAAAAATTAGGAGTCATAAGCACCCTTAAACACAGAGCTCAAATCATTTGTTCAAATGAACAAGCTCTTAACCATGAATATGAGACCATCAAACATACCTTTATATAAAATGGATGCAGTATAAAAACCATTCACAAGATCCTCCACAAAGATACCGTTAATAACAAAAACGATTTCAAGAATGCTATTACCATACCTTATGTTAGAGGCATTTCCGAAAACATAGACAGAACACTACACAAATACAACCTCAAAACCACCTTTATACTTCCTAAAAATTAGACACCTACTCAGTTCTTCCAAAGATCCTCTTCCGCACATAGCCCACCCAGGGGGTATACAAAATACAATGCACATGTATCCTACCATACATAGGGGAAACAGGGCGAACCATCCCAATTAGGAAGGACGAACACAAACGATACATTAAATACCTCCATTTTGAAAAAAACAGAATTGATTGGAAAAATACCAAGTTCCTGCACAGCACCAAAACCTGGTTCGAGAGGGAAATTCAAAGAAGCATGTGAAATGCTCAAGCAAAACCGAAATCTGAACAAAAATGATGGCCTAACCATTCGAAGAATGTGGAGGACCCGTCTGCAATCCTTATGGCAACCAGAACAAGCCAAAGAAAAATCCCAATATAAGAAGACTTGGTGAAGTGTTTTTTCCCCCTTAGCATTCCATAGCAACTTGAACTGTACAAGTTGCTATGGAACTGAAAAAAATCATAGTATAACAATCTGAACTGTACAAATCCAGAAGAATCTTAGTACATGAGGACTTTAGCAGAGTTTATCGTAGTTTTTATTTATTTTATTTATTAATTATAATTATATATTTTTTTTCTTTTCTTTCAATTTTTATTTTATTTTTTATTTATTTTATTTTATTTTATTATTTTTTAAATTATCGCTAGAGGTCAGGCTAATAAAAATATTAATTAACAGCGTAGATTTAATTTACCAGTACAGAGTGTAAGAGTATGTAGTTTGGTTTCCTATACGCATGTATCCTTCTGATGATGACCTCAATACAGGGGGTGAAACGTCGAATTGTTATTTTATTAATAATAAAGAAAATAATCTTTTCAATACGTGTGTTTTGTGTCCCTTAATTAGGAAATATGAATGCTGATCACCGTGTCACCTTAAAAGAACGAGTCATATGAGAATATTTGTCAATCCCACATTTTCGTTTGGTCGATATTAAGTATGAGCATCCAAGATTTTTTAATAAATCTTTCAGAATGATTGAGAAAAAAAAACAGAATT
Source organism: Typopeltis vanoorti (assembly GCF_054136105.1). NCBI lineage: Eukaryota > Metazoa > Arthropoda > Arachnida > Uropygi > Thelyphonidae > Typopeltis > Typopeltis vanoorti. The sequence goes on along the minus strand of NC_143562.1, from coordinate 27,995,884 downwards.
TATAACAAGCGATTTTTATTTTATAGTATAATTTTTGTTTCTATTCAAACTGTAAATCAAGAATAAAACCGAGATATTCGTATTCTAAGAATTCGTGTTATGTTAAACGAAATGTATAATTTTGAATAGTGAAGTGTTTTCCACATCTTTTTCTTATGCGATATGACGCATTGATGTGCTCAATAAAACATTGGCCTGTATGGTAAAACTGAACTTCAAAAATTTATGTATTCGCTGAAGGTCATCGGTCCAGATCATATACCTACACACTAGAGTTTATATCCGAAGAAACAGCTCCACACCATGACACTTCCGAAAGCTTCGCAACTATTACAAGCAGCTTCGTCGATCACATATTATGACTCTTTATAGATAAGTCTCAAGGAGTTTTGCACTGCTATCCTCTACGCTTACCAATGTCCTCATTCTTCTTCTTCCGTTCTATTAAGATATCCATTGGTCGAAAGCAAGATAGCGCATGTTTCCTTCCGTTGAAATTGTGCAGTTCTTTGCGTAGTGCGTATATTATTTGAAGTTTTTTATGGTTAGTTCTTCCTACCACCCCGCTGGATTGTACCAATAAAAAAGTACTTTTACTTCACTTTTCCGTTTCTTTTATTTATAGTATTTGCATTACATGGAACTATAGGAATATACAGGTCATTAGGTTTTCTTCTAAAAACGAAGAATTTCCCAGTTTCAGCATAGTATATATTGATTATTATCATATCTATCAACTTCTTTGAAAACGAGATGTTACTTGAATATAATAAAGTTTGAATCCCCGTTACAACTGCATCTACCTAATCGTTTGATATAAAAAATCACACAGGAAAATATATACGAAATGAATGAAAAACGCGTATGTGGTTCTGATCCAATTTATGACAAAGCGATTACTTTTTTTCCCCTTAAGAATAATGTTTTATATTCTATTAACATCGGTGAAATACCACCTCAATATTCAACTCCCTTGATTTTATAGTTCCATGACACGTATGCCATTTTATTTCAGCCAGCAAATTGATTTTTGTATGGATGGCAAAACATCGTCTTCTTCTTCGAACAGATTTGCATGACATACCAGGTCATTAAGAACACTTTGGCAAAAATATGTATAGTTCTTTTCTTATCCGCTCTGTGGAGTCTACTTTGTATCAAAAGCTGCTAGTGGTTTACCTTTATAGAACTTTTCATTTACTTCAGAATCGGGTACAGTAACCTATATTTCATGCAAGAAACATTTACCAATATTTACAAATTTCATTTCTTTTTTTTGTATTTTATTCATTTGTTTCCACATTATGGGGTGTTTCTAGTGGAGCAACCCGTCGAAGCGTACGTGATACAAAAACATGCAAATCACATGCAAGAAATATTTGAGTCATATTTCAGGACTGAAAACAAGAACTTCGTGGTGTTAATTTACACAGCAAAGCTCTAACTGAATGTAAGGCATAAGTAGAACCTGTGCTATAAAAATACTATTAGTTGTTATAACATATTATTATTATTATATTATAATATATTATATTATAATATAATTATAATTTTATTAACTTTTATTAAGTTTGTAATGAACATCTCCAATGAACAACATACTTTGCTCTAGAGTTGCTTTCACAGCGTTGCATGCTCTGCAAACTGTTCTGAAAGAGTATGCTATCAATACTAATTTCTTCGCTTAAATACCATACTTAGAGAAAAATATCAAATTGTTGCAATTTGTTTGTCATTTACGTTAACATCTAATTTCTTTTTTATTTTCATTTAGATTTCAATTTCTTTCCTCCTGTGGATGAACTCATGCATCCGCATATTAAGTCAGGCATCCATATAGAGTTTCATGATTCACGAACTATAGTGAACCCGTTTCATACAGGGATGCATTTAAAACTTGGAACCCTGCATCAGATTTTTCTTAAGCAGGTAACATTCTCTTCTGTCATTTCTGAAAAGTAGTAGCATGGCTTATTTCAATGCTCCATTCAAGTATAACTTCTTCAGTATACTTGAATGGAGAACTCATTACGTAAACATTGCATGCTCTGAGTGTGCGCAGTTTTATGGAGTAGTTTTGTGAGCAAGTCTACGAACATTGAAACATCTCTGCTGCGAATACATTTATGAAAACATTGTGGTAGTAAAAATAATGAGGAAGAAGTATAAATAATGTTGTTTATTCAAATGATTATTTTTTTAAATACTAAGAGAACGAATGACTTGCAAAAATTAATAGATTAAATAAATATACAAAGTAAAAAATTACAATATTTCATCATGGTAGTAAACAGTGGAAAATATACTGAAAACTTGCAAATTATGCAAAATATTGCATAATTTGGATTTTTCGCGGTCATCGACTCACATTAAATGTTATACTCTCTAAAGAGATGAGAGAAGTAGATTATTATTTAATTTTTATATAAAAAAGTTGGCATCTAAAATTTATTAATATTCTCCTTCTCATTTGTAGCAGTTCTCGTTCGAAGTCTCTCATCATTGGATATAGAGATGATGTAAAAATTTCATCTATTGACTGTTATTAAGCTTATTAAATTTTGATTTTTAAATGCTCCTGTTTAGACTGATATCCTCTGCTTGCAGACTACAAAGAAATATTTGCCATCTCCGTATGTAACAAACTGCACAGACTACATTTCTGGGTGCGCAGAAGGAAAAGGAATGAAGCCATGTTCAAAACAGTCAAGTACAGAATACAGAATTATTACTTTCATGATATTATGAAAATGATAGAATTTCTCAACACATAAAACAACGTGTTATATAGCATTTCTGAAATTAATATATTAATTTTATAATTTTTTATATATAACAGACTGTCCACATCAATAATAACAGCAAGCCGAAATAATAGAAGAAATCGATTTCAAAATATAATATAGATACATCTAAAATGATACATCTTGGATGAGAACTAATTTCTCTGCTTTCATCCTCGAAGCTTATATGTAAGATTCGAGGATGAAAGCAGAGGATGAAAATAAATCATAACCAACTGGTGTCATCTGAGGATAACACCAGTTGGTTATGATTTATTGTTTTTTTTGCTGTGTTGGGAAGGTACGAAATTTATAATTGAGAAATTCACACACACACACACACACACACACACACACACACACACACACACACACACACACACACACACACACACACACACACACACACACACACACACACACACACACACACACACACACACACACACACACACACACACACACACACACACACACACGATAATTTGGAATATCATGACGTGTCAATGAACTAGAAAGGCTGAACTATATCGTGTTTTATTTAGTTTGTAAGGTGTGCAGGGTGCGTGTTTCTTGTTTACAGTATGTCCTTACGGCTTTTTTCAGGCAATTGTAGTTTGTAAGGTTCCCAGCAGTTTATTTAGCATATCTGGGAAGTAGAAGCTTCGAGTGGCCTTTCCGTAGTGATTATTGTATTTATATGTGATATAATTAGCAGTCTGATGTCTTGTTATACGGTATGTATTTCTGACTGTCCTGTAGTTGACATTGAAATAATGTTTTAGCAAAACTGCATAGTGACATAAGTGTTTTGCTGTCAGTATTTCGTGTTCTGACGTTGCAGTGTATATAAAGTCGCTATTGTCTCTTTGTTCCCAAAATATACTAAGGCGCACCTTAGTATATTTTGACATAGTGCTCGGTATATTAGTGTTTGCAGATGTGCTGGAACTATGTCTTTTAACCTGTAGAGTTTGCTAGTTATTGTTCGGAGTTTGTTTGTAGATGGTTTATGTGCTTATTCCATTTCATATTTGCATCAAAGTAAATTCCAAGGTATCGTATTGTTTCAACCTTCGTGACTGTAGTGATTTCGCTATTCTGTTTTTTTATTTTATTTTATTTTATCTAATTATATATATATATATATATATATATATATAATCAACTGGATGAATTAATGGATTTCTGAATATGATTAATTTTGTCTGAGTTTAGAGGTATGAAGTTTTTGGTGAAGCAGTCTATGAGCAGATTTATGTCATTATGCATATTTGTTTGAGCTATGCTTGCGTTATTATGAATGGATATTATTGATGTATCGTCTGCGTATTTGGAATGATAATAATAATAATAATAATAATAATAATAATAATATCTTAAATGATATTGTCTTTTTGACTGTGTATCAGCTTTGTTAATAAAGTTCCCCGGGATTGGTGACCAAACATTCTAAATAATGAGCTCTCTAAGTGTAGGCTACAGCGGGTTGCGCAGTCTAATTAGTTTAGCATTTTCATCATAGCATCAGCAATGGGGTTACTGTCGACAGAAAAAGTGAAGAATATTCCTGCTGCGATGTTCCAAAAGTTGCCTAAAAGCATGTTCAGAAGGGTAACTGTTGTCATTGAGAACAAAGGTGGTCGCACTCAGTACTAGAAATGTAATTAAAATGCATTTTGTGACCACAAGTAGGTGTCCAAATTCTTTTCTAAACACAATGTGTATTTCCCCGACACAAGTGAGACCACAAGTCCTATACCAAATAAATGCCGTATAGTGGAGAGCATATCAAACGATTGTTATGCTTCTTCTCGAAGAGATGGAGGTTATAGTCCTCTGCAAATACTTCAAATGCTTCACGAGGAAGACTGCTGTACAGAAGCGAGGTAAATGGAATTAAAGATGACTGAGTGTAACAGGAATAACGTCGTCCGGAGTTCCACTATAAAATATTGTTGGGACGCTGCTCTTCGTGTTGGTTTAATAGAAATGAGTGGACTAATGCATACCAATTCTCGGAACATTCATCACAGACATATCTGTCTATGATCAATAGGCAGAGAGATACCTCGTACAATGACCGCTTATGACTAAGTGACTGAAGAGTGTCTACAAAAGAGAAATATCAATGAACTAAACCATTCGCTACTGGATTACATCAAGAATTGAAATTTTAGAGAATTCTTAGGTGCACTACTCAAACGGGAGATCAGTACTTCAAAGATCCCTTTCATTTCTATTAGTGTAAGAAACGCATGCGTGAGTCAGTATTTTCAGACTCCTATCTCGTGTTAGTTTGCTGTTTTAAAGGTCCAATTCCACATCCTATTTATTTTAATCACTTCCAATCGTTTCTATTCCAGGCTTGCATGGAAAAGTGTGAAATGGATTTTCGAGTCTCAAAGGATAACTGTGCACCCAGGTCTATAGCTTTTCAAAACCTCTACAACATCTGCAAGAATGGTAAATAACGTTCTATTTTGAATTAGTTTGGGGATAATTATTTGAAGGGATTATTTTGTTTGCACGAATAAACTGCATCAATTGCAACCTCATTATTTTCTTCTTTAAAAATATTGCTTTAGAAGGATTCACCAAATACCCATAACGTTTATGTCATTCAACTGATTGTAAAGCAATGTGAAATTTATTTGTTAATTACGTTACGGTAGATACGTAGAGGAGTAAGCTTGCATCGTTCAGTTGATTTCTCTTAAACATCAAGTAAAGGTACTCCTTTTGTTGTACTCTTATTAGTCCTGAACTGTAAAGAACATCAACATTTGCATTTTAATGCAAGTCATTGCATCCTTGAACTGTTTTCCCGCACGCTTGAGAATTTAAATGTGTGTTATATTAAGGTTATCTGCATCTTTAAAAATTGGACAAGATACCAATGGGCTAAGGTACTCGTTACATATGAGCCAATTTAGTCTTTCCTCCAATTCTAGACAAGACGTGATCTGGAGTGAAAGTAGTACTGTTTATTATCGCGAGCATTTTCTTGAAATGGGATGGATATGGCGGTGCTGCTATCCTGGTGCGGCGAGGCATTATGCGTAATGAACGCTCCGAGCTAAAAGTGTTGGAAAAGAGGACTATGATTAGTGAACGATATTGCGATGAAGTTCTTCAACGTCATGTCCGATTGTTCCATCGGCTTGGGAGAAGAATTTATTTTTACAGATGACAATATCACGCCACATCGCACACGACCAGTGGAGACTTCTGGAGACTGAAGATATTAATCAAATCGAGAGACCAGCACGCTCCCTAGAACTAAACTCCGTAGAACACACTTTTTGGGACACAATATATATATATATATATATATATATATAATATGTATATATATATATAATCCTGTATAATTTACAGGTATGTTGGCAATCAATTTATGTCCACATTTGGCTGTAGTCATAAAAAGATTTTTCATATGCGGGTAAAAATATAGGTTCATCCTTAGCTTTTGGACACCGGTGTATTTCAATTGTAGGTGTACATGTCTGATTTGTAATAGTTTTTTTTTTTACCGTTACAGAAATGTACTTAAGACTGCATTTATCATTGGTGTTGTCACTCTCGTATGAGAGTGTCTGTAGCAACCCCACTTTATAGATTTCAAACAGATCATGCACATATTCAGTGTTTACATTAATTACCATTGTTGTCTTTTACTACATTTGTGATATTGACTTCTGTTCCAGCAAATTATTTTTCCACTTTAGTGATTTATACCTTAGATAGTATTTCAAAAATATTTGTTAATCTAGATATGCATATTATAATATGCATATCCTATCTTTAAGAAAGGTAATAGAGATGACCCTAAAAACTATAGAGGAATCAGTATACTAAATTCATGTTACAAAATATACAGCAGAATCTTAAATAACAAACTAATGAAATATTCCGAAAACTTTATTCTAGAGGTACAAAATGGATTTAGAAAAGGACGATCATGTATAGACCCAGCCTTCTGCCTAAAAATAATAATAGAGAAAAGAAGAGAATATAATTTAGAAACACATATTGCATTTATTGACTTTGAAAAAGCATTTGACAAAGTTAAAAGAAACATATTATTTAACATATTAAAAGAAAGACAAATACCAAATAATATCCTAAAAGCTGTCACAAGTATATATGAAAATAATCAAATACAAATAAGATTAAATCATGAGCTATCATATACAAGAGAGATAAACCAAAGGGTCCGACAGGGATGTCCCCTCTCAGCAACTCTTTTAATATCTACTTAAATGAAATAATAATAAAATGGAGTAAAAATTTACATCAAGGAATTAAACTTTCACCTACAGTTAACTTAAACACTCTCCTCTTTGCAGACGACCAAATAATAATTACAAATTCTGAAGATAACTTACAGAAAGCTATTTTAAATCTAAATGAGATATCCAAAGATTATGGTATGATAATATCAACGGAAAAAGCAAAAACTATGGCCTTTAAAGGAAAAGATCCAGCAAGAACTAAAATAGTATTAGATAACAAGATCTTAGAACAGGTGAATTCATTTAACTACCTGGAATGTATGAACACTTATGAAAATGAAAAAGATATAAACATAAAAATTGCAAAATATTTAAAAATAACAGGAGTAATTAACTCTATATTTAAACCAAACCTAGTTCAAAAACAAACCAGGCTAAAAGTATAACAGTACATTAGCTCTACCAGTCTTAATGTATGGAAGCAAAATCTGGAAAATAAAACAAAAAGACAAACAAAGATTAACAACAGCAGAAATGAAGTTTATGAGAAAAACTGCAAAGTATACCCTATTTGATCACAAAAGAAATGAAGAAATTATGAAAGAATTCAATCAAGAACCAGTAATAGAAAAAACTAAAAAATATAAACATAGATGGATGAAACACGTTTAAAGAATGAAAACAGAAAGATTACCAAAACAAGCCTCAACGTACGCCATTAGGAAAAAGAAAACCAGGACGTCCTCTTAAACGATTCAACGACGACTTCTAAGACCGGAACAGGCCATACTAGGCCTAAATCCTTGATACGTATGATGATGATGATGATGATGATGATGATGATGAATATGCATATATTTACTATATGCAGATCAATACTCGTATAAAAATGTCAATGCTAGTGTTGTAGTGTTGAATATACATTTTACATTTTTTTTTCAGGAAAATAAAATTTCTACAGGGTTATAAAATCGTAATTCATTTTAGTTTTGATTTTTCTTGAATATTCAGTTTGTTTCTATTTTCTGAATCGAAATTAGAAAAATATTTCCTGTTGTAAGCAGTTAAATTAAAATAGCCTTTTTAACGTCTTGTCTTTTCAATTTTAGATGCTTTAGTTTATCCAGAAACGTGTATGAAGCAGTGTAACGATGATTGTATGTAAGTATCTGTTGGTATACAAGGAAATATCTTCATTTGCAAAATTAATAAGTGAGGAAACACTAGCCGGATACAAGCTATTGTTATCCAACCATAGAAAAGTAGCGATGATAAGGCAGTCTGTTGATGTTAATACTTCTAGAACAATGCGTTCATCAGTGGCTGGGGACACAAACCATAGAAGTATTATCATCGGAAAATCGTTATTTGCTAATGGTAATGCTAGTTAAATATTATTATTATTGTTAAAGAATATTTTTAGCTTTCTCTCATTATGATCATGTAATATCTTCTACATAAGCTACGTTCTCGATAACTCGCTAGAATAATAAAAATTGCTTTGTTCCCTCTTTCGTTTTTTTTTCAATTTACATTTTTTTTATATTCCACAAAGTTTTTTTGTTTGGTTTTCATTCAAATTTTCTCATATTTTTCTCGTTGATTCTAAGACTGATGTATGTTTTTAACCTTTCACTGGAGTATTTATTTATCAGATATATTTTAGTTATTATTTAAAAGAACAACTTCAGAAGGTTTATTTAACGCTAGTGTAAATTAGATGATTTTTATCCATTTTGTTATGTTTTTGTTCTCACAAAAATTCGGGTTTTATAAGAAATTTCTGATTATTTCCGTATTTTATTATATTTTATGTATTTACTATCAATTCATTTAATTTTTAGTGGAATTTAGGTTACGACTTTTGAAGGCAATGGCCATTAACATCCATTGTTATGTAGCTTGTAGGAAAACTGGAAGTTCTTTCGTTACTTCTATGAGATTGTCTTTTCAATAGACGTTGGTTCATTGCGTCGTTTTTCCCTATTGACATAAGTAAAAGCATCGTTTCTGAGCTGTTTCCTGTGAAGTAGTGTTAAATCTGGGGCAGTTTGTGAATACCAAATTTCGGACTCAAGTTTGTTGTCAATGCATGAGTGGTTATTGTCCTTTCAAGCTCAACCTGCAGTCTGCTGGGACATTTGTACACGGTAATGTAAGTCAGAATTCTAAGTTAAGAGAATGAAACAAAATTATTGAGAAGAAGGAGAGAGAAAAACAGTAATTCACAGGCTAACAGTGAATCACATTATCGATGAGTCAATATTCACGTGTCTCAGATATAAGACGTCAGGGAAAGAAGATCATTGACGTATTAAAGGAAGGATATAGTTGATAGCACTGAGTTGTGGTGCACCATCATTAACTGTAAAGATTGACGAAAGGATACCATTCACCATGACCCGCAGTGAGCGACCGGAGAGTAAGCTCTCAATCTGTTGACAAAGAGAAGGAGGAAAATAACAAGATGGTCGCTTCATAAGAAGACGACAATTCCAAATTTGATCCTTGGAAATATCAAAAGCGACCACCTGACTTTCTCCGAAGTTTTTCCATTTTCTGCATCCGAAGATGGGTGAGGTTGGCTAGGAGATCGGCGGTATAGCGAGAATAACGGAATCCATACTAGCGAAGTAGTATAAAGATGCCACCTATGTTACTGCTTTGAAAATCAGAGGCATTGTAGGTAGATAAAATGCGTCTTTTTTTGGTTTTAATTATAAAATAATAAAATACACATTAAATACACATTACTTGTATGACAGACACTGAATTTAGTTCGTATAATGCATGAACTTTAGGCTTTCTGCTTTTCTATAGTCTTAATTTAATTAACTAGTTGCTAATGGATTGTACAATGAATTATCGCTTCTCTATTGAATTCATATGAAGAGAAATTCTAAATTTGATTGCGTTATGATATCCGTTTCAGGACAACAACTTACCATTTGGATTTCGTCTCACAGGATATCGCTCCTGATAGTCATAAAAGGGTAAGTTGTTTTAATTATTCGCATTCTTAGTTTGTTCTGCGGGTATAGAACGTGGATTAATAACTCAGTAGTTGTGAAGATTAAAAAATGGAGACAAAAAATTTTAATTATATACGATCCCGATATAATATAATCAGGGGATCATATCCTACTCGTGATATGATCATCTGATAATTATAAAAAATATTGTTTTAAAAAATACTGTTTTATTTTCATTGATATGTGAGATTTCCACATTATGACCTGTTCCGGTCTCATTTGTAATCTAATAGCCTCATTTGGTGTCCAGCCAATTTTTTATTTATTTATTTTTTTTAAAACCCATTTGTTTTTATTTTATTATTTTTTAGGATATCGGGTACTGATTTAAATATTCTATCCAATTTCGTTTGTATTTGTATAGTTTTCTTCTATTGATTTTATTTTTAGTTATTTTAAAATATCTTCATTCATTTTGTATGTATGTATGTATTGTTCAGTATTTTCAGTGTATTAATAATGTATATTTTTCAGTTCTTCTCAAGTATCTCATTTTACTTGTTTTTGTTCGACGTTTATCTTATTTATTTATTGCCCAAAGTTCGCTGTAATATATTTATGTAGGTACTGCTAAATCATTGAATATTTTTAAGCGTTTCTTTTATGTACAAGATTAGGGATCGTGAGTTCAGCTTTTGTGTCTAACAGTTGTTCGTGTCCATATCACAGTCAAGCATACACTGAATTCTCTCAACTGCGCATGCGTGAACATGACGTCACGATAGCCGGGTATCACAAAAAGAAGTGTTTTTTTTTTTGCAGATGTGTTTGAAATCCTTACAGTCAACATTCCACAGTCTTGAAATCCTTTTTGTTAATCACCTCTGACAACTCTCTAAAGTACCTTCATCTCACCTCTAAGCCCCGGTGATCAGATCCGAGCACAATACTCCAAATATGACCTGATCAGGGACTCATACAATGGATTCACTACCATTTTATTTCCTCTGATTAATGTTCGTCTTAATAGTGAAGAAATTTTCTGAGTTGTCTTAATCACCTTTGCAGCATGCTCCTTAAATTTCAAATTCCGATCCACCATAACTCCAAGATCCTGTGCTTCCTCAACTTCCTTTGGTATACTTTCACATATGTTGTATGCAGTATCCCATCTGCAGATCCCAAAATTCATATCTTTACATCACGTGTAAACTGTAATTCCTGTGTAAATCTATGCTGGAACTTTCCAGCATAGAAAAGGAAAGTTACCACTGGTAACTTTCCTTTTCTCCGATATTGCTCCTTCATGCACCACACCTTGGCATCTATCAGACACCCAATTAATATCCAAACTCATACAGTGCATCCTAAATATCAGTTTATCACGCATTGCCATATCAGATGCCCTTGTAAAATCTAAAAAAATGACAGCGTCTGCATTTCCTTCATTAAACACTCTTTTTACTTTATCATAAAAGTTAACGAGATTACTGAAACAAGAACGCCCCTTTACAAATTCGTCCTGACCTTCACAGATAATATTATTTTCATCTACCCAGGTTTTGTAAACGAGCTCACCAATTTTTCTATCTTACCATCCACATAAGGAACAAAAACTGGTGTAACATTTGATGTCTCCATTCTCCCGCCACCCTTATGAAGTGGATCAGGACCATATACAATGGAATCACTATCATTTTATCTCTTCTGATTAATATTTGTCTTAATATTGCAGCAATCGTCTGGGTTGTCTTTCCAAATTTCGATCCACGGTACTTTCCTTCCATCCCCAAGGAATTTTATAGTTTTGCAAGGCTTTCATTAAATAGCTAAGTCAAGGGAGCTGTAAGTTGCCTTAAGTAGCTCATTGCCTTAAACTTTGTAACGAAATTTCATAGTCCCACAGCCTTGCTGACTTCCAGAGTGCTTGTTATTGTAAATTCAACCACTTCCCTTACTTCTAATCTCCTCAACCCTCTCTATCTTTTTTGGCATAAGATTCGCATCGGTAGTATGAAGCAATCTAATAAAGTAATCATTAAAGAGCTCTACAATATCATTCGCCTTGGTCATTATGCCACCTTTTCCATCTAGCAAGATTATTCGTCCACAATAATTCCTTCTTTTGCTATCCAGGAAAAAATTCCTTAGGTTGTCCCTTGAATGTAATGGTAACCTTCTTTCGTATTCTAATTTTCCCTTCCGGAGTACTAGTCAGATGTCTTGCTTGAACTTTATATTTCTCATGCAATTGTTCATCACCTCTCATTCTATGCTTTTACCCCCATAACCTCTTTTTATCTGCAATTCTTTCTTGATCTCAGTTTTTGGCTGCAGATTTTGCAATGGTTTGTTTTAAGTGCGTCCAATATGATCCAATGCTTTGTTCCTGAGATGTGATTTTTTGTTTCTTGAGCTCTGATTCAATGTCCATTATAAATTTGTTGTCCACTTGTGAAAAGTCATATATTTTGTTGCTGTTATTCTTGTTTGCTTTCAGACGGATCTTTAAATTACAGATTAATAATAACCTGGCAGTGTTTAGGTGTTATTGAGTGGTGTCCTCCATCTTCTGTCAATTAAAATGTAGTCAATTTGATTCTTACATCGATTCCCAGGTGCTACCCATGTGTGCAGTCTCCTCTTGTGCTATTTGTACAAAGTGTTAGTGATTGCTAATTCCCTTTCAATGCAGAACTCCAATAGTTTTTCCTCCTCGTTCGTTTCTAATTCCCAGTCCGTATTTTCCGATGATTCCATTGAAATGATCATCATGTGCATTGAATCCCACCTTAGCATTGAAGTCTCCTAGAACTATTCGAATATCCTTACTTGGTATTGTATCCATAGTTTCATTTAGGTCTTTGTAGAATTCCTCACTTACTTCATATTCTCCTTGTGTATTTACTCTCATTCTATGCTTGTGATGTGGGTGCATAAACTTGTATCGTCGTTGTTGGAATTGGGTTGGTGTTTAATCTTACTGTTATGATTCTTTCACTGACAGCGTTGTATCCTTTTACTGCTTTACATACGTTTTTTTTCTCCCATAAACAATGGAAGAAAAAAAAGGACAGTGATACGCTATACGACGAAATTCTGTATACAATGGTCTGGAATATTAAGTGTCATATAACCGGAATATGCCTGTAGTAATGTTTTAAATCACTGTGTAAGATAATGGAATAAATCAATTATTACGTAAAAATATTATTGCTCTCGTTATTATCAATTTATTGATTATCCATGTTGAACATGGATAATCAATCAAGTTTATTTAAATAAGAACGTTTATTTTATTTAAATAGAACCTAGTTTATTTAAATATTTATTAATGTAGTAATATAATAATATTTAATAATAAAGAATATATTTAAATTATCACCTACTTTATTTAAATAATAAAAATAATTGAAAACAAATTAGTTTATGAAAATTTACAATCATGTAGAAAAAGGAAAATGCAGCAGCACTTAATGGCATATTTATTTTGTAAAACAATATGTTGGAATCCAAATTCGAATGTTGGTAACTTATGAAAATCATTCTGCTATAAAAGTATCACTACGCATAAAAATTAATAAAAATAAAATTATTGTCACCAACTATTGGGAAAATTCTATTCATATTACAATTACCATATCTTTCACTCATCCTTATTCTATATCTCGTCCACTCATCCTCTGACCTTTTCCCTCTTTAGGAAATTTACAAAAAGCGACTAATGGAGCATATAAAGCAGTAAGTGATCACTTTTGTGTTACTATATTAAAAAATAAAGAAATTGCTAATAATTACTAAATTCTGAATATGTGTCCTATTCGCTGTTTCATGCACAATTTGAACTGATAGAATGAATTTTATGTTTTTCCAAGAAAAATGTGAAATATGTTGAATTTCGCAACTATCGCAATCGTTTCAATATTTATTTAATTCTTCGACTAGTTGGCACCCTCTGACTAATAAGAAAAGAAAGAAGAAAAGTAGCAACATAAATAAAGATGAATGGTCTCAGGAATTTTAACTGTACCGTGATGGAATAATTTTTTCATTTCCATTGAAATGCTCCATCCATCGAAGCCCAGTTTCTCCAGTGTATCAGAGATGTCTATAATAAAATAAAATAAAAAATCAGTATACCTTTAGTGGATCAAATCAAAATCATAGCAATACACCCAGTCCTATTACAAAAACAAAATAAATAAATAAATTCAGTGGAAAGGTATAAAGGCCAAGGACAAAAATGTTTTATCGTGTTGTTTAAATGGTAGTCCGCCATTTAGGTCGCTCGCTAAGGATCTTGGCAGCAAATTCTGCTCGACTTTGTTTGCACCTATCACATTCATATCGAACTGCTGTAACATCACCTAAAGATAAGACATATACCTTGGCATGTGTTTTTGAGATGACCATAGTATATCTCCTTCCACAACTGAACGAGCTGCCAATCAACATGTGACCCTTGATCATTCCAAGGAAACGCTCAATGGGCCTCATAAGACCTATGCCCCGTGGCGTAGGTGGTATCTATCCAGGTATGCTAAACATTTGTTCCAGAATGAACATCGATTCCGTATGTCGCCTATGCAGTTTCATATTTACATGATATTTATCTAACAAAGGGAAAACACATCTTTATTTCGACTATCAGACAATGCCTTCTCTGAATACTCTCGAAAATAATGGAGCCCCTATTTTGCACCCAATATCTTCTTTAAATGAGACCTAACCTATAATTTAACTGATCATCAATATGTAATCGCCCAGTCACGTTTGAAAGATCTCCTAGTTAACTTAATCTACCTTTGGACACAAGCAGGGACGTAGGCACAAACAGGTAATGAGATACTGAAGTGGACTCTGGCAGTCTCTATAGCTACTCGTGGGTCAATATATCAGATATTATCAATAACTTTTTTGAATAGGCTCTTGTTTCTAGAAATATTTAATATTAAAAACTTTTTTAACATTTAAAAATTATTAAACATATCTGGCATAGAGACCTAGCTATATAGGCTGCCAGGGTTTATTTCAGTATTTCACTGCCTACTATGTTAGGCAGCGTCTTCTGATACAATGTTGTGGTAAGGCAGACATTTTGAATTTATCATCACTATTTCTTCTTATATCTTAACACCATCTCTCGCTAAGCACAAATCATAGGAATAGTTTCATTGACGACAGTACACTGCTCTCTTTTTATCTTTCGATTAGTCTTATACTGTTCAAATTATTCAAACTTCAAGATATTCTACTCCCACCTTTGAAGAATGATTGAGTTACTATATTTCATCGGGGATGAGAACAATCTTGAGAACTTTGCCACTGCCAAAAGGTTACCCTGTTTCATTTCACACTCTTCTCACATTCAATAATACCAATCAGACTGAATTACATTTCTCGTCTTTTCTTACATAAGCAGATTCATAGCCCTTCCTGAGACGGAACAACTGGCATTCTTTTCTGTTCCACACTTCTCAACCGCAAAGCTCGCATAATTTTATAAATCTCCAATCAGACTTAACTTAGAATGCATTTCTAGTATTTGAAGTATTTTCCACCCAACGTCTCTAAGAATGCTTGGTTGTATTCTGAAGAAATCTCTCTAGCTAGTAGACGATCCCTCTTTCACAGAATCCCGCCAATCATTTTGTCTTAGATGCTCTGTCGATGAATTATATTTTATAGGTATTATTAGGGATAACATAATTATTCTTCTACTTTACTCTGGTCTTGTTAGAATATGAGAAGCAGTTGGTCAGATCTATACAGAGTTCAGCTCCAGTTAAAACGTTTTTGAACATTTGACTTTATTTTGACAGCAGCTCTATGATGCTCTAGTTCAGAAGCCCGTATGTCCTACCATACGATCGGCATGGGACCTGGACAAGTTGAAAACAGTGGAAGGCAAGCGGGCTTTCCAGTTAGAGCTGCAGAATCGTTTTGGGGAGTTACAGGAGGAAGATGATGATCCGGATGGGATGTGGGACACTATCAAAGATACGGTCGCGTTAGCTGCCTCGAGAACTGTAGGAAAGAGAAAGAAGAGGAGAAAAGCATGGTTTAATAGAGAGTGTGAAGAAGCTGTAGCGAAACGAAGGGAAGCACTATTGAACTACCTAGCGAATAGCAGCAAGAAAGCTGCATATGAGAGGGTGAGAAGAGTGGTGAATACATGTCTAGGCAGGGAAAAGCGGACGTATCTTAATGAGAAAGTGGCTAGTATAGAGAGAAATAGGGTGACGAATAATGGACGGGAGATGTACCAGACGATCAAAGCCATGCGGGGTGCCCAGACACAAGCGACAATCATCAGAGATGAGAGTGGAAATCTATTAACAAACTCGAAAGATGCTCTCGCTCGGTAGCGTAGATATTTCGCAAACTTGCTGAATGTTCAATGCTGGAACATCAATATCGGAGGATTATACTTTTTTATCAAACTGCTGAAGCATTTATTGAAGGGCCGACATTTAGTGAAATGTCGGCCCTTTTTACTCGTGCTATCCGCATGCTGAAAAATAATAAGGCTCCAGGAGTGGACTGCACACCGGCGGAGCTCCTGAAGAATGGTGGGGAAGTCCTGCTGCAGCAGATGCACCTGCTGATCTTGATGATCTGGCGAGAAGGACAGCTGCCGGATGAGTGGAAGGAATCGCTGATCACCCCGGTATATAAAAAGGGAGATAAGGCTCATTAGTGCGGCAACTATAGGGGCATCTCACTGCTGTCGGCTGGCTACAAGGTGCTGTCTAACATCATGCTAATGCGCTTCACACCATATGCAAGAGTGCCTTGGTGACTGCCAGTCTGGCTTCAGGAGGAACCGTTCTACAATAGACCAACTCTTCACGCTGCGCCATTTGAAAAGTGCTGGGAATATAACCGGTCAGTTAATAATATATTCATAGACCTTTCAAAAGCCTATGACTCAATAATACACCCAAAAATATGGCAGGTGTTAGAAGAGCTGGGAATTCCTCGAAAATTCCGAAAAATGGTGCAGGTGTGCACCATTTTTCGGGTTCGAGAGCAAGAGTTCGAGAGCAAGAGTGAAAGCAGAAGGTGACCTGTCGGACCCGTTTCAAGTACAGACCGGTGTGAAACAGGGTGATGGGCTTTCTCCGATTCTCTTCAATCTAGTGTTGGAAAAAGTAATTAGAAACACAGCAAGTGGCAGGTGGAGTCGACATGACGGTGCAAGTTAGAATTCTTGGCTACACGGACGACCTGAACGTCATGGAGCATCAATGAGACGACGCAGTTGCATTAGTTACTGCTATTGAAGAAGCTGCAGAAGAAGTTGGCCTGAAGATGAACGCCGAGAAGACAAAATACCTTTTTATGAGTCGCCATGCTGCTCAAGATCCAGAGGGAGCTGCACAGTTTGAGAGGGTGAAGGTATTTAGGTACTTGGGTTCTTTCGTGACTAAAGACAACAAAGTTGAGGCTGATGTCCAGAGTCGGGTGAATGCTGAGAATGTGGCCTATTATCAGGTGCGTCCCCTCGCCTCGCGCTTGCTGTGTTGGACTACAAAGGTGGGACTATACAAGACTTTGATCAGGCCTGTTCTCCTCTACGGTGCTGAAGCGTGGACTCTCACGGCGAGACAAGCCAATCACCTGAGAGTATTCGAGAACAAGATGCTACGACGTATCTATGGAAGGGGTCGTGGTAGACGGAGTCTGGCGCAGGTGGTCCAATGCTGCCATACACACTTTATACAACTCGGCAGACGTCTTGATGGAGCTGCAAGCCCGGCAGTTTTAGTGGCTGGGGCACCTGTACCGTATGGGCCCCGAAAGGACTGTGAGACAGGTGTGGGAGGCCCAACCCCTATCAGGGAGACCGAGAAGGAGATGGGCGGATCAAGAGAAGGAAGACCTGTAGGCTGTCGGCCTGAGAGAAGAACGTGGCGGACAGTCGCAGAGGACCGTGCCCGGTGACAACATCTGGTGTTTGAGGCCAAAAGTCCCCCCCCCGGGCTATTAGCTCCTGTAATGTCTATGAGGCTTGTTATATCATTGTTGAAAATAATTAATATAATTTTTAATAACATTAATGATTAATAATAATTGCTATACTGGTCATTGACTGGTATGTCGATTGTTATATTGATCGTTAGTCCTGTGTATATTTCAGTGTTTCGCATGTGCTTCTAATTTTCCAAATAATATATCAGATTAAATCATGATTTTGATTATAATATTATTATTTATCTGATCAAATGAATTAATTTGGGCTTAATTTATCAAGTAATCTCTAATTTTTGAATAATTTACATCATTCTATTTCTTTATTATTCGAAATGCCCATTTCCTGTTTATTCTGTTTTTTTAAATTTTTTTTTTATTCCAGTGTTAATAAAGTCGCAATCTTTATGGATTTTTCGTACTATGAAATCTCGGTGCACGAATTTCACCCAAAATATGAGGTAGGAGAGTAGTTCCTCCTTAATATAAGTTTTTATTTATAAGCAAGGTGAGTTTTCCTCACCCTTAAAGATTTTGTACTGAACTCGAAAAGAGAAAGCAATATAAATGAAGAGTATTATAAAAATAATTAGCAGACTTTTATTATTATTATTATTATTATTATTATTATTATTATAAAGGATTTTTTTTCGTAAAAGAAATTACTATTTTAGAGAAAAACAAATGGGAATATAATCAACCTATTCGTATTCTATTCATGAATTAAAAAAAAAGATGTTGGCATTCAAAGATAAGACCTTTTGGGATTACTCAATGACCTATAAATGACTCCTCATAAGATAATTCAATTACTCAAAACATACACGACTAACAACAGAAGAAAATTATGGGCAAATGGAATTAGAAGGAGAATTTAGCTATAAAGAGAGGTTTGAAACAAGTTTAATTTATCACTCGAATACTGTATCAAAGAAATTGCTAAAAAAATAACGTAACAAGAACCTTGGAATACTTGTATATCTGCCTTATACAATAACACAATCAATGACCAGTATAGCAATCATTATTAATCATTAATGTTATTAAAATTATATTAAGGGGGTAAAGCTATAAATCCTATCGAAGTTACTACATTATCCAGTAGAATTTTAGCTACCTGCCTGGTTTTATGATCTCCCTCCATTTCAAAACCGATATTTCGCACCCACTGGTCGAACGATCTCATTTTGAAAACCATAAACTCTGTATTGTTAAGATACCTTTACAGTAACTCGCTTGGATCCGAGAAAATATAAACATTCCACGCTCAAAGATCATCTGCAGGCTTGCAGTTATGAAACTGCTAGCAAATAAAGGAAAGTAAAAAAATTATAAGATATAATTCCGTACGAAGCTTACATTAATATTGAAAGTTAAGTAATATGTCAAAATAAATACCACTCTTTTCATATAATCAGAATTATCCGATTGAACATAAAAGGAATTTTCAAAAATCTAGTGGAACAAAAGACAACCTTATTGACAAAATGATACATGAAGATGGTTTAATTAAATCTGGTGTCAGACAAGGATGAACACTATCCTCTCTGTTATTCGTTATCTATATGGATCACATTATGAAGGAAAGTGGTATTAAACCTGATATCAAAATTGGAGATGTTTATCTCAGCTCTTTACTTTATGTGGATGATGTTGTATTTCTAAATAAATCAGGTACAAGTATGCAAATTTCTCTGACTAAATTGAATAACTGTTGTAATAGATACAGTATGAAGGTCAGCAATAAAAAGACAAAGATAATGAAAATAGGCAGAATCATTGAAAATGTCAACTGTGTTGTGAATGGAGAACCTGTGGAACAAGTAAAACATTTCAGCTACTTAGGCACGATTTTTACTGAAGATGGTAAATTAAATATAGAAATATACAACAGAATCAGCAAAGCTGGTATGGTGGGAAGTCAATTGAATAAATTCATATGTAATAAGAGAGAAATTAGTCAGAACACTAAATTAGCTGTATACAAGACAGTGTTCAAACCAATTTTAACTTATGGATCTGAGAGCTGGGTCAGAAGTAAAACACTTGACCAAAGACTAGAGACCACAGATATGAGAGTCCTGAGAAAGATTATAGGAGTCAACAGATGGCATCAACGGCAATATCATATTAAAAACGAGGATATTTGGAAAGAACTTGACATTGTTGGCATCCAGGAATGTTTCAGCCTAGCTAATGTCAGGTGGTATGGTCTCTTAAACAGAATGGGCGAGGAAAGATTAGCAAAACAAGTGTTCTCTACCGGGTTGGCAGGAAAGAGACTTGGAGGAATATCAAGAGTGCTGAATTGATGGTAAAAAGTGCCTTAGAGGAGAGAAATATAAGATCTGATAATGTTGGAGTCTTGACAGGTATCAGATTGATTAGGATGAAAATTGTAGATGGGAAGTTAGTAATGATGTACGTTTTTCATATAGTACTCTAATATCCTGTAGACCCCTTGAGGGTATATGTCAGGAATGTGATTAGTGAATAATGAACGATTCGGATATATTAGCATTAAAAGTGGAATTATCCAAGCTGATTCCTTATCACCATTGCTATTCAACATTTCTTTGATACCTTTGTCTATGATTATGAAGAAAACAAAACACGGACATGAAATTCTTAAATTCACTATCTGATCAAAAGTATCCGGACGCCTATTCGAAACTATAATCAGATTTTCCTTGTGACACCCTTTCCAGTAGTGACATTAATACGAGGTGGGTCCAAACTTTGCATCTACTACAGCTGTAACTCCCCGGGGAGACTTTCTACCAGGTGTCGAAAGGTCTCTCGAGGAATGGCACCCCATTCTTCCTGAAGAGCTGTAGCCAGAGTAGTTCGTGATATGGCTCGTTGAGGTCTGGAGCGAAGTCGGCGTTCTAATTCATCCTAAAGGTGTTCTATGGGATTCGTGTTAGGGCTCTAGGTTGGACAGTCCAATTCTAGAACGTTATTGTCCACAGACCATTCCCTCATAGAACTTGTTTTATGGCAGGTAGCAGGTAGTCATACAAAATATCTTTGTACCCTTTCTTCATTTAGAATTCCGTGTAGTGTTACGAGAGGGCCAAGTCCATTTCATGAAAAAACACCCCCACACTGTAACGCCACCTCTTCCAAATTTCACTGTTGGCACTACACACGCTTGCAGGAATCGTTCTCCAGGCATTGGCCACACCCATCGGACTTCCACATGGTAAAGCGTGATTCATCACTCCAAATCACACGTTTCCATTTGTTCACTGTCCAGTTGGGTTGCTCTTTACACCACTGAAGGCGACGCTTATCGTTCAGAGGAGAAACATTTGGTTTATGGGCAGCTGCTCGACCATGGAACCACATTACTTTTAACTCTCGATGCACAGTCATGATGCTTGCTGGACAGTTAATAGCACTGCGGAACTCCCAGGTGATTGTTTCACTCGATGTCTGGAGATTCCCACGAACTACCTTCTTCAAATCTCGACGGACCTTGTCTGTCATTAAACGCGGCCTACCCGACTGTCGTTTTGTTGTGATTGTACCTTCACGTTTCCACTTCACAATCACGTCACTAACTGTTGACTTGGGCAACTTGAGGAGGATAGAAATGTCTCTGACAGATTTCTCGCTGATGTGGCAACCAATAACTAGTCCATGTTCGGAATCACTGAGCTCCCTTGACCTACACTTCTGCTCGTACTTCGTACCACCGAATAACACATGGCTCCGTGCCTCCTTTTATGCCGGTAAGTGAGGTCGTAGTGACATCTAGACGTCAGTTTACGAATTACAGAGGGTGTCCGGATACCTTTGATCAGATAGTGTATAATATTGAACTTTCCCGTCTGTTGTATATGGACCACTTGAAGTTATATGAAAATTTGGCACAGTAAATAGACTTTTTACTAAACACAGTTCACATGTTTAGTCTGGACATCAAAATGGAATTTGGTTTAGATATATGCACAATTTTATCTATTATACGAGGAAAATTTAATGACAATTTTAATTTTGATCAAGAGAAATATGCAAAAGCAATTTCAGCTAACGAACACTATAAAATGCCTAGGAATATTAGAAGCCTGTGATGTTCTCCACTCGAAAGCTAAATAACAAGCAGCAGCATAACACACCAAAAAGTTAGAAATATTCTGACAATAAAACTGAGTGGATTAAAGATATTTAGAACAATGAACGTTTAGGATATACCAGTGATTCGATACGCAGTCGGCATAATGGATTGTACAAAAGAAGACCTGGACAAACTGGAACGCAAAACCAGAAAACTAATGACTATGCATCATGCATTACATCCATGAAGTGATGTTGACTGGTTGTACCTACCAAGGAGAATTGGTTGACGGGGTCTGCTGCAAGTGAGGTTACCTGATTCTTAGATTCTTGGGCACAATCTGACTTGCTCTTTATCACTAGTGAAATTGCTGTTCGAGTGATATCTTGTTTTGACTGTGTGAATGTAATAATAATAATAATCAGTTACGTTTATTTGCAGATAATTGACGCATTCAGTAATTTAGGAGGTTACATGGGACTATGGATTGGAATGTCTTTGGGTGCAGTATATGATATCGTCGAGGTGCTGCTTTTGATGAATACTTTCGTTTGTACTAAATTTTCTAAGAAAGTGAAAAAGAAATCCGTACGCCTAACGGAAGTCATCGAAATTACCAAAATTAAATGAGTTTTAAAGGGGTACGTTTTTCCAGTCTTAATAATAATAATAACATTTTTTATTGATCTCAAAATATTTACATATAAGCAATAATCATCTTAAGTGACATTCCAACATGTTACTGTAATAAAAATTCAATAATTTTTATTACTAAACTTATGATTATATCTTGTGTGTTTACAAAAACTGTGTAAACACACAAGTTTTTGTAGACTTGTTTGTTTACACAGTTTTGTATAAAACTGTGTAAACAACGTTTACACAGTTTTATACAAAACTGTGTTTTTTTAATGAAATTCATACAAATTTTCTGGTTGAATAAGATTACATTTTTACAGTATTTATACAATAACAATAAATTATACGTGTAATTATTTACAATTTTTGCTTTAATATATTTAAGCGCTTTAACTACTGCAAGCAAACGAAGTAAATGGATATTTTTTTTTCTTTGTGTTGATCTCGGTTGAGAGGTAATGCTGAGCTTTCATCGTCGAAAGCTTTTAGTCATCTTATCTGAGGATAACCCGGTTAGTTATTGTTTATTGGTTTGATTGCTGTGATGGACGTAAGCTGATGGTTTGAGAGGTCTCATATTCACTGTTGTCGTAGGATGAGAAATTAATTTACATGCATGCACGCACGCACACAGAGAAAATGTTATTAGACTTGTCCCATAGGACTGTATATCTAGGATTACTTCATTAGAATTGGCCGAGAATAGAAGATGACTAGACAAAGCACTGGTTCGCGTTCTCTTGTAAGTGACGTCTCTCTTGTGCTCCTCAATGCCTAACTCCATTGACTTCTCTATTTGGCTCTGTTTAGGTTTAGGATTATGATGTCTGGGTTTCCAATGGCTCACTAGGGAGCGGACTTTAGGAAAAGGAGTAAATAAAGTTCTTATGCTGTATTTCCTAAGAACCTTGGCCAATTTGGGTGAGACAGAGCTTATGTATAGTATAGAAATATTACCTTTCACCCTATTGGTCTCTTCATTATTGCTAGCGGGTGCATTTAACAGGGAATTTGTAAATTGTTTTTTGTGAATAACCATTTAGTTGAAAAGTAGACCTGAGAAAATTGAGTTCTTTCTTAAGTTCTTTCTCATCATCAAGAAGAGAGCAAGCACGATGTCCTAGTGTAGAAATGATTCCCAACTTTTGAGGAGTATAATGATGGGATTGACCATGGGGATATCTGTTGGTGTGGGCAGTTTTTCTATAAATTGAGATTTTAATTTCTCTGAGGAACGGGTCAGTTTGATATCCAAAAAAGGAAGAGAACCAAGATAAAAAGCCAAACAGCTATTTTTTCTGGCGAAATTAATTAAATTAATGGGATAAAAATTCCTTATTATTTTACAGCCAGTATGCGAAACGCTAAGATCGAAAACTACGATCTAAGAGTTTCATGCCGAAGAACTATCGGCGAATCCACGCGTAAGTGAACACCTGGTAGCACAACACTACCAGGTGTTGTATTCAACACTAGGAGCTGTGTTTTACATTATGAGAAAATATCAAGGATAGCGAGGGATCTTGCTCCACCTTTGCTTCGATTTGCCTTGGTGTTGTGCTACCAGGTGTTCACTTACGCTTCGATTCGCCGATAGTTCTTCGGCATGAAACTCTTAGATCGTAGTTTTCGATCTCAGAGTTTCGCATACTGGCTGTAAAATAATAAGGGATTTTTATCCCCTTAATTTAAGGAAGAGAACCATTAGCTTCAAACTCAGCCGTAAATGTTATGTTCAGATGTTGATTATTTAGATGTTCTAGGAAGTTCAGGAGAGATTCACGGCCATGACTCCAAATCATCAATATATCTTTTCCAAATTCTTGGTTTTAAAGGATAAGAAGAGATGGCTTTAACTTCCAGATCTTCTAGATAGATGTTCGCAAGTACAGGTGCAACGGATTACTCATTGCAAGGCCATACTATTGTTTATAGACGGTGTCCTGAAACTTAAAGTATCCTGAGTGGATGCAATGAGTAAGTAAGGCCATGATCGTTTTAGATCATTTATCTTTGAATATTACAAGAACTTCGTCCGTAGAAATGTTAGTAAATAAGGAGACTATATCAAAACTAGCCATGATTTCATCTTCCTTAATATAATATCTTCTATACATGAAACGAAATCAAATCTGCGAGGTGTTTAATAAAAGACGATGATTTAACGGAAAAACATTTGAGAGATTTTGCCAGATATTTTGAAAGGTTATATGTTGGAGAACCAATTCCTTCTACGACAGGTCGAAGTGGGGTATTTTACTTATGAATTTTTTTAGGTAGTCCATATAATTGTGGAATAAAGGGATGGAGAGAACGAAGAGAAAGGTGTATGTTTCTTGGTAGTTCAGGGTAGCTCTCAGTAGATTGTTGGTCTAGTTGTGGAGTACACGGGTGAGATCTCTCTCAAAGAACGACTAAGTGTCACGCCCTAACAATTCCATCATCTTGTCATGATATTCATCCATATTAAGAACAACTGTGGCGTTGCCTTTATCCGCTGGAAAAATAATTATATGTTTGTTGTTTTGTAACTTCTTAATAGCCTGTCGTTCCGATGACGAGATATTGTCTGTAGGGGTTTGGTGATGATGAAAATGGATTGAATGCGGAGTAGATTTGCCTCTTGGGTAGGAAGAAAGAAGGTAGCTTTTTCGATCTTTGTAAGTAATAATTATTTAGGAATAGATCGGGGAGATAAAACAAAACTTAGGCTGTTTACTGAGGACCCTTTTCTCTGCATCGGAAAGATTATAACTTGATTTGTTAATAACAACTTTGTCGGGATGGAGGTGTGGTTTCGAAGAAGTTGACTTTTTTTGTATTTGTTTAAGTGCTTCGAATTTTCCATCATCTTGGAAAATTCGAAGATGATGGAAGATGATTCGAAAATTCAAAATGACATTATTTCAGTTTATTGTCATTTTGAATTCTGGCGGATTGAGATTCACTTCTCACTTTAAGACGATTTCAACTGTCACTATCTAGAGATTGTTCAATTTTTTGAGATAACGTGATTTTTTAATATATAAAAAACCCAGAGTGCGTTTAGTATCAAATATCCTCTCGGCGAGAAGATCTAACTTTGCTCTGTGGTAAATCCTTCTTGCCCGTTCCGTTTTAATGTTTTCTTTAAAGGAGATATACTTAGGGAAGACGGCATGGAATTTACATATATATATATAACTTCTTACCAAGTTTCTGTTTTATAAGTTCCCTTCCACTCTTTCTAAGTAGATTGCAGATTCAGCTTTGATCATTCGCTGCGTATCATGGAGGATGGTTATTCTTCCTCTGATTTTTACTTCAATGCTGGAATCACCCATGTGCTTTCGCCAACACTCTTCTCTACACAAAGCCTCCTTGTGTTTTAATCCACATCTTCCTCTTGTGAATTAATGATTTTCTCTCACTAAAGCCCAGTCCAATTCACAGTTTTGCTTATGACAATATACTCTAATCTTCTTCTTCATTTAGGATACTCAGTAGCGCTCAGGTGACTTCAGCTTCAAGATCATCTTTGTATAATACATGAAGCATCTTCTAGCCATTCACTAGTTGGGTGAAGATAATTTAGGGGCTGTCAATGCCACCGAAACAAAATAATTTCTTATTTCCAGAAGAAGGACCATGATTCACTGTTCGCCATATTTGATCTAATATTTGAGATGGTGATGGTGCACAAAAAACATCCCGCAGAATGCTTGATTATATCCAAAAGAGATCGAGATGCTGATAAAGATAAATGCAATCTTCTTTTGGCTCTGTTTCAATTGTGTGAACAACAACAACAACAATAATAATAAATCACTGCATACCAAAGATTTAGAGATTCCGTGGCTCCGTCCGTTTCAACGATGCCTCTAGGTTAGGAAAGACTTCATTCGAATCCATCTAGGACACGAAGAAATTTTCTAATCAAGATGAGTTTGAAGTCTCATTCGATAGGTTTAGGGTGTTTTCTCCGGAAACCTCAGGTTTTGTTTATTTCCAAAACAGTCGAACCATCAGAATACATACAATTGACACAGAAATATACTACTAGTACAGAATAACGCTTAGAGAATCCTAGGGTGATTAGATTTGAGTCTAGCAAAACAATAGGGAGAGAGAAGTGATTTTATAGTCTAAAAGCGATCTACTGACAAAACCAGTGAAAATGAGAATCCAATCAAGCAGTATCGCCAATTTGGTTTACTCAGTATTTCCTCCATGAAGCTAAGTCTGTATTGTTCCGAGTATATCTCTTCTTCCACGTGCTCCCATTGCAATATGAAACAAATCATGAAATCGCATTGTCTTTTGGATCGAAAGACCTCAGTTCGAATCTCATCCATAACGCGACAAGGTAGGTTAGACAGTCTGCTACCGAGGTGGAAAGGGTTTTCCTTCAGGAAACCTAGAACAACAAAGTGATACTAATGTGGAGTGCGAGTTTTGTTTGAAGAATTGCATTTTCGAATTATGAATCGCTATCAGTCCATGGCAGTGCTGTGATGTTTCAGATGGACTGTCACCGGTTGATTTCATTTTTATCTTTTTTTTTTCTTCAAATATTCCTCTTATATTGTAGTTTTTAACCGAATCTTTGGTCAATTTCATTTAAGAACGTAGGAGTGGATGACCATACTGTGGCTTGTTTCGGTTAAGTAAAATTATAGAAATGTACGTGTCACCAATATCAGATTTTCTAACATTGCTGGTTACTCTTTTTCTACTCTTCAAGGATTAGGCATTTGCCTATTCTGGTTTCACTGGTCTTTCCAGCTTCCCTTTCATAAAATACGTTCAAAAATTATTATAAATATTATTTTGTTTTAATTAAGCGTCGAGTGTTTTTTCACAACCGCATAAAAGATGATACAAATCCTAATAAAATTAAGAGAAAGCTTTTCCCGTTAAAATGTCCGTGATATTTATTTGAAATGTTATGCGAAAGAAGCAAGAAGTCATCTTTTATGCACCATATTTTCTTGGTGAATAAACGATGGCCAAATAAAACGATTGCCGGCTGTTACAGATATAAACATCAAAAGAAAGAAACTCAAGTTAGTTTGGCATCACTAACAACGGCATCACTATTAACTGAATGACAAGGCATTTTTCTAAACTCCCCCTTAATGTTTAAGAGATTGAGTTACAATGGTCGATTACATACAGAGCAATAAAGTAACAGATATTTAAGAACTAAACTGAATAATTAATGTTTTATTGAAATAAATAATGACAGTCTACGCTAATTCAATGCATTTATTTCTTTTCAGATTAATGATTACACGAAATTCTTCACGTGAACAAACTGGGTCACTTCAGTTCCATAAAAATTTGTTGTTACTGTGAGCTCAGCGTATCTGCCTGTTTTATTTCGATGCAATTGCCAAACGAAAGCACAATGAATAGATTTGTATAGATTTTCTTCATTTGTTTCAATAATAAAATCTATTTTCTTGTTGCAATACAGAAGAAATAGTCCAAACGTAATCTATGAGAAGTCGAAGAACTACCGCCTGATGTGTTAATTACTATCCTAATCACACAGCTTTTCACTTAACATTTAAAATTTGTATTAATTATACACAGACCTGTAAAGCAACATTCTTGCAGAAATAAATAATAAAAAACTCAGCATAACTTACTCGTACAAAACATAAAATGAAACGCAGTTTTTTATTTTACTTTTACAAACCAGAGCATTCTCTGGTAATATCTAGTTTGAATTTAAATTTAGATGAATTTAGAGTTAGTTGTAAGGTGGAGTTAGTTGCTTGTTTGCTGAAAGTGAAGGCTGCTTTACGGTACATTTTACTTCACGATCACTTTACGCTGCAAAATATGAGGTGAAACTGAGATTAATCGAAATTTTATTAGGTATTTGGGTGTACTTTACTTCTTCGCCTCTAGCAGAAGAAAACTCGTCACGAAAAATATGTTACGGACTTCACAAACAAGACATGTGTTAGAAATCGTAATCTATGAGCAATTGAGAACATTTTGATCGAAACGTTTCTCGTTTAGGCCCTAAATCTGAATACGAAAAAATCACTACATATTATATGGATTTAAATAAGCTTTAAATGGATCACTTCCCTGAAAATGCGAACATCGCATTTCAAGAGAGTTTTCTTCTCTTAATATAAGAACTTCATAAATATATCTTGACATGTCGCTGTTAATTCTTCTGTATATCACTGAGCTACTCCCACTATTCAAAGAACCCAATTCATCCAAACAGTGCCCATCATCACATTTTCCCATACAAAGAAATGTAATCAACTCATAGCCAACATTATTTCAAATAAAGTTGGCTATGAGTTGGCTTTATCAAAGAAAAATACGTGACGGAAAAAGAAACTCGTTTCAAACATGCGAAAACACTACTTTTGGAAATCATAAATAGCGACAAACAACATCAAATACACAATAAACATAACATAGAGACTTCCAGATAAAACTTCACTCAGCTTTCTGCATGAATTAGAGTCGTGGCTAAGCGGCATTGAAACTCAGTAGTAGTGTAGGCACTAGTTACCAATCAAGATCAAGATAAGATAAGGAATCGTGACGTCATTGTGTGTGATGCTGTGCGTGACGTCATAAGATTGGAATGTTTGGAATTTCTCTGGGGGAAGATGTGTCATTGAGGTCACGTCTTGTGTTTTGGTTTGTGTATGGAATTGTGGGTAATAGTTAGAGATGAGGAATCGTGTCGTGATTGGTGAGGCACTTGAAACCAAATAGGGGTAGAGTGAATACGGGAAGCATGTCAGTGTCATGGGTGTGTGCTGTTATCAGATGTAGATAAGTGACGTAATTTGTTAGTTGTAAATAAGTGACGTTATTGATTTGAATGGAAAAAGGAAGATATATTAGTGGATAAGGATTCGTGTCGTGATTGGTGGGACACTTTAAACCAAATAGGGATAAAGTGAATGGGGCAAGCTACGTCGGTGTCATGGATGTGTGTGTTGTTATGAGATGTAGATAAGTGAATGGTTTGTGTATGGCATTGTGAGTGATGTTAAGAGATAAGGATTCGTGACGTCATGCGTTTGGGATGTTTGCAATTTTTCTGTGGAACATATGTGTCAGTGACATCATTTTGTTCGCGTGGCATCGTGGGTGATGGCTAGAGATAAGGAACAGTGACGTTATGAGTTTGGAATTTTTCTGGGGAACATAGGTGTCAGTGACATCATTTTGTTCACATATGGGATTGTGGATGATGGTTAGAGATAAGATAGTGTAAGTATTCCTTGAAATTTCCCAGGGTGACACCCATCCGTTATTGACGTCACGTTCTGTGTTTGGTTCGAGTGATGTTTAGAGTGTGGAATTCTGAAGATATTTGTTACGTGTTGGGGGTCTTTGGTTCGATCGTGGAAGTGTTGGAAAATATTTGTCTACAGGTGGCATCACTAATTTATCAATATAGCTTTGTTGTGTTTCTTTCCTGTTATTTTTGATCTCTTGACTCTAGACTCCAGACATCTCTTGACTCTAAATTTGACTCTTGTTTAGAGTCAAGAGCTGGTGGCATCTCTTAGACCTTTTCTAAATAATTAATAACACAGTATCATGGTTGCCCTTGGTACTGTGTTATTATTATCCACACACACACACACAGACACACACACACACACAATTTTTTTTCTTTCATGTTCACATCTCTAAAATAATTAATTACTGACCATCACTGGTGTCCCCTCAACCACACACACTTCTTTTTTCATATACATGACTCATCCGAATATTTTTTGATTTGTTTAAAATTTAAGATCTTAAAGTTCATTACTTTTTCTAATTAAATGTTATCTTTATTATAATATGTAACCAGAATAACTGAGCAAAATAAATAAATAAATGAATAAATTGTGTGTGAATTCACTGTGAAATATATATGTGGTCTTACTTAAATTTGCATAACACATCAACGACACTAATCTGTTCATTTAAGTTTACACGTTTTATTTGACAGATATTATTTACAATGCTATCTTTCTGAACCTTCTTCTTCTTCTTCTCTGCAGCTTTTACCACTTACGTAGGATCGTTGTGTTTGTATTGAGTCTTCTCCACAACTCAACTTCCTGTCTTGGGCTGTAGCCACATCCAAGTTCTTCATCCTCAAGTCCTCTTCTATCATCTCCCGCATCTCTTCTTTGGCCGTCTGCGCTTCCTCTTCCCCTGCTCATCCATATCTCTATGACCTTTCTTCCCACATACTCTTCCTCCCTCCTCATTCACATGACCAAACCATCTCAACCTTATCTCCTGTATCTTTGCTCCGAAGTTCGTAACTTTCACCGTTCCCCTTATATAGTTATTTCTCAGATGTTCCTTTCTGGTCACACCGCACATCCACTTAAGCATTCTCATCTCCGCTTCCTCCATCTTGCTGGTGCTATTTTTCCTTAGGGCCACAGTTTCCAAAGCATACGTCATACCTGGTCTCACTACTGTCCTGTAGGTTTTCCTTTTAGTTTGATCGGCACCCTATTATCACATAGCACTCCAGCCATGTTTCTCCAGTTCCTCCATCCTGTTTGTATCCTGCATCCCACTACCTTCTCAGCCTCACCATCCTCTTTCATTGTTGAACCTAAGTATTTAAAGTCACTGACCTTCCTGATGACATTTCCTTCCAGCTCCAGATCTGTCTCCTGGCTGCCATCCACTTTGCAACACATATATACTCGGTCTTACTTCTGCTCAGTCTCATACCTCTCTCTTCCAGTACTTTCCTCCAACTATCCAGTTTGGCTGCCACTTCGTCTCTTGATTCTGCTCACAGCACGATGTCCGATGTCATCTTCATGCAACATAGTCCAAGGCGCGTCTTCTCTCACTTCCTACGTCACCATCTCCATCACAATATTAAACAGGAACGGACTTAATGCTGATCCCTTGATGCAAGCCAACCGTCACTGGAAAACTTTCTGTCTCTCCCAGACAGGTTTGAATTCTTGTCTTCACATTTCTGTACATCTCAGGCACCAACCTGATATCTTTCTTCGGTACCTTCTTCTCCCTCAGACACCTCCAGATGTCT
The DNA here is from genome assembly GCF_054136105.1 of Typopeltis vanoorti. Lineage (NCBI taxonomy): Eukaryota > Metazoa > Arthropoda > Arachnida > Uropygi > Thelyphonidae > Typopeltis > Typopeltis vanoorti. The sequence continues at coordinate 27,964,169 of NC_143562.1, read as the reverse complement.
TGCCTTGGCACTCTATCATACGCTTTCTCCAGATCAATAAATACCAGATGTAGCTCCCGTTGCTTCTCTAGAAACTTTTCCATTATCTATCGTACCCCCAAGATAGAATCTGTCGTCAATGGACCAGGCATGAAGCCAAATTGCCCTTTTGCAATCTTTACCTTCTTACTCATTCTTCCATCAAGAACATTCTAGGATTTTCATTGCTTTATTCCTTTGTAATTCTTACAGTCTTATGCATCCCCTTTACTATTGTAGATGGGGGACAGGAGTACTTTCACTCCATTCCTCGGTATATTTTCCTGTTGACAAAATTTTATGAACAGGTCCCACAGCAGGTCAATTTCTTTTTCCCCCAGTGCCTTCATTGGGATCCTGTCAGGGGCCCACTGATTTTCCATTCTTCATCCTCTTTATGGCTTCCTTCACTTCCACTCTACTATTGTTCTGCACCACCCCCTCATAAGGCTCCCCATCTTCTCTGTGAGTCCTTGCATTTTGTTCAATATATATATATATATATATATATATATATATATATATATATATATATATATATATATATATATATATATATATATATATATATATATATATATATATATATATATATATATATATATTGAACAAAATGGAAATCTTCGTTATGGAATGACGAATCACGCTACAGAGCAGATAGCCGGGAGTGGATATGGCAGATGCTAAGGGAACGTCTCTTCTCAGAGTACGTAATCCAACTATGAAATTCAGGGGTGGTTGTGTGAGGGTATTCTCTACTTTCTGGTTTGGCATCAGATCTCTGTTTGTGGTGTCAGGAATATTGAATTCCAAAAGTGTCTACACACTCTGTACAATGCAATGATTCCTACTGTGTAGCGTTAAGGAAAACTGACCATTGTCTCATTCAGCAAGACAATTCACTATGCCACTAGGCTATTTCTGAAAGAAGCAAGATGCAGAGTACTTTGCGTTGAGTCCTCTTGACGTTTTCTTCTTGAAGATGGATACTGCTAGAAGGCGCATCCAACGGTGCCCAAGCCTTAGTAGAAGTTTGCAATGGAACCACCACATATTATAGTTCATAGAAATGTTACCATATGCTAACCTCCATACAGTCCTCATTCAACAGCAGTTGTGGATGCTGTCGTACCAGTTTCAGCTTCTGCAGATATTGGGGATTTCTATATTTGAAGATCGGAGCTATTAGAGCATTTGCGATGAATCTGTTGGTTAGCGATTCCAAAGGGATGAAACTCGAAACACAGTAACCGAACAAGATGGCTGTTAATATCATTAGATTTAAGTGTCCTGTTCAGATGAATAGCGGTGTTATTTAGATACCGTATTATTAAGACTGGTAGGCCGAGGCTCCACAGTATCCTCGAAAGCTGAAGTATCTTGATGTCAACGTCATTGAGTAGGTTTCTTCTACAGCGGGTTGTTTTGATCTAAGAGGTTAATAACCTTGATGGCCGACTGATAGACTTGCACGGAAATGGTCTTAATTACTGCTACTCTGGAGTAAAGTTCGGGTTTTCCAGTCCTTGGAGTTGTTGATGGTTTTATCTGTTATGTGATCCTTGACTAGTTCAGCTGTTTCGAAACGAATAACAACAGCAACAACAATACACGTTTTAAAAATATTAAAACCGCGACCACCAAGCAACAAACTCCCTTTCACGAAGTGAAATTCTAACTCTCCCTATACAACTAAAACAATTCTGACAGACAATAAGCGCAAAATCAAATATTAAAATCGACTGTCAAAACGAAAACCAAGAAACAATACATGCCTACAAAACCACATCGAGATTATCGAAAAACACAGATATCATCGCATCATCCTAGACTGTTAAATAATGATTATTTCCTCCTCCCCTACAAAAGTAGGGAAGTAATACCCATATTTATTTTTGTTTAAACAGCTTTTAACAACTGACAGCTTTGTCTACATGTTTCAACAATCCAAACCTCTCCAACGTGAGGAGAAAGCATTGGTCCAAGCTATGAATATGAATTGATTGGTTCTTTATTCATAACAAGGATTATTGCTATGAATGTATGTTATTACCGGAGCACATGGGGTAATACTCACGAACAAGGTGATGTAGTTTATTACACTACTGTATATTTGAGAAGTGACGTCATTTATTCCTCAGGGCTCACTTTCAGCAACGTCCGATCAGCTCAGTACAGACGAAGACAGCTTTGGAACCCCGTCTTTCTTCTCTTACTCAGTCTTGTAAGAAAGCGCGACTTCACTTGAGAGTAAAGCAAGGAAGAGAAATTCACAACGTATGAAAATATTATTTCTCATTGAAATTTGCAATCTTCTTCTTACTAGTCAATCACTGTACTAGTTATGAAGGGGCGTTGTGATTGTTTTTTAGGCATTTTTTGTCTTGATTTTTGTTTCGAGAGTCGATTTTAATATTTGACTTTACGCTTATTGTCTGTCAGAGCTGTTTTCGTTGCATAGGGAGAGTTGGAATTTCCCTTCATGAAAGGGAGTTTTTTGCTTAGTGGTGGAGGTTTTATTTATTTTTTTAAAGTCGTATTTTGGTTGTTGTTTTTCGTTTTGAAAGTAGATTGGAAAATGTCGCCTTGGTTGACAATTTCTGTAGTTGTGCCAGATGGTTTATTTTAGATGTATTGGTCTCTGTGAACACGTAAACGGTTCCCTAACTCTCAACGTATATTCTCTTTGTCTTCCCATGTGACGAAGGAATAGAAAAATGTCAATTTCAAATCACTCACAGGTGAAAGAAACACAGAAACGCTATAGTGTTTCTGTGTTTCTTTCACCTGTGAGTGATTTGAAATTGATTCTTTATTTCTCACTGTGTGATTTCTTAAGTCCAGCAGTCGATGTTACAAAAAAAAATCATTGATTGTTCAAAAAATCACATTAGCAATATTGAATTATACATAGAGAAAGATCTGTAAATCCTCAAGAAATCAATGAGAATCTGAAATAATTAACCACTCTTCTGCAAAAATATGTAAAACTCAAGAATGATATTTGTTTATCCAAAACATCAATGCAATCTATCTTACTGTAGTTTAAGACTGTATAAACTGATTACTTATATAATCGTATATAAAACGAAATTTGGGTTTATGTTACCTCCCATCCAAACATGAGAACAACACATCCGTTGAAAATCCAAACCACAACATAAAGAAACAACACTAGCAAACCGTTAACCCAACTATTCTCCTGACCACAAAAAATTAAAATAATATACGTATAGAAATCTACACCACCACCATCCCATAAAAATTGATGGACCCTAGCTCTGTCGTCTCTCCCTCCCACACCGACACTTCTCACCCCACACACGACCGGAGAGATACCCGCGGACAACGAACATGTACCTCTCTCATCCCTTCACTTCCTAATCTCGCCCGTTCCTCTGAAACACCTCACAGAACACTCATTAGTTAGCCCTTGTTATACCCTCAGGGGATCATAAATTCGGTTTCAAGCGTCACCATATCTTCTAGCATCTCCATTGAACCAAGTAGTTATGAAGTCAATTATTCCTGGGTTTGGTTTTATCACCAACTCTCTTGTTTACTATTCTCATTAATAACATGATTACAAACAGTAAAATTCCTCTGTCCATTTTTTTTAATATTTTATATATGGATAATACTTTCTTTATATTAAGAGGCTCTTGTATAAAAGGAAAAGAATCTCTCTATATCTGAAGGACGACTTTCGAAGTTAATCATTCATTGAAAGCGTCTTTAAATCTATTAGATATTGGATGGTGTTTTCGTGCTCTAATTTACGGACTGAGTAGAGAAGAGGTTAAAGTATCTTGTTTATATTACTCATAGGTAAGAAGCCGCCAATTTCTGGCAAAGAAATTGGCGTGTTTACAAAAGGCAAAGAAAAAACGCGAGGATTCAAAGGTAATGTTCAGTTAGGAAACTCAATTTGGCTTTATAATTTCCATTCTGTAAAGTCTAAAGTATTAACCCCTTTTACGAAATAAGTTACTATTTCATTATTTGATGAACTAAGAAAATAATCATATTTCCTAACAGATTAGTTTTAATATAAACTTGCTTTCGACTATATATGATCAAAGAAATATACGGTTGAATAAATTAAGATATTTTGTCTGTCACCTGACATTGTTTTTTCTAATAAGTTATTCTCAGTTTTACGATTTATTATTGCAAGTGTGCGAGATAGTTGTACATTTACGTATGTGATGAAATAATTTTTAAAATGATGATGGGAAGCTGCGTGCGTTGGATAATAATTAACTTCTTGCTGCATGTTTTCTATAGGCGTTGATAAGCATTCTTTCTTCTATCTTGCAAGAACGAAAATGTGAACATTTTGCTTTCTTCAGACGACTACTTCAAAACAATTATTCAGAAATTTGGGTTTACATTGGCAAAAGGTTTCATAAAATTAAAGCATTCAGTCGTCTTCGTACAGATATTTCCTTATATCATTCATCTGAAAAAAAAACGATGTACATTAGTAACAAACTCACTGCTATTGTTTATTACATGGATAAACTAATTATTCATTTTAAACAATTCAATGTCATATAGTATTTATCAATCTAGTTAAATGTGATCAATCGTAATGTGTTTTAGGTAACTGATCAGTTGTTCCCTTTTGTGACAGAAATACAAAAGTATCTTGGAGTCTCTTTGTTTTGCCGTTAACATCTGTTAAGCGAATAAATTGTTAAGCCCATCTTAATTAATCATGAACGATAGCTGAATAACATTGCGTTTGATATGGATGATGAAAATCATCTAAATTCATACAAATTCATTTTAGAGATAATAAATAATATTGATTAATGGATTCCTAGCGAAGATCTGTGAACCAGAGCAATAACCATTGAGCCAACACGTGACTCGTTCATGAATTGGTCATAACAAAACAACTATAAGCCATTTGAAATACTTTATTTTATTTAGATAATTTAATAGGTTATATTATATCAATATTTAGTGTGTTTAAGTACATCAGTCTGCCAGTCAGATTGGTTGAGTTCATTACTTGTAGCTTTTCTGAGAAACATTCTGTAGGTCCGACTTTCATCAATGGCAGGATATTTCTGATTGATTATAGCTAGTAGATGAATTTTGTTTCCCAGTGGAAAATTATGACCATAAATTTCCATAGCGAAGCATCGAAATATCTCGAAAACGTTTCCTTATTCATCTTCTAGAGCAGGGTTCGGCAAACGTTTGAGACGGAAGAGCCAAACCTGTCGCTCACAACAATTTTAAAATTATTCGAGAGCCATAAATATATTTTTACAAATAAGGAAAATTTAAAGTAATATATAAGTAGTTATAATATTAATTATATCTTTATTAAATGAAGACAAAATCACACAAAAAATTGCTCTCATTGGTTTTAATCAATGTGAGCAACGAGCTTGCATTTGCTTAGAACGTTTCTGCATGTCCAGTTTGTAACTAGTCGTTTTTAATTTAAGGCATGATTCCAAGTTGGCATCAGTAATTTGGCTCCTCAATTTACATGTAATGAAATTCATGTTAGAAAACGATTGCTCACATAAATATGTAGACCCGAAGTTACTGAGAACGCCAAATGCAAATTTTTTCAACTCATGATATGAGTCCAGAAGACTATTCCAAGTATTGAAAATCATTGACTCTGCCTTCTGTAGTTCTTTTATAGCAGTCTGCGTTTGCGCTGTGAAATCAGACTGCAATTTTCTTTTTCCAGTTCTTCTAATTCGAACAAATACCAAGACGTACAAATTTGGAGCTCAATAAGTCTTTGCTTGTCAAGTCCAGCAATTGTATTTCAAAATTAGCCGTGTCAATATCGAACGTAGAAAACCTTTAATTCCTTCACATTGGCATTAAGAGGATTTGTAATAAAAGCTAGAGTCGCTTTATTATTTCTGAATTCCTGAAACCTTTGAAGAAAACATTCTCTCATGTTTAAAACTGCTGTCTTGAAATAATCTTTGTTAATGAGGGTATTGTTTTCTCGGCGATATTGAGACAAGTTTGGGAAATGAACTAAATTTCTTCTTCGAAACTTGACCACCTGTATAACGAAAACCAATTCAAAACGAAAAAAGGGAAAGTCGAGTTGGATAAATTATCGTAAAGCATATGGAATGATGGAAAGCAGAAGATAGTCTGACTGCCTAAAGAGATTTTGATTCAGTCATTCTTTAATATTATTATAAAGTTGGAGTAACTGACCTGTTTTCAACTCAGTGAATTCTGCGGATTTCTGATATCTTTGTGGGCGTCTGAAATGCTTTGTCACTTTCCTTGAACATTTAGTACAGAGGAACGCAGTTATCAAAAGTACCAGTTCAAAGAGGTCGCATACAGCTCCCAAAGCCATCCCAATCCATAATCCCAGGTAGCCTCCTAAATTGCTGAATGCGTCAATCGTCTGCAAAGAAATTTCTTGAAATAAGACATTGAAACAAATGGATAAGAACGCAGTTATACAAACTGAATATATACGTAGTATTAAACTAGATACAAAGTAGATATAGATTGTTTGAAAGATAGAAAATATGCACTTCTATTATCAATAAAAATTTAGGTTTGGTAAAAGTAGACTCTTACCTCATATTTTGGATGAAGTTTGTATACGGTGATATCGTAGAGTGAGAAATCGATATTCATACTGACTCTAAAGAAGTTTAAAAAAAGTCAGTAAGTAATAAATAATTTGAACGAGTATGGGAATAGTAAAACAAATAGAATTTCTCCACATTATATAAAATGAACACAGATTACTTGATAACTTAAATAAACACACATAACTACTTGATTTTATTAGATAAAAAATTGTGACACCTATGAAAGCGAAATCATGTTTGAATAAGATGCCTTCTTTGTAAAATTAGAAGCGCACACAGACAAACATGAATAATGTCCAATTTAAATTACAAAAAATTCTATCTCTGTAAAGAATAACACTCTTTTCATAGCACTTGACAAACTATTTAAAATTAATAATCCAGTCCATTACCAAAGGTGTTTAAGAACTAATATTAATCCCGTAAGTAGAATTTAATCTTTTCCTCATTAGAAAACAGCGCCATCTGCTGTGTATCTACCAAGATATATCCAACGGCATTGCGTTCAATAGATTTAAGCGGAGCCTTCGTCAGTGTTTCCGGCACTTACGCTTGTCACATTGTTCAGAAAGTCAGGGTCAGCTGGGAATTATTTTCCATTCTACAGGGAGGATATAAAAACAGCTTCTTTCTTCTTTAGATCAACGAATTGCTATCCTCCCCATGATCATCCACTTGAGCACTTTCTTCAGGCAGTTAACAACTCTCTTGAATTGGGAGGAATTCCCAAATGACATTTTACGCGGATGAAATGGAATGCATCCACACGGATGAAGTGGAATGCTTGTTGATGGAGTCCCTAAGCACTCCATTAACAATCATTTGTTGATGGAGTGCTTAGGGACTCCATCAGTAATCTAATAACATCATAGGAGAATTTAAAATCTCAAATCTAAGAGCTTATTCAGAAAACCCACTACTCAGAAGTTACGTAGTTTAATACTAAATTAACATTCCCGCAGGTGTTGTTATTTTGGAAGGCCCTTACCATCTTATGGATAATCTTTTCGTTACATTTTGAACTACTTGGTGACTACATAATTGATAAAACCTATATTCGGCCCATTCCCAAGAAGGGTGACAAGTCACTGCCATCCAATTACCGCCCTATCTCGCTTACCTCAGTCCTGTCAAAGGTAATGGAAAAAATCATCAATTTCCACCTCCTACAGTATCTTTAAGACACTCACCAAATAAATGACCATCAGTATGGATTCCACCACTGCTGATCAACAGGAGATCTACTCACATATTTCACCCATCTCTGGACAAATGCTACGGAGAGGTTTGGCGAATCTCAAGTGGTTGCACTAGATAACACCAAAGCCTTTGACCGGGTCTAGCACAAAGGCCTACTAGGCAAACTACCATCAATCGGCCTGACCCAGGACTTCTGTAGGTGGATTGCGAGTTTTCTGTTTGGATGCACACTGTGTGTGATGGTGGATGGGTCCTGGCACCACTCAATTAATGCTGGCGTCCACAGGGTTCTGTCTTCTCACCAACCCTGTTCCTGCTGTACATCAACGACCTGCTGCAATTGACCTCCAACCCAATACACAGTTTTGCAGACAACAGCACACTACACTCCTCGCTTGCATTTGATAAGCCTTACCCTACACAACTCACCTCAACCTACAGAACATCAACCACCACCACCACCACCCTCAACTCCGATCTCGAAGCCATCCTACAATGAGGTTCGGATAACCTCATAAATTTTAACGCCAATAAAACCCAGTTCTGTACTATTTCCCATAAAAAAGAACCATTTTTTCCCAGTATCCTTTTTGATGGTAACCAAATTTTCAGACAGCCTGAGATCTCGCTCCTTGGAATCACCCTCACATCAAACCTCTCCTGGCACAAACATATCTCAAACAGTGCATCTTCAGTCTCAAAAAAACTAGGATTTCTCTTTCGCTCAAGACGTTACTTCACCCCCGAACAGCTATTAACATTATACAAGTCACAAATCCGCCCAACTATTGAATACCGCTCCCATATATAGGGTGGGGCCCTCAAAAGCTCTCTCAAAATGCTCGACTCGATAAAGAGGAGAGCAATTAGACTTATCAACGATCCATCCCTTAACAACTCCCCCCCCCACACACACACACACTTTCACACAGACGTTTGGTCTCTGCAGTAAGTATATTCAACAAATATTTCCATGGGAAATGCTCATCGAAAATATCATCAATAATTCCTTCGCTCAATACTAAACTCATTGGAACTCGTGCAGCTGCTGCACAACATCCCTTCAGAGCTCACCTAGAAACAAACAGAACAAGTTTCTTTTCCTCTTCCTTCATCCCTGCAACTGCTGCACCGTGAACAGTCTCCCACCTGCTGTGTTTCCCGACGAATACAATTTAAAGTCATTCAAATGAAATGTAAACAAATTTCTCCTTTCCCAACCCACTGCCCATACACGGTACTAATGTAATATAGGTTGACAAACCAACCTCCTGTGTATGGGCTCAACATAAAAAAAAAATAAAAATAAAAATAAATCTGGAATGTAGGTGTCAATTCCTGTCAATTCATTACTGACAGCAAAGAGATTGTTTCTCGATTAGGTTGATTTGTGAACTCGGAGAAGGATTGTTAGTTGGAAATGCTGTGAAATTTTGAAGGAAAGCCATCTCTTCGGGTAATTGGTCTGAAGGAAATCAAAATTTTAGAGCTTAACAAAAAGAGAAAAAAACTTTTAATAAGGAATGCCATATTAATTTTCAAAACTTGCAATGATCAATGTTCAGAATAATGTAGAGGGCGTTTTTAATGTTTTTCCCTAATTTCTTGATGTTTAATTTTTCTCCCATTTTTATATTTCGGCATACTTTGTCATGATTTTGGTATTACTCACAATTTGTTTTAATTATAATTTTCTGGAATAAAATTTTCTGGAATATATCTGGAATTTTCTGGAATATACACCATAACGAATTTTCTGGAATTCGTTATGGTATATATTGATATTGCGTTTAATGTTGCATAAATCGCATACAACGAGCGTCCAGTGAATATTGAGATTTAAATGTCTTTCATTTAGCATAATTCTTCTCTTTGTTAGGATCAATACTTTTGGATCTCCTCTTATTATTCGAAGCGGGATAAACATCTTTCAGAGAATAAATAAATAATATATTATTTAGAAAATATTACTTACTTTTTATATCCCTTCTCCTTAGCTACCTAAAGAGCAAATGGGGAGAAATGTGAGAGAGAGAGTAAGTAAAATGTTCATGATTATGGCATTGAAATTAGGCATATAATTTTATTTGTTTTTAGACTGAAACTTCTAGTTCTTTTAGTCATACAAAGAATCCACAGCAACCAGCAAACAACAACAACAGCAACAATTATTATTATTATTATTATTATTATTAATATACAGACCACCCAACTTAAGCACCACAAAATTCCTAGAAGAACTAAACAGATGGCTTTCAGCCACGAAAGTAGGCACCTCAAAATACTTGATAATAATAGGAGACATTAATATAAACATTAGGAACATAAATAACAACACAGAACAATACCTAGACCTATTATCGGCATATAACATAACCCCATCCATACAGTCGTATACACGAGAAGAGATAATCGGAAACACAACAACCTCAACCTGCATTGATCATATAAATATAAGGGCCCCTCCAAACAGCCACACAGCAGCCGTCATAACATGCAAACTAGCAGACCATTATTTCACAGCATTGCAGTTACACACTGAACCAGAACCCATAAAAATCACTGAGACTACAAAACAGTATCATAGCATTGTAAACGAAGCAATAGTGAACGATGAAATCAGAAAAACAGACTGGATGCAGATAGTATCTTTAGACTCTGCTGAAGCTGTATATAATAATCTTAAACTTGCATTTAACAAAATATACAACAAAGCATTAACAAAAATAAAAATACGCCCCGAAACGAAACAAAATCCATGGATAACAGACAACATACTAACAGACATACAAAGAAAAGATGCCCTATGGAAACAACTTAAGAAGTCACCGAACAATATCGCTTTAAAAGCTGAATACAAAAGAAAACGGAATCTCCTAACAACCGAGATTCGAACGGCAAAAAGAAACTATTACAGCAACAAATTAACAACAGCACAGAATGACATAAAGGAAACCTGGCACCTGATTAATGAAATGCTGGACAATATACACAGAACCACTGCCACAGAAACAATAAAACACAGCTTTGCCTGCGACCCCAAATCCCCTAAACAGTTGGCAAACAACTTTAATCAGCACTTCGTGAACTCTGTCCAAAAGCTACAAGAAACAACCTTTCCTCACACATACGAACATTCTCCACTAGGTCCACGAGCAACCCAGTCGATGTGGTTCTCCACAGTAACAAAAGAAGAACTATCACTGGCAATTCAACAAATTAATACTAACAAAAGACCGGGGATAGACGGAATCAGACCAAAAGACATCAAGAAACACTCAACCGACCTACTTCCAGTTATACAAAAATTGTTAAATAAAATCTTCGAAACGGGACACATACCTGAAACACTGAAGACTGCACTAATCACACCCATAAACAAACAGGGAAAAAGAAACATAATAAGTAATTACAGACCTATCGCCACGCTGCCTGTAATCAACCAAATCATGGAGCGCATTGTACATCAGAAACTCTCCACATACGTTGAAAATTTTCAAATCATACCCAAAACACAATATGGCTTTCAAAAAAATAAAGGAACAGCAACACTCCTGGAAGACTTCACAGATCTAATAAACGCAGCATTGGATAAAAACAGAATAACATTAGTGGTATTCATTGACCTAACAAAAGCATTTGACACACTAACACATAAAACCTTGTTAACGAAACTTACCCATATCGGAATTGGAGGTCGTCTACTCCAGTGGTTTAAAGCATACACGAAAAACAGAAAGCACATCACACGTATAGGATCAGCACACAGCAAAGAGGTACATGTAACCTGTGGAGTACCGCAAGGAGCTGTCCTATCTTCCATTCTATTTAACATATACACACATGACATAAGCCAACTCCCCCTAAAAAGTAAAATCTTCCAGTATGCAGACGACACGGCCATAGTATCCATTCACAACAATGCAAATATCGCTTACACAAATATGCAACACGACATCAATCAAATCACTAACTGGTTAACCGAAAACGGCATATATATAAACCCTGGAAAAGCAAAGCTAATGATATTCAAAAACCCCCAAACCCTGCCCATAGAAACTAAATATCTCACTATCAAACATTCATCCTCCTATACACAAAGTGCAGAACCTAAAATCACAACCATCACACAGGTGAAAACAACACGCTACCTTGGACTTCACTTCGATGCAGATCAAAGTTGGAATAGCCATACAAACTACCTACATACCAAGCTTAGGATAATAGCAAGCAAACTATACAGATTAAAAGACATTGCCCCAACCCACATTAAAATACTAATCTATAAAGCATTATGTGAAAACATTTTAAGATATGCAATCACATCATACGCATTCTGCGCAGACTACAGACTTAACAGGCTACAATGGTTGCAAGATAAAATGATAAAACTGATATTCTGGGAACAACCCACTCTTATGCAGGAAGCACGGACAAAACACAAAATATTTAAGGTGAAACACTTACGCCACTACACAGTCATGTTAAAACACTACTACAGCCCAACATATAGAGTAACCAGAACAACATATCAAATAACAAGACCACAGTCAACAAACTACATAACATATAAGTACAACAATCACCACGACAAAGCCACCCGAAACTTCTACGTACCTGACATGATAAACAAACTGCCGTTCGACAACAGAAACCTAGGAACATACAGAGAGCTGAAATAGGCACTATATAAATATTATAGCGAGAATGAAAATTAGAGCAATTCCTGTTTCTCTCTCCCCCACCACACATACACACACACACACAAACCACGACAACCTCCCCTCTCAAAAAACTACCACTACAAGAACACAAAGAAACAAACACACCATGTCTAAATCCAACCCTATTTGCACAAAAAAAAAAAAAAAAAAAGTTAAACTGTAATAGCAGTCAAAGTCTTTCAAACACATACCAACAAACAGTAAAATCAACACCTGGCTTGTGACCACCATAGGAACACAACCATGAAACCACCACCCTCTGTCATCTATTATCTTCCTCAGATAAGCTCTGCTAAGCTTCGAGGAAGAAAATTACTAACTTGCAAGTATCTGTTATACACACTTGTAATGCATTATAAATATTATATACATATAATTACTCCAGCAACTATGTATGCAATTCATCTGAGACATAAAAAAAATTAAAAAAAAAAAAAATTCTGTACAATCCTTATTGTAAATACTGTAAATATTATTATTGTATGTAACTTATACTGAGACAATAAAACGTAAAAAAAAAAAAAAAAAAAAAAAAATTATTATTATTATTGAATTATGTGTGTATGCTGCATTACTGCATTGTATCGTGAATTGTGTGCACATTGGTGCCAATCCATATTTAGCTAGTTTAAAAAAATGTATATTCATATTTATAAAATGTACTCTGCATTTTGTATATCGAATTTTCGTACTGTACAGAAAAGATAATATGTTTTTCATTGTGTGTGTGCAGATACTCTGTGTGATAGTAAACCTTATCATTTTCATTGTAAAAACAAATAAGTCGTTTATAAAAAAAAAAAAAAATTATTATTATTATTATTATTATTATTATTATTATATTCTAAATTCAAAAATTCTGTATAAACCTTATTGTAAATATTGTAAATATTATTATTGTATGTAATTTATACTGAGACATAATATAAAAAAAAATTATTATTATTATTATTATTATTATTATTATTATTATTATTATTATTATTACAGATAAGCTTACATATAAGCTTCGAGGATGAAAGCAGAGAAATTAGTTCTCATCCAAGATGTATCATATGTAACCAAATGCATGTAATGTACGTATCACGTGTAAACCAATGTATGTAATGTATGTATTATATGTAAACAAAGGTAAGTAATGTATCATATGTAATCAAAGGTATACAATGTATGTAATAACTGTAACAAAAGTATGCAATATAGAGTGATTATATCCATTGATATTGTATATATAGAGTGAAAAATTGCAAAGAAGCATCTGTAATAATCATCATTATGAATATTATAATAATATACGTTGTAAACAGTTATTGTTATTATTATTATTTAAAAAACTTTATGTACGAAAAGTATTTGTTATGCATAATTGTGTTCCTATAATGTATGTAATTTATCTGAGGAATAATAAAAAATGTTTAAAATTATTATTATTATTATTATTATTATTATTATTATTATTATTATTATTATTATTATACAATCTACCTTCAAAATAGAAAGCATATCCACGTATCGGGTCAAACCGAAGCAGAGAGCTACCAGTAACCTGTGGAGTACCACAGGGAGCAGTACTCTCCCCAAATCTATTCAACATTTATACGCAAGATATTAATCAGCTACCACTCAAAGGTAAGATATTCCAATACGCAGACGATACAGCAATAATATCCATCCATAATAACCCAAGCATAGCCAAAACAAATATGCAACATGACATAAATCTGATCACAGACTGGCTCACGAAAAACTCCATACACCTAAACTCAGAAAAGACAAAATTAATGATATTCAGAAATCCACTGACTCGACCAGTTGATAACAAATATATAACCATCCAACATCCACTTTCCAACATAAAAAAACCCACAGAACAGCAAAACCACTACAATCACTCAGGTTGAAACAATACGATACTTTGGAATTTACTTCTATGCAGATATGAACTGGAATAGCCACATAAACCATCTACACAACAATAACTCCGAACAATAACTACAATAACTGGCAAACTCTACACGTTAAAAGACATAGCTCCCACACGCCTAAAAACACTAATATACAAACCACTATGCCAAAATATACTAAGATACGCTATAACAACGTATACTTTCTGTGCACTCTACAAATTAAATAGATTAATGTCGCTACAGTACAAAATGATAAAACTGATCTTTTGGGAAGAAAGAGAAAATCACGACCTTATATACATTGCAATGTCAGAACACAAAATACTGACAGCAAAACATTTATGTCACTATGCAGCCTTGCTAAAACATTATTTCGATGTCAAACTACAGGACAGTCAGAAATACATTCGTGTCGTGATTGGTGGGACACTTGTGACTAGATCAAGATCAAGATAAGATAAGGAATCGTGTCGTGGGTGTGTGTTGTTTTCAGATGTAGATAAGTGACGTCATTTGTTGTTGTCGATAAGTGACGTAATTTGTTAGTTGTAAATAAGTGACGTTGTTTTGAATGGAAATGGTAGATATATTGGTGGATTAGCATTCGTGTCGTGATTGTTGGGACACTATGAACCAAATAGGGGTAGGGTGAAAGGGGAAGCGACGTAAGTGTCCTGGATGTGTGCTGTTATGAGTTGTAGATAAGTTAATGGTTTGCATATGGCATTATGGGTGATGGATAGTGATAAGATAAATTTTGGAAATGTTTGGAATTTCGCAGGGGTGGACCTCCTTCTGGCAGGCACATCACGTGGTGTGTTGGGTTCGCATAATGCATTGTGGGTGTATAATTAGAGATAAGCAATCATGACGTTATATGTTTGGAAATATCTGGGGAACATATGTCTCTCTGTGATATCACATGGTGTTTTGGTTTGCCTATGGAATTGTGGGCGATGTTTTTAAGATACGATACCTTGGAATTTTCCCAGCGTGACACACATCCATCAATATTGTCATGTTTTGTCTTTGGTTGTCTATAGATGGCTGTACTAATTTTCCAATACATTTTGGGCTATTTCTTTCCTGTTAAAGGGTGGGAGTTCTTAGAGTAGAGTTGTGATGGCAGTAGTGTTTAGGCTTTTCTGAATAATTTAATTATATGCTGCTGTCCCTCAAACATACACACATTAGACATGAAAAGTCGGTAATGTATCCATGTTGATACTCTTATATGTACCTTATGATTATTCTTATGAAAAAAATATTCAGTATTAGAAATGCGCTTACCAAAACATACGAGCAGTGATTATTGAAATTACAATTATCAATTGTTATGTTTAAGTTAAAAAAAAATTAACTTACATTTCTTTCCAGTATGGGAACATCTCAGTACTAACTAGATTTTCTGGATATTCCAAATTGTTGATTAATAACATATATTCACAGCACAGAGCACAAACACAAGTCTGAAAATGCAGTTGACTTTTTCATTATAGGTTACTGGGCCAAAGATATATTCACACCACAAAAACACACAAAACATAGGAGTTGAAAGATATTTCTGTAAATAAACAGAAAAGCTAGTCGACTGCTTAATTTAGAATACTATCCGATTGGTTCTCTGTATTAATTCCTTCCCACAGTTGCTCATGCTATGATTTCTGAAGCTTGGTGGGAATGCTGTTAGAGTATGGAATTCTGACAATTGAAATGATTTTTTTTCAAATTGTTTTGTTATTTTTTATATTTTACTTTTAAAATTCAGTTTAACTACATATTCTAACAAAATAACTGAGCAAAATTAATAAATAAATAAAATGTATGTAAATTTATTTTCCAACACTGTAGATTTCTCATTAAGTCTTATCTTAAAGATGTCTCTCTTATTCGGTCGCCAATTTGTTGTACGTAGGTGAGAAATCGTGTGTTTATTTTGGAACTCTTTGTTCCCGTGGGAAATCATTGCTGTAGTAAATTAATGCTTAAATTTCTTTTTTTAAAAACCCAATATGACTATTAATTTTACCTTCGATTCCTCGTGCTCTTAACCACTTTCTGTAACTGAAATTTATTTATTTTATTTATTTATTTCTTTAGCATTAGTAATTTAAATAGCGGATATGAGACAAACAAGGTTTTGAACTCGCTATAGCATTTTCTTTTAGAAACTTCTTTTGCCAGCACAACCAATAAATAGTTATTTCTTATTATTTCAAATGAATATCAGCTCTGTAATTTTGTTAATTTGTATGTTACCATTTATATGACTGTAATATTATTAACAAATTGTATTTTCTGAATCTAACATACAGAAATTAAATTAAAGTGAAAAAGACAGCATTTTTTTTCTTTTCTTAATCTTCTGATTTAACATTTGTGCTGATATTAAAAGTGTATGATTTGCCACTGGTGTTAACGTGTAATTCATGTGATTTTTCTCCATGTGACATTTCAAAACAAGTTGAACTATGGTTTTTACATAGTTTAACTACGTAAAACTCATTTCCGTTAGTCCCAATTGACTGTTGGTCCTCTCAGACCGACAAATTTCACAGTAGGGATATTTATATATATATTTTAACACAATTATTATATTGGATATTCTTTCCAATACAAATAACAATTATTTATTCTTATTTCAAATGAAAATTAGCTCAGAAAGAAAGATAGAAAATTGTAAAGGAAAAATAAAATAAAAATTAAAAACACATTAATTAAGTAGTTTTAACCTATATGTTAAAAATCAACAATTTGGAATATTCAGAAAACCACAATTTTCCCTTTCTGGAAAGAAATGTAAGTTAATTAAAAAAAAAAACATAACAATTGATAATTGTAATTTCAATAACCACTACTCATATGTTTTGGTAAGCGAACCCAACACACCACGTGATGTCCCTGGCAGAAGAAGGGCCCCCGCGAAATTCCAAACATTTCCAAAATTTATCTTATCACTATCCATCACCCATAATGCCATACGCAAACCATTTACTTGTCTACAACTCATAACAACACAGATCCAGGACACTGCCGTCGCTTCCCCTTTCACCCTACCCCTATTTGGTTCATAGTGTCCCACCAATCTCCTCACGAATGTTTATCCACGAATATATCTCCCTTTTCCATTCAAAACAATAACGTCACTTATTTACAACTAACAAATTATGTCACTTTTATTCATCTGATAACAACACATCCACGTCACGATTCCTTATCTTATCTTGATCTTGATGTGGTCAGATTGGCTTTAAATATTAACATAATGACATCTGATAAATCAATCAGTATGACTGGTAAAAAAGCAAGTTTAATAAACGTGTTTGCAAAAATTTATTGGACATCCACTTTTGATATTGTATTGTATTGTTAACACAGGACGCTTTTTGCGTGCAAAAGTTGGATTTATGAAACTTGAGGAAGTGATGAAAATTATTTATTTATTTCGGTAATTTGATGGTAATAAATTATAAAGGTTGTATAAAATTTTTTCATCTTTTTCAGTCTCTCTTTCTCTCTCTCTCTCTCTCTCTCTCTCTCTCTCCCTTATAACTTGTTGATATACGACATAACTAATACACGATTATCGACAAGACTTCTACTTCAGAAAATCCAATTTTATCTACAAATTCATTAATTAATCATCGTGAATTATTATTTATTACTATTGTCCCATTTATTGTCCCATTAAAAAGTTATCATGTCTCATGATAACTTTTTTTTTATTCCAATTGATGGCACAAAACAAACTGGATGTCCACCAATATGTGTCTAAATTGTAAACATCCCCTTATCGGATAATGCAAGACACCATTCTTATTTCTTATCGTCGAAGAGTTCGCATCGTGTTGCTTAAAATGTGAATAAGTAACTTTCGGTGAATGCGTAATTCTCACTTCCAACTATATAAGAATCATTAGCCGTGCTCTTGTTTATTTAAAAAACTTGCTGTAATTCTCAAAAGATATAAATTTTCTCAGTATAAATAATGTCTTAAATTTGATTGGGATGACATCTTTCTCGAAGATAGAAAACGTTGCATTTTTTCCCTTTGAATATCTTCGATGTCGTAAGAAACTGGTTAAGTTTATTCGTGTTTCTATGACATTGCGTTAGATAGACTAAGGATGCTAACACCATCGTGTGAATACTTTTTTCTTACAGTGCGCCAATAATATTGTAAAATTTTCAAAGCTAATTTACATATGAAACCAACCTTTGCTTTTTTATCTCAGTCTTTTTTATCTTCTCAATTACCTGAATCACCCTCATTCTCACTCTCTCTCTCTCTCTCTCTCTCTCTCTCTCTCTCTCTCTCTCTCTCTCTCCGTCTCTATTTAGCGTATGAAAATTGATGAAAGAAACTTACCTCTTTACGATCAATAAGTCCTATATCATGCGAGTTAACATGGACATCGTAAGTTGTTGTCCTGAAAGTGGAATATCATAACGTCATGAATTTTATAATTTCATTCTGATAATTCTAATACAGAAGAAGTGATTCACTATACTGTATCTGATTGACCTTTTTAGCTTCTGTGAAGAAGACAGAAAAAAACAACTCCAAGGGATGAATGGTATTCACCACAGAAGTTCAATCTGGCAATATGTTAAAAACGTCTCTGTTTTTCAAAGCAGAAAGATAACGATCATACCACATTCGTTGATACCCTGGGGCTTTCTAAAAATCACTCGTTTGAAATACGCAACTTTATTATCCGTGCAAAATCTAAAACTTTTGTCCACATAGATTTATTACGCGCACATCATGTGGATATTATCCAAATATTTAGTTTGAGGAAGAATTAATTTTGTGGAACTCATTCAACTGAAACTTAAAATTTTTTAAATTAGCTCAGATCAATCATCGGTCCTGCGCAGCATATTATCCAAGAGAAGCCCCAGTACAAAAAAAGATCTTAAGTAGAGAATTAACTGAAAATTGACAATCAACTAATACTATTAAGATTATTTTTTTTTTGAAATATACTTACTGACAATTTTCTTTGCACTGCTGCAAACAATCTTGCTTCGGAAAAAAGAAAAAATCTAAAATTGAATAAAAAAAGAATTAAAAAAAGGCATTTAAAAGTTAACCTCGAAGCAAAAAGTATACTATTAATTTGTGATCTGAGAAAGAAAGAAGATAAAATATTATATAAGAATCGGCGAGAATTTTTTTATCCTGTGAAAAAAATATTAATAACTTGCATTAATATACACATCATGAGGATTACTCATGAAAGTTAATTTAAGACAATTATTGACCTTAGAAACTCTTTGCAAGAAATATTGAAATATAATAATAATAATAATAATAATAATAATAATAATAATAATAATAATATAGAGGCCTGTTCAGCTCAGTGGAATTGTCATTTGCTTCTTCTTCGCTAGGCCAACCAAAGAAAGATGTGAGTTCTAAGTGTTGTTTTACGCTTCCTAAGTTACTCGATATTTTGGCATTGAGTTTTTCTTCCCCTACACTCAAGAAAATAGACAATGACATATAAATTTTGGGTTTGGGACCATGCGATCGTAACACCTGTTTGCCATGGGGGGTGGGGGGGGGGGGGGGTGGGGGGGGGGGGGGGTGGGGGGGGGGGGGGGTGGGGGGGGGGGGGGGTGGGGGGGGGGGGGGGTGGGGGGGGGGGGGGGTGGGGGGGGGGGGGGGTGGGGGGGGGGGGGGGTGGGGGGGGGGGGGGGTGGGGGGGGGGGGGGGTGGGGGGGGGGGGGGGTGGGGGGGGGGGGGGGTGGGGGGGGGGGGGGGTGGGGGGGGGGGGGGGTGGGGGGGGGGGGGGGTGGGGGGGGGGGGGGGTGGGGGGGGGGGGGGGTGGGGGGGGGGGGGGGTGGGGGGGGGGGGGGGTGGGGGGGGGGGGGGGTGGGGGGGGGGGGGGGTGGGGGGGGGGGGGGGTGGGGGGGGGGGGGGGTGGGGGGGGGGGGGGGTGGGGGGGGGGGGGGGTGGGGGGGGGGGGGGGTGGGGGGGGGGGGGGGTGGGGGGGGGGGGGGGTGGGGGGGGGGGGGGGTGGGGGGGGGGGGGGGTGGGGGGGGGGGGGGGGTCTTCTAGACATCTGTGTCTGTTCAAAATTCCAATGATTGCTAGGAATTTTTGCTTTTTATATCGATGCAATGTCGATTTCTCCATTGGGACTTATGTAATTTCCTAGATATTTAAATTTGTTCACTTGTTCTATTACTTTCTTGTGGATGACTAGTTTGCATCTTTTAATTTCTTTACCTTTAAATGCTATTGATTTCGTTTTATTTATTGAGATTTTCATGTCATGCTGTTCTATTGTTTTGTTCAATACGTGTAAATTTTTCTGTAATTGGTCTTCATTTTCAGCAAAAATAACTTGATCGTCAGCATACAAAGGGCTAGTTAATTCTTTATTTCCTATTTGAATTCCTATGATTTTGTTTTTCCTCCACTCTCCTGAATTTTTTCCATATATACAGTATATTAAAGAGTATTGGTGATAATCCACTTCCTTGAATGAGACCTCTATCAGTTTTCCTTTTTTCGGTTGTTTCATTATTAATTTTAATTTCAATATAGCTTTTTTCATTCATATTTGCTACTGCTTTTGTGGTTTGAGGTGGAGTTTTCAATTCATACAGTACATTGATTAATTTTGTTCTGTTGATTTGATCGTATGCTTTCTCATAATCCAGGAAGGTCATATATGTTGGCAGGTTAAATTCTATTCTTTTTTCTATAATTTGTTTGAGTGTAAATGTGGGATCGGTGCAGGATCTTCCTTTCCTAAAGCCGCATTGTTCTTCTCCAATAATTTCCTTGGCCCATGGTGTTAATTTATTTTTAATTATATCTAGATATGTTTATAGCATGGATTTAATAAGGATATTCCTCTGTAGTTTCCCAGTCCTTTCTGTTTCCTTTTTTGAATATGTTTATGACTATTGCTGTCTTCCATTCTTGCGGGATGTTTCCTTCTTCCCATGTTCTGTTCAGAAATTTAATTAATCGTAATTGAAATGGTTTAGAGTTGTATTTGTACAGTTCTGAATTTATTCCATCTTCTCCTGTAGCTTTTTTATTTTTTAGTTTTTCCGATATTTTCTTTAGATCATTTAAATGTATTGGTTTTTGATTTGTTTCTTGACTTATTACTTGTTTTATTTCAATTTGATTGGATAAACTGGAATTTTGCTTACTTTATTATAATAAATTGGCAGTTGTGGTGGATAAATAAAATGGCAACTCCGTGATACTGCTGGACTCTGTAATGATAGACCACGCATGGAATTCATTTGCGTAAATTGGATCGAATGAGGATGGATATGAAACTACCGATTTCGATTGGAGGATGTTGATCGTCTTTTTCGATATTAAAGGAATTATGCTCCGAGAATTTGTTACTCCCGGTGAAACAGTCATTGCAGAATTCTACTGCAATGTTTTAAGGCGGTTGAGAGAAGACGTTCGTCTCAAAATACTGGAACTGTGGCGAAGTCTCAAATGAGTCCTCCACCACAACAACGTTGTTTTTGGTGGCCAACAGCATGGCGGTCGTCCCACATTCTCCTTACTCGAGTCGAACTGCTGACCGTTGTGACATTTTTGTTGCCATAAATGAAATCGAAACTGAATAGGCAGCTATTCGACACCATTAAGGAGATCCAAAAACCAATCGCAAGCGGTGTTTCATGCGCATCAACAAAAAGGCTTCCAGGAAGCATTTGGAGCGTGCAGAAAGTGATAGGATCGCTGCATGAACTCGGAAGAGGACTACTTTGAAGGGGAGTTGAGTCCATATTTAAATTGGGTGAGTTGTAAAGATTTTATTAGCCTAGCCCAATTTCTTTTGGATAGTATTTCGTATATGAAAGAGTGGGTTATGGAGGAATAACAATTGAGTCCAAGAGAAGGCATATGACTAGTAGTGTGTCGCACGAATCGTTACTTGGTCCTCTGCTGTGAAATTTGTACATCAATGATATATAAAATTTAAGGAAAAATATTAAATTGCTTACTGATGACGTAAAGCAGGAAAGAGTGATATTTAATGAACATGACGTATTGATCATGCAGACTTAAAATAGATTGGCAGTATGGGAAAAGATAAATGACTGTCTGTTTAATGTAGCCAAGTGTAAAGCAATGCGGGAAAGAAGAGTTTACAATGTATATAAGAAGAGATCGCAAATTTATGGTGCTGACTTGCACAGAATTGATGAGACCAAATTGGGGTGATTTTAAACACAAAACTATCCTCTGAAGTTCAGAGGACATATTTCAAACAGGTCAAAGCATGATTACATTGTTGGTGAGGTACACACTGACAAGCGTAGAAAAGAGTTATTTCCCTTATAAGACTTTAATGAGGCAACATCTGGACTACCGCACACAGAGGTCTGGTCAGCTGGATTTTTGGAGATGAAGAAGTGAAGAAGATACAGAAGCGAGTGACGAAAATTGGGTCAGGGCTAGGAAGGTGTGAGGACTAGGTTTTTTTTGCGTCGAGGGTCCTGAATAAATGGAATGAGTTTCCGAAGATGGTTGTGATTGATACTTGGTCAGACAATGAGTGCAAGTCCGTCTAATAATAATAATAATAATTCCTCTTAATAGAACTGCCATTGGTTCGATTCGAACAATCAGATTGCAGCGCTTGTGAATATCAATAAGACGGTGATCTCCTCGGGCTGCTGCATGTAACCGAACTGCGGTGGTCCAGTTTCGTTTGTACTTTCTTTATATATCCTGGAATAAACATGTAAGAATTTCTAATAGAGTGGTAAACAAGGAGCTTAATTAAATTATTAGGATTACACGGATACTTACGGGTTGTTATCACATATTGTGAGTGCAGGATACGCAATGTCCTCTTCTTTTCCAGGTCTAATTTCCATAATTGTGGGATAGGTCCAGTAGAATTTGATAAATTCCGTTGTTTGATAGCAGAATCCAGAAAGGCAAGCGATGAGAACCAAACATTTCAAAAACTTTCTGATGGGATTTTCAGTTTCAATTATTTGTGGAACTGCAACAATTTGTGACTCAAGAAGTAGCTTTCGACCATACGCTGCAGCAGGTCTTTTTACTCTTTTGATATTATTCATATTTCGATGACTGTAACATCGAGGAATTGCTCTATTCTGGCGAATATATGGAAACGATGTTAATCCACCTGTTTCGATTTTTGTTACTGCGGAAATAAAAATAAGCATTTTTAATTTTCGTATATTTTTTCTTAACGAAGAAAAAGAAGAATGTGTCTTAAATCCGGCTTAGATGGTTGTAAAGAAGATTCAGTTCGTGCAAAACACAAATCGTAGAATAGTCAGCGGTAGAGACACATAAGCGCAGATATCGGGAATGGATTATTAGTTGATGATTTGCGAAATGTCTTTGAATTAAAATTCTTATGGTAGTAAAAAGAACATTATATGAATATGTGAAAAAATTATACAGTTATACAGTTACCCATATATTTCGGAGTTTTCAAAACAGTGAATCTGGTGGGAAATAAACATACATCAACAGACCTAAATACTCTGCACTCATCAACATCACCTGAAATACAAATAAATAACTGTGTTCAAATTACTGACAAAAAGAGACAGCAAAATGCTTTGATGCTGGTAATGTATTTTACCTTAAGAATTTAGTTTAAATATTGAAAACGATGTGCTAATTTTCAAACATCCGCAGTACGTTTCAAGATATCTAAAAAGAATTAGTTCGGATGGCTTTTTATGTGAATCCATTTACAAAAAGTATGTAAACGATATATGCTAGTTTACATATTAAATAATCTTGAGTTCGTGTTCTAGAACAAATATGAACTTTCTTAAGCACTTTATCCCTCCAATGAATGGACAACAATTAGCACTCATTCCACCAGGTCAGCCAAAACACAAGGGTCCGGTCAAAGTAATGATAAATAATACACTTTATTTTGTTTCGACTTGCCGGTTAATTGAAATATCTTCGGTTGAAATTAGAGATATTATTTGGAAATAAAAGACTTATAGACAAACAAGATTTTATTGCATTCCCTAAAGATTATATGGAGTTTTCACACTTACCGTTTGTCAAGTATTTTTTCCGTACAATTTCAGACTGCCAAACAGAAGTGCATGGATATTATATTCATTTCCGGATACGCAAACTGGTCCAGTGCAATGTCTTTATACATTGCATGCCCTTTGTGTTGCTATAGAAACGAAATAATTGGTTTGGACGAGCGTATTTTCATGGAGTCAGGCAAGCAAAATATACGATGATAATTCATACAGCAGTAGCTCAATGATAAATGGGGGTATTCACATACGTAATCAAATCGGAAATCACATGCGATAGCATCTTTAATTTATGAGCAATTCAATCCACTCATTTGAATACCATTTATTACCTTCCGATTAGGTGTATTCTGATATTTTAGGTTTTAATGTCAAAATGTCATAATAAAAAAAATATATAAAAAATCAATAAAATTTAATTATGTATATTAAGGAAAATGCATAAATGCTAATGCTTTGTGTGTGTGTGTGTGTGTGTGTGTGTGTGTGTGTGTGTGTGTGTGTGTGTGTGTGTGTGTGTGTGTGTGTGTGTGTGTGTGTGTGTGTGTGTGTGTGTGTGTGTGTGTGTGTGTGTGTGTGTGTGTTTACACTTGTAGAATAATAGAATATTAGCACTGTAAACGGTTTATTTATTACGTTATGCCGGTACTGTAAGATTTCAATATTTTCGATAATTTAGTAGGTTATAAGTATAATTATTATAATTATTATTATTATTGTTATTAAAATACTCTTTTATTCAGGGTTGTTCATTTCATGGTCTGTGGAAAAGATCAAGTGCGCTGTTCTCTCTGTGGCAATGATGATCTTGATTGTGGGATTTCGCATCTTTCGTCGAATCTTTTTGTGCTATCATGTATATCTAATGTAGAAATTTCCGATATCTTCCTTGGCTGTAATGAAGAAATAATCGAAGCTCTGGTGATTAATTAGCTGCGTATGACCTCGAAGAATTCCTGTTCTGTGTGCAAACAGTCACAGGTGAGACTTGCAGTTTTCCGTGTATTGTTTATTGGTATTCGAGAGAGATGTCCAAACTGGTTGCGGTTTGGTTAAAGAAAGCCTCTTTTCTGATTATCGTAACATAAATTTGTGTAATGTTGCAGGACTGAGAAGGGCATGGCCCAACATTCTACGCTAAATGTCGGCATCAAGTTTGGTATCTCTGTTCTAGCAGAGTAACTTCATTTCAATGATGTTTGTAAGGATGGTAACGGATTACTTGATGACATGTTTTGTTGGGAATGTTCTACCAAGGCGGTATATATCTTGTTTAAATTGGAGATTACTAATTATTTTTTTATGAAAAAAAGATGGACACTGGATCTTTTGTCATGCTAATAGAAATGTACGAAATGTTCGTTTCAGGTCCCCCCTCATAAATGAAACGCGAAGAGTAGATTTGTCCAATTAATATACACATAATTTCTTTAACCATTTACCAATAAGACAACAGATGAGTCCATGGCGACTTTTACCTAGCAATATTGTAAACTATAAACACTTATCAGTGAATTCGATTGAGAGAGTTTAGCTATTTCAAATGAACTAAGAAAACAATAGAAAATCCATTTTTACAACATAAAGCCGAAACGTATGCGCGAGCCCCAAGATTAAAATATTTATTTATTGGATACATTTAATTATACAAGGAGGGCTGAAAAGTTCTGATGAACATCTAGACAAAAATGGTATTAAAGCAATTGATAAAACCTCAAGAAAGACACAGAGAATCATGGAACAAATTTGTTTCTAATTTAGAACATGATTTATATAAAATAAGACCCAATGTATATATAAGATTTTGAAACACTTAAGTACAGATACTAAAGAAAACATAAAATTAAACACCGAATTGAAATGAGAAGAATTTCTAAATTTCTATACAGAATTGTGGGCAGATAAATATTTTATAAAAGATAACTGGCAAACATTTAATGAAAATGAAAAGGAAATAACAAAAGAATTAGAAATTAACCTGAGAGAAAAAAGAAACCGAAAATCACCTGGAGAAGATAAGTTCAGAACTATATAAATATGTAGGAACAAGGTTCAAAGAAAGACTCCTATTATTTTTAAATAAAATCTATTCAACTGGTAACTCCCCAATAGAATGGAAAAACGCAATTGTGATATTTATCTTTAAAAGAAGGTAGAAGAGATGACCTTGAAAACTACAGAGGTATAAGTATACAAAATTGCTGTTACAAAATATATAGCAGAATTTTAAATAACAAACTACTAAAGTATTCTGAAAACTTTATTAAAAGTACAGAATGGATTTAGAAAAGGACGATCATGTATAGACCCGGCCTTTTGCCTAAAATTAATCATAGAAACACATAAAATTAATCATAAAAACAATTTAGAAACACATATTACATTTATTGACTTTGAAAAGGCATTTGACAAAGTTAAAAGAAGCATTTTATTTAACATATTAAAAGAAAGACAAATAATAAATAATATCCTAAAAGCTATCATAAGCATATATGAAAATAATCAAATACAAATAAGATTAAATCACGAGCTATCATATACGAGAGAGATAAACCAAGAAGTCCTACAGGGATGTCCCCTCTCAGCAACTCTTTTTAATATTTACCTAAATGAAATAATAATAAAATGGAATAAAAATTTACATCAAGGAATTAAACTTTCTCCTACTGTGAACTTAAACACTCTCCTTTTTGCCGATGACCAAATAATAATTATGAATTCTGAAGATAAACTACAGAAAGCGATTTTAAATCTAAATGAGATAACAAAAGATTATGGTATGATAATAGCAACAGAAAAATCAACACATATGGCATTTAAAGGACAAGATCCTGTAAGAACTAAAATAGTAATAGATTACAAGATTTTAAACAGGTGAATTCATTTAACTACCTAAGATGTAGTACGATCACATATGAAAAAGATATAAACGTAAAAATTGCAAAATATTTAAAAATAACAGGTGTAATTAACTCTATATTTAAACCAAACCTAGTTCAAAAACAAACCAGACTAAAAGTATACAATACATTAGCCCTACCAGTCTCAATGTATGGAAGCGAAATCTGGACAATAAAACAAAAAAGACAAAGATTAACATCAGCAGAAATGAAGTTTATGAGAAAAACTGCAAAGTATACCCTATTTGATCACAAAAGAAAGGAAGAAATTATGAAAGAATTAAACCAAGAATCAGTAATAGAAAAAATTAAAAAATATAAACATAAATGGATGGAACACGTTCAAAGAATGAAAACAGAAAGATTACCAAAACAAGCCCTAAAATACAAGCCATTAGGAAAAAGAAAACCAGGACGTAGGACTTCTAAGGCCGGAACAGGTCACTCTAGGCCTAAATCCTTGATGAAATCAAGGATTTAGATGATTAGGCATGATGATGATGATGACAAGAAAGAACATATCTTAAAACCCTTGAAACCCCCCCCCCCATGTTTCATCAAATTGTAATAATTTCTTCTTTTTCTTTTAGGATATATATATGTAAGAAGCCATAAAATTAATTAACTTTTCTTCTAAGTGT
Source organism: Typopeltis vanoorti (assembly GCF_054136105.1). Classification (NCBI taxonomy): domain Eukaryota; kingdom Metazoa; phylum Arthropoda; class Arachnida; order Uropygi; family Thelyphonidae; genus Typopeltis; species Typopeltis vanoorti. The sequence continues at coordinate 27,936,124 of NC_143562.1, read as the reverse complement.
TTATCAGAACTTTTCAACCCCCCCCCCCTTCGTCGTACGTGTAATATATCCAAGGACTGAAATCGGCATTTCACTCGTTGCTTTGGTAACAAAGCACTGATCTGTTTAATACCAGCTCATAAGCTATAGCCTGAAAGAACTAGCATTTACTCTAAATGGATATGATACGCATTTACGAAATTACAAAAATGCTCTTAAAAGTGAATTGTTCAAAAACTTAATTGACTTTGAATAATATATTTAACTCTAATGAGAAACTGATGACTCTCCATCGCATAATTGAAGAACCTTTAGTTTTCTACTCTTGTTACACAGTTCGATCGATTTTCATCAAAACACTTTAATAATAGGAGTAAATCTGTAAGCTGTAATCTGTAAACAATAATCTGTTTTGTACTAGCTCATGAGCTATAGTGTAAGAACATTAATGTTTGCTTCAAATGAATATGCTACGCATTTACGAAATTACAGAAATGCTCTTGAAAGTGAAATGTTGAAATTTTAATTACCTTTGAATAATTTATTTAGCCGTAATGAGAAACTGATGGCTACCCATCGAATAACTGAAGAACTTTTAGTTGTCGACTGTTGTTACAGGTTCAGATAATTACCTTCAACAAACTTTAATAATAGGAAGAAACTATTACACCATACTATCAATAATAACGATTGATACTTATGTGTTATTACTGGCGATTCAGATACACTGCATTTGATGGATCTATCGATAAATTACGTCGAATCGAGCTTGTAAAAAAACAGAAAGTCTTGAAAGACTGAACGGACAATGTAATGATTTTAGACATTCTGACAGAAAACATAAACGCAACCTGTATGATTAGTGGGTATCCACAAAACTCCATGAATTATGTATTGCTATTGTAATTCATATTTAGTTTATTCATTATATCTTTTCTTTTTATTCTATCCAATAACGTATATCTTACAGTTTTTCTCAAAACTTTCAGTTCTATTGATGTAAGTCGGTGTGTGTGTGTGTGTGTGTATGTCACATGGTTTACTGATGGCCCATGCCTCATTCTCATATCTATTATCTTACTAATGGCATTTTGATTTAACTTTTAGATGCCTATTTAGTATTGTTTTGTTACTATCTTGATTAATTATTCTAAGGATTATTTTGTGATTTTAAATTTATTATAATGCCAATTTCCTCGTTGAAAGTCATGCAACCAGTCTAGTCAAAGCAGCTAAATTGTAAGCAACTGCGCTATCAAAACATATTTTATATAAAAATGGTTCCTTTTCTTCAATGTCTGCTATTTTGGATTTTTCAGTTGATATTTCTATATTAATTGTTTAGCAATTAGGTATAAATAGTGTACAAAATAACGCAATTCAAATTCAGTATTAGCCAGGATTACCTCGCCATCTGCATATAACTGCATATAAAAATACATCAAGATGATTTTCATGTCGTAACTGGATATGTCCATGAATTGTCACGATCAACTTTTCACTCTCTGACAATGACTTTGATATATACAGTACATTAAAAAGAAGCGGTGAAGAAATACAGCCTTTTCGGATGTCATGGTTTATTGCTATCCAATATACACTGCTTGGAAAGGAGTCAACGCACATACTTTGAGGAAGAAACAGCCATGGAGTCCACATGGACCTCCTTTCACTGCGATCACTGCAGCAGTCTCACTGGACATACTTTCTATAAGCGTACAATAGAAATCAATGGAAATTTTGGACCATTCTTCCTGTAAGCAAATAATGAGGTCCTGGAATGTGATGGGCAGACTACCCTTGACCTCACCCAACGCTCCAGTTCATCCCACAGATTTTCAATAAGATTGAAATCAGGGCTATCTGGAGGCTCGTCAAGTGCGAAGACGTTCATGATCATATACCACACATTACAACAGCAGCAACAGCCTTATTACATGGTGCATTGTCTTGCTGATAGAGATAATGTTCAATTCTGTAGAAATGCCACAAATTAGAAGCATTGCATTGTCCAGAATGTTCAGATACTTCTCGGAGTTCAATGTTCATGACACTACAAATAGTAGTCCAGGAAAACAGGATCATACCATCACACCGCCACCTCCGAATTTCATAGTCGGGGTTATGTACTCTGGTAAGAGAGAGAGAGAGTGTGTGTCACTGGGTATCCCCCATACCCTCACCAATCCATCTGCTCGGCAGAACCACCATATCTATCCCTTTCAAAAACATTCTCGCGATGGTAATCAGTGCCACTTTCATGTCAGATCAAGTGTCATCTAAGATTGGAGGAAAGACTAAAATGATCATCTATAAAGAGTACATTATCCCATTGAATTATCTAATTTTTATGGATAACACCAATGAAAGCGGACTGAACGACGAGCTGTGGATAATGGAATGCCGACCATAGGCCTCCAGGAGTGTAGGCCTGCCTGCCACTGTTTGTCGAGATATCCGCGTACCTGCGCTTGAATGGAGCCGACTTGGAAACTGACTGGTCTACCGTGTTGCGTCGATTATGTTTTGCTGTTAGAACAAAAAGCCTGTCTTTATGCCCTGTTGTAGAGCGAGGAATTCCTTTTAGCAAACGTCTGGAACACACTCCATTAGTTTCAAACGCTACCCAGAGCCTGGATACAACGCTAAGTGAGATTCCAATCACGCTGACAATATCAGTAATTCTGCTGCCTTCTTCAAGCTTTCCAATAATTCTTCCCCACGTGAAATCATCTAGATGATGTCTTTGAGACAATATGAGACATCCAGTTTACAACTTCATTCCTTCAAGAAAAAAAAAAAAAAAAGCTTCCTTCAGACCAAATTCGCTTAGCGCAGCCTTTTTTCTTTTATCCTACTGAGTGATACCAGGTGACCTCCTTGCACGTGTTTCGAAAATTTGAATGAATGTATACCCGTTTTCTACTCGAAATCGTCTGTTATACAAATTTCTACAAGTTAATTCGTCTGAATTTGCAGTTGAAATCTTCAGAGTCTTCGTTCTTTGGTTTTGAGCGCCCAGCGTATTACTGTAAAAGGCCAATGGACATTATATAGAACGATACATGATCTATATTTGAGTTGCATATCGGCAGTTAAAGTGAAGAGGGTAGAGGAAGATCACAGGTGTTAAATGAGGTACAAGACAATGGTGCTCTTTATCCTTCTTATTCATCCGTTCTCTGGATCACATTATGAAGGAAAGTTGTACCTTTCCTGATATCCAAATTGAAGGCATTTAAGCAAATGATGTGATAAAAACAAATCCAGTACAAGTCAAAAGGATTCTCTAAGTAAACTGAATAATTATTATAATAAAACGTGTATGAAAATCAGATAATCAATGTTAGTTAGGATGGCTGCTAACATGGAAATATACAACAGAATTAGCAAAGGTGATAAGGTAGGGATCGAAAGTTAATGCATTTTCACAGGCCAAGAGAGAATTTTATCAAAACACTAAACTGTCTCTATACAATACCGACTTCACAGAAGCTTTAACATATGGATCTGAGAGCTCGGTTAGAATTAAACACCTGATAAAAGTGAGACCCTAGATATCAGAGTACTGAGAAAAATTAAGAAGATAAACTATGTACCAATAATTGTTCGAACGCCCCTGTTATTGGCAGTTATGGAACATTCGAGGGTTTATTAATAGCATAACAACCGATATACAGATAGTAGGAAGCAATATTTCATCATAGCAATTGTATACATGTTGTATGGCAACATGACGTGAACTCAGTGAGGTGTCATCGTGGGGTGTCACATTGGTGGCATCACCATACGTGCCATTGCAGCTCAACTGAAGAATCCAAATCAACGGTTGGCGACGTGATCAACAAATGGAGATGTTCTGGCATCACTAGTGCAGGAAAACATCCAAGGTGACCACTGAAAATGAATGACAGGGATGGGAGTGTGTTAAAACGGGTGGCACGCAAAATCCGGCTACAATCCGAACGAATTATCCGTAATGAGTTCCATAGCTCCAGCAACACTGGAGTAAGCACTAATAGTGTACGAAAAGAAATCCATTTACTGGGTTTCCACGGAAGAGTAGCGAATCCAGCCGAACATCACAACAACCAAAAAGAAGGCTCGTCTGGCCTGGTGCAAAGAGAGTGTTAACTGGGCAACTGACGAATGGAAAACGGTACTCTGGAGCAATGAATCAAGATTCACCTAACTATAATCAAATCTAACACTCTTTAACCTCGAGTTCCTTTTGTCACAAACTACTTGAGGAAGTGGTCTCTCAAAGTTTTCAACATATTGCTCAGACACAATATACTTCCTCCTACACACCAACAACAAGCACCCCACAATCCAGTTCATGACAGAAAAAGAAAACAGTAAATACCTGACTTTATTTGATACTCAAATCATGCGTATTCCCATCAGCATCCTTTCTTTCTTTCTCAGTTCACAGAAAACTCACCACACAAGTATGCGTACATTTCAACAGAGCATCCAACTCTTGTTCCCCGCAGACTTCCCTTTCAGCTGAACTCTGCTTTTTCAACAGATCTTCTTGTCCAGTGGTTACAGTACCATAAAGATTAAAAAGTTCGATGAACCTCCCTTCTCTTGCATCCCTTGAACATACAGTTTACAGTAATGCTAGTACTATTCTCCATATACAGGGCATTTCAGAAAACAGAGAGAACTCTAAAGAAATACAATCCCTCTCTCTCTCTCTCTCTCTCTCTCTCTCTCTCTCTCTCTTGTGCATTCAAATTTCATCTGAAGCTGGCCGCCCTTATCCGTTCTTCTAAGGATCCACTCCTCCTTTTTCTCTGGTTCTAAGTGTTGACAAGTTTCCTTCTACTGACAATTTTATTATTATGGTCGAATTGAGAGATCTACCAACATCCCGGAAGAACACAAGAGATACAACCGCCGCCGCCGTAGCTATGGTCACTTGGGTTCAGCTGACTCTGCCTTGGATAGCTTGCACAGAATTAATTGCTTCAGCCTTAATTCCAAGTAGCAACCGCAGTTACTAATTTTTGACTTCGTCTATATACTCTGGCCGATTTGGGAGATGAAATTCCATGCGTCTCTAACACTGTCGACTTAAACAAACTCTCAACTGCTTTCGTTAGCGAACCAGTGAAATATCAGTGACTGAAAAAGAATTCAACCTCAGCAGAATTAAAGATAAGCACAGTCAACGTTGGGAATATTAACTAAAAAGAGAAACTTGAACAGAGAATTAGGGAAAACCTTTTTCTAATTATCGCTGCAAGAATAGTACTGCATAACTGAAACATTTTCTCCAATTTTTAAAGAAAATGTTCATCATTTTAAGAAAAAATACAAAACGGATGACAGAATTCTCTACATAAGAACTATGAGATGTTACATCTGAGTAAAGGTGATCAAGGAAAGGAAGGAGTGGTATTCAACATAAATTATTTGCTTCGTTCTTTTCTTCAAATTTCCCCGACATTTTTGTATGTCTGGAGTTCATCTCCCAATCTTTTGTTCATATCTCCAACAATAACCAGGATTTCTTTTCAGTTATACCCTCTCCAATTATTCGAGAATATTAACTTGAACATTAACTCTAACTTGAATTGCCTGCATTCAAGGCGATAGACGCCTAACAAACGTTTAGGAAATGAACACCAGCCAAACCGGAATTTTGGGGAAAGTTTGGAGAAAAGAGCAAATGTAATAATAATAAGTGGATTAGTTCAGGACTCATCATTACAAACACCATGTTGGATACTGCGCCGGTTCACTAATGCCAAAAGCATCAACAATGAATGCCAGGAATTCCAGGGTTCTTTTTCTTCTTCTTTAGTATTCTGCAATTGAGCAGGTTCTTCTTTTAGTAGAAAAAACTTTCTTTCCATTGTCTTCTGTTCTGAGTCTTCTCTTTCAAGGTTGTGTACCTGTCTTCATTGAGCATGTCATCTAGCATTGTTTTCCTTACTCTTCCTCTGGGTCTTTTTCCATCTACTTTTCCTTCGATGGCATCTCTGATTATTCCATTCCCTCTCAGAATATGTTCAATCCATTTCCCTTGCTTCTTTTTATCCTCCTTAACAGACTTCTTTCTTCTTCTACTCTTTTTAAGATCTCTTCATTAGTTATTTTATCTGTCCATTTGATTTTTTCCATCTTTCTCCAAATCCACATCTCAAAGCTTTCCATAATCTTAATTTCTTCTTTCTTCAATGTCCAAGTTTCAGCTGCATAGAGGGCAACACTCCACACATAACATTTTATTAGTCTTTTCTTTAGGTTTCTATCCATTTTACTTCTGAATAAATTCCATTTTCTATTAAAGGCATCTCTTCCTATCGCTATTCTTGCTTTTATGTCACATTTATATCTTCCATCACTGCTAATAACACTTCCTAGATATTTAAATGTCTTTACCTGATTCAAATTTTCTCCATTTATTCTGATATCCATATTTGCCTCTTTCCTTGCTATTTTCATCACCTTTGTTTTTCTGATGTTAATTTTCATTCCATAATTGATACATGATTCCAGTAATCTGTTCAACAGATGTTGTAGTCCTGTTTTGGTGTTTGATAATAATGCTTTGTCATCTGCATATCTTATTGCAAATATATGTCTACCTCCAATCTTTATTCCTTCTTCCGAATTCTCCAGTGCTTCTTTTAGCATTGCTTCGGAATACATGTTGAACACAATTGGTGACAGAGAACAGCCTTGTCTTACTCATCGTCCAATGATACCTGGTTCTGTTGTACCATATATGTCTCTCACCATGGCAGTTTGGCCCATATATAGTGAGATAATTAGCCTTCTGTCTTTTCAATCTATACCAATCTTTTCTATTACTTCTACCATCTTATCCCATTTTACATAGTCGAAAGCTTTCTCAAAATCTATATAACAGATGTTAACTTCTTCATTCACTTCTAGACTTCTTTTACTTACTATTCTTAATAGTCCAATCTCATATCTTGTTCCCCTACCCTTCCAGAAACCAAACTGATCTTCTCCAAGAAATTCTTCGACTTTAGATGCAATTCCTCGTGTTAAGATTCTCATAAGTATTTTTGATGATGGGAAATGAGGCTTATTGTTCTAAAATCCTTACAGTTCACTGCATTACTTTTCTTTGGTATAAATATTAAGGTCATAAAATCCATTGGTAATTCTCCTTTGTTATAAATTAAATTTATTATTTTGGTTATTTCTTCAGTTCCTTTCTTCTGAAGTTGTTTCAGGAATTCTACAGGTATTTCATCTATTCCTTCTGCCTTTCCACATTTTAGTTCTTTAATGGCCATTTCTACTTCTGTCTTCAAAATCTCTAGTACTAGATCATCTTCATATATCTTCTAATGGCAACTCATTTGATCTATTTTCCTTGTCATATAGATCTTCAATGTATTCCTTCCATCTCATTAGGATTTTATCTTCTTCAGTTATGATTTCTCCATTCTTATTTACTATGCCTCTAGCTCGAATTCCATTTCTCTTGTGATTATTCATGCTTCTTAGTAAGTACAAATGAACCAAATATTATTGCTCTTAGTGAGACTTGGCTGAAGAGAAGAAGATACTTTTACAGGATTATAAAGCGATAGGTTCAATATTCGTGGAAGTGATAGAATTATAAGGGAGAAAAGTATTGCTAAGGGTTACAAATTAACAGAAGATAACTAGAGTAGAGTGTCGGATTGACATTGATGGTATGAGTAATTTAACGAAAAAAAGGTATGAAGCGGTTCGGTACGACTGAAATTTCCGGGATAAAACACATAGTTCAGTGCTGCAGATGAAGCAAGGGAAACGAACATGGAACTGCACAAGCAAATCAAACTTAATGATACAAGAACAATCATTATGAGTGATTTCAACTTTGAGGATATAGATTGGAGGGAGGAGATATCATGCAAGCGGAAGGAAAGAAAATTTATAGGTTTACTGAGGGATCAACCTCCTTAATGAAATATTTCACCTCAACGATAAAGTTTAGAGAAGGTGACAGTGCATTCATCTGCGCACGTGATTCTCGCAGTTAGTACACAATCGAGCATGTGCTATACTGAGAAATTTCATGGTTCCAACGTTTACCTATTTTAATATGATAACGCTCATTGCCATGAAACAATGAACATCAAACGGAGATACAATTTCAATCCGACAAATCATCGCATCTCTTCCTGTGGTATCATCATCATCATGATTAGTGTTTCTAACAGCCACTTAAGCGCTCAAGACTATCCAGTCATCCTTGACTTCGTCACCATAATTCTAGGATAATATGGTTAGCCTTGTGCCTATAATTATACCTTGTATGCAAATTGCTCTGTTTTCCTTGCTTCTGTGCCTGCTTGCAAGACGAAATATCCAAGGATTCCGGAGAGAACCTTTCACCTCATTATGACACTGGCTAACTCACCTTCAATTTAAAAACTTTGATAAAGGTTCTTGACGTCCTAGGCGGGATTCGAAACCAGATCTTCCCTACCGAAGTGTATCAAATCTCTTATACTTCAACATTACAAATTAATTATCATCTTATAATCTTCTGAGCTACACAGGCATTTGTACTTCACAGCACATGGCCATCCAAAGAAAGACGTAGGTTCATTTCTAGTGGCCGAATAGAGGAACATTTTTTTAAGCCTTTCTTCTACCGGTTCACGAGTTGGTCGATCACTGACATGGGCTAGCGGGTTTTTTCTCCCAGAAACTCTGGTTTCTCTTCAGTGATCTCAAAATTAATCGATTGTAGAACCCACAGTATCTCAGACAATAAATATATACGGTTAGGATTAGGGAGAACGAGATGGAAACACTTGTCAGCCGTCTCTTCACTGGACGCTGTTTATAATTAGTAATAGCTTTCGGCCGGATATCTCTCACTGGCTACCGTGGAGATTGAACTGAGGGACGTTTTTTATCTTTAATTAAATATTCAAAATGATTATACTGATAATTACAATACACTTTTGATGACTTATCTTGTAGTAAGCAAACTATGAAAAGGATATGATGACATCTTCATGACAGCATGCAATAGAGATATCACTTTGTCTTTTCAGAGGTACGTCAACTCTACACTGCGGGCATTTTCGAACAATCTTCTGTAGAATATTATTTTCTACAGAAGAACATGTGAAAAAAGGATCTTAAACAATTATAGAATGGGGTTTCGTAATTGTGTTCTTGTATGGTTACTGTACAACTTAAAATGTTCCAAATAATAAGACTTCACAAATTTTCATAGTAATCCTAAAAATTTCGTTAAATTATTTAAAAACAGATGAGTTATTATTATTATTTTAAAGTGTTTTATAAATAAAATACGGTCCAATTATAGCAAAAAAAAGGTAATATTTCAAACTATTTTACAATAATAACTGAAGTATAACGACAACATATATATTACGTCTGAAATTTTTAATTATGAAGCTCATACTTTTACTGGTCAATAAAATAGCAAGTTTATTAAGTTTAAGAAGCACTCCTTTTGTCATCTTCGTTGGCTTGAACCTTGTAGCTTAGAAATTAAAACAAAAAAAAAAAACAATAATATGTGCATTAAAATAGTTTCAGACGTTACAAACAGAAATGTTCAATTTATAATTTTAGTAAAACATACCTTTGGAATAATAAATTTAGTTTAATACTTTATCCAAGTGTAAGCAAACAAAGTTTGCTTTATTGAGGTCTCGTCAGTGGAAGCCAGACCTAGAGGTGATGATACTAAGGTGGAAGCAATGGAGAAGTGATATTTACCTTAGGAGTTGCCAAAAGGTGTCTCACCTTATTATTAAATTACTCTGGATTTAGAGAAAGATGTCGGAAGCTTTTTTCCACTTGGTTAGACTATAATAAATTTAGTTTAATCCTTTATCCAAATGTAAGCAAACAAAGTTTGCACCTGAAGTATCTTCAGGACTGAGGCAACTCGTGGTAAAGATGGACCAAGCTCTCATCACTACTTTTCTTAGTGTCTCCCTGGTTAGTGGCCCTTGTCTTAATGCCTAGCATTATATATGTCCACAAGGAGATGTGCTTTGCATTATGGGATATACTAAGACAAGTAGTGATGAAAGCTTGGTCCACCTTTACCACGAGTTGCCTCAGTCCTGAAGATACTTCAGGTAAAAACTTTGTTTGCTTACACTTGGTTAAAGGATTAAACTAAATTTATTATAATCTAACCAAGTGGAAAAAAACTTCCAATATCTTTCTCTAAATGCCTTTGGAATATTGTATACTGAAGATAAAATAAATATATAATTCGTTCTTCGTTCTTTTACTGTCATCACAAACATTTCTTTATATGTATACTTTTAGTCAATCGTGCTTAGAGGTAGACATATAAAAGAATAAGCATATTTTAAGTCCAAAACGTAACATGAACAATTAATATATAAAACAATAAATTAAATATGAATTAAAACAAAAAATGTTGTGAATGACTAAAATCATGAAGGATTACAACGAGAAATTTTCTGGTGGAATAAAAGATGGAATTTAAAAATAAGAAAAGAATAAATAGATAGGAGATAGCTCTGTGTACTAACACTGACGCCTCTAACTTGCTGGACTTCGTTCACACATTTCTTTTTGAGGATTCTTGGATAAGTTCAAGTACCAAATTAACCCCTGCCATTTTCTTATCCTATCCCTCTCATCAGTCTAGGACGGGTTGAGTCCCTTCCAAATGAGGGGTTACTAGCGTATTAATGCAGCCGGACTCCTCTGCTGCATCCCTTAAGGGCGATATTCATGATTGTATCTGTGTGTGGGTTCACGGGGCCGGAGTTTCCTGCTTGCGGGATGAAAAACCTCAGATAAACTGATGGGGAAACCCTGCTTGTCCACGTTCGGCTAACTTGTCTATGGCTGAGGAAGATCCTTAAGCTCCTTATGTCGCCAACGGGAATAGAACCTAGGACACGCCTTCTGCAGGAATATGGTTGCGACGCACATAGCCACCAGGCTAACCGCGCTGGCGCTGATATTTTAACCTTCATCAAATTAATAGTTTCAGCGCATTCAATCCTTTGCCCTCCTGATGGGCCGATTAGCCGAAGTGTTAACTTCTCACCCACCGGCATTACTTTTCATGGCCTTTAAGCGGAAAACGTCTTGCATATTGAAGAGCAATATGTACGAGTATATCTTCACTACAAACTTCACTCAATCATTTTAACAAAAGACTAAATTATACCAGAGAATAAGAACAAAGCAAAGCCATAAATTTTCTTAATTTAACTTTAACTAGACCCAATAATCATATCGAAATATTTCATAAGCCTACACATAGTAGAAACTATTTACATTTTAACTCTTACCATACGCCATTAGAAGTCAATTATTCTTTGAGAGTTCCTAAACGCATATACCTTTTCCACCAACAACAGAAATCGGAACGGTGACATCAAACAATACAAAGTGCATAAACTGCGAATATCCACAAATAATCGATTAATTATTTTACCAGAGCTCGTATGATCGCACTACAAATTAATGAAAAGTTCCCTTTGCTAAAAATAAGGAAACTATCTTATATCCAAAACCATTTAAATGCATATTTAAGCATATCGATTTAGAAAAGTTTTGCCTACAAACCATAAATTAGCTGTCCTCTTAAAACCTATCAAAATTCACACTAATAAAGAAATATTCGAATATCACAATGGTATATAGGTTTCCATGTCAACCGAACTGTGACATCATTTTTATAATTCTACCGTTAGGTAACAATGATAGCGCCTGCAAGAACATTTTCGTTATTGAAATATCCCCATTTCTGAGTACACCTAAATAATAGTAACAGAAATAAAAACAAAAATAAAAACAAGTTAAATAAAAAAATTGGCAGCTCTACGTTAAAATTATGACAAGTTCCAACCGATAACAAAGTAACTTGCAGTTTCATAAAGCCTATCCACCACCTATCTTTCACTTTTTAAATTTCCATTTTCTTGTGAAAACGTTCTTTACACATCCTGAATACAACACCATGTTCGAAATCGCTCACACACCATAATTTTATTGTATCATCTATTTTATGCATCTACTTATTCCCTGTGACTTTTGTCTTTGAGGTTACCTTAAAAGCATGGTGTATTGGGACAAAGTTATTCACCTGGGAAATTTGAAAGACAAAATCGCACACCATGTGCGAAACCTTTATAAAGATCAGTTGCGTTCCGCTGTAAAAAATATTGTATGGTGATATCAGCTTTCGAACACCATGTTCGAAATCGCTCACACACTATAATTTTATTGTATCATCTATTTTATGCATCTACTTATTCCCTGTGACTTTTGTCTTTGAGGTTACCTTAAAAGCATGGTGTATTGGGACAAAGTTATTCACCTGGGAAATTTGAAAGACAAAATCGCACACCATGTGCGAAACCTTTATAAAGATCAGTTGCGTTCCGCTGTAAAAAATATTGTATGGTGATATCAGCTATTGGTCCTCCACAAAATCCAATACAATTGAACGTCATCCCCATTGATCATCTGGATCTCATTAACAGTTCCTTGCAGCATGTTACCTCTATGTGGTATGTTCCTTGTATCACGCTCTTTTATGAAATGAACGATATAAACATCACCGAATAACTTTGTTTGTGATTGATACCGTATCATTTCGCAGTCACATACCATCCGGTTGACATTACTGTAATTTTCTCCAGCTCACAACGCCATATTTCTTCTGTCGGTCATTTATGAACGAATTTTATACTGTCAAAATCTTCTCCCCATATTCAGGTTGGGCTACCCACCAAGTTTGATGGTATTTCATCTACTAGTCTTCTCTGCTAATTACTCTAGGGGAATTTCAATTTGAAACACCCTGTAAGTTTCGATTGCTTAACCAAAATTAAAGAACTATAGTATATCCTGTGGCTTCAGTAATCACTGTTCGATTGTACTCTAAAAGATATTGTAATTCACTCTCATACAATTACCATTGTAAGTTTTCTCATAAAACTGACAGTAACAAGGACACTCGAAAATATTGTCAAGATCAATGCAATGCGTACTGAAAATATATAAATGTTTATTAAAGCCATAATATGCATGACACCTTAAAAGTTTTATACTTTATCAAACTGACTGACAATGCATGAAAGATGACATTTATTGATATTACTGTTATTCGAGGAACCATTTTCAGTGTTGTATGCAATTCATATCAGAAACTTCTAAAAAATAAATATGTCTTTCCATAAACCTCTTGACCTGAATAATCACGGATTATTGACAAATGACATGCTGTGAACTCAAGCTATTCCTCATGTGAGATGTGTCACCCGAAGGCAAGTGTTGGTTGGAAGATAAGATTCTTCCAGCTAAAACAAAAATTTGCAGGATGATAATATCAAGAAGATATGGCAAGGAATAAATGAGCTATTATTAGCTCGTTTAGAAGAGAGCATGCCAAAGAATTAGTACTAGACATGTTTCATTCAGGTGATCTAAACATACAGACTGCAATAACTTCAAAAACCTTTATTGACAACACCAATAAACTAAATCAAACCCAACCCAGATTCACTCAGTTGAGCAAGATGGCTTCCCACAGAAAGCAAACAAATAGCTTTCGCTTGTAGTCACAATGAAATAAAGGAATAAACTTATATATTTACTACATATGTTCAGAAAACAAATCAATTCAGGATTCGATGAAATTAGATATGATATCACGAGTGACATTATCGTTATAAAAGACATCCTATACAAACTAATCAATGCAATATTCAAAACATGAAATGTTCCTACTCAGTCAAAGACAGACAGACATTACTCGTACTCCAATTTATAAAAGTTGGCACAATGGCATGAACAACTACTGTCCCATTTCCAGTTTCCCTCAACTGAAAAAAAAATAATAATGGAAAGAATTTTCAATAATCAGGCTTCAAGACTACCTTCAAAGAAATCAAATAATATGCTCAAACGTTACTTCTTTCGTAATGGAATAGTACAACTGACTTACTAGCAGAACTTGCAGACAAAATAAATAATTCTTTGGACAATAAATGGTATGAAATACTCATTCTCATGGATTTGTCTAAGGCTTTTGATACAGTGGATCACAGCGTTCTGACAACAAAAACAGGAATAAATTGTGTTTACGTTATCCTAGAAACCACGAAAAGTACCAAAATGGTACTTACCGTGGTCATTGCATAAGAGGAAATGGAGTTCAATATGCCAAGAATAACATGGAGTTCAATATGCCAAGAATAACATGCTTCTGCTTCTCACAAAGAATAATTTTATCTCCTTATATTATTTATTGTTTACATGAATGACAGTCACACAATGTCCATAATGGGGGATTTTCAAATGACGGTGAGTTTGCCAGGGCTGTTGAAAATTCTTTTCATCCTGGATTTTTGATCCCTTAAATCAGATGAACCTCCCAGAGGAATATACGCAATTTATAAATAAAATATGCTAGCCTAATAGCATAAGTTTCTTCTGCCTTAAACGCGAATAACAACAACAAAATCATCATCAACTACAAACCATAAATGGCCGTCTACTTCGGCATAGAACAATTTAAAAAAAAAAAAAGCATAAACTTTCAAAATGGATCAGTAGTAATTCCATTCCCTTCGACAGAAGTAAAACACATGGTATTGATTAAATATCCCAGATTTCAATCAACAACACCTGCTCAAGGCTAATAATTCTCCATGACACAGTTGACAGCAGTGTTGGAGATAAACTCTCGTGTATTGCCTAAACACAGTAATAAAAATGAAATACCTTTTCTTCACATAGATCACGATATGAAGTGAACCAGCCATATTAACTACTTAAAACCTTTAAAGAAATTAAGAACCCTCGCAGCGAAACTGCTCTAAATTAGAGACATATTCCCACCCCATCATCAAAATTGCGATATCTCTCTGTGAAGCACTAATCCATTATGGTCTGAATATATACGAAACAGCAACAAAATACGAAATACAGAAACTGGACCAGCCAGAAGAGAGAGAGAGAGAGAGAGAGAGAGAGAGAGAGAGGTGAGATTGGCAAATTACGAAATTATCAACTTTTCAAAGTCCATAGCCAAAAGCAAACAGTCTAGTGACATTAAAACTTTTAACTTGGATTCTAATGACAGAGGCGTAAAACGCAGGGGCGGCTCGTGCATAGGCACTGCAAAACTGCAGCACCCCCAATATTTCTCGATACATAAATATATTTATTCATTTATTTATATTTGCTTGTAATATTTAATTTTATCATCGACAATCTTATACAATTATCTTATTTTGCATAAAAAATAATAAAAATCCATCTTGTAGCACTTAGGAGGGCGAAGGACGCTAGCAGCACTGGGTTTACCGCAGTATCATATTGCTACACGCGCAAGCATATGCACGTCATAGTGAGATGCGAGCTATTAGCGGAATGCGGCACTGTCCGTCGCTCAGTTCCACTGTTGTTGGTATGCAGTTTGCGCCAGAAGTAGAATGTTCGTAGTGCTTATCGTGTTTACTCCGTCTCTTTAAATATTTGGACATTACAATTAAAGGATTTAATTGTAATGTCCAAAAATTATAATTCCATTCCTCTAATTACAATTAAAATATTTATATATTAAATAATTTTTAATATTAAGTAATTTTGAATTATACCAAACTGTATAATTTTATCAATAATAAACAATCTTTTTTTATGTTTACTTTTTTTTTTTTTAATTTTTACCATAATTTTGATATTTTATCCAAACACGCATACACTGTACTTACAGTGTGTTTGTATATTTCTAAAGTTGCAGCGCCCTCACGATTTCAAGTTACGAGAGCTGCGATTGGTAAGAACACTTTGGCATTAGGGCGTTTACCAAGGGCGCCAATGGGGGAATATTTTACCAATTATCTAAATTGTCATAGAATAAAAGTGGCTTAGTTACGAATTTAATAAGGACAGTGAAAGCATACCTACGCCGCTGCGTAGTGAATCGATAAAGGTTTGGCGATTCCCAGAAGTTCCAATAATATCCTTGGAAAACCACGAAGAAGCTATCTACTATGGTACATACACTCCAGGTGAAATACTAATGATATCTACCTGCAGAGACCTTAAGAAGATTTTGAATTCTTTGTACCAAATCTACAACAGAAGACAAATCTTGGAGTTTACATCATGCAATATGATTATGGAAATATAAATAGTCTCTTAGTTGCTATGGTCACTGCTGTATTGTTATTAGGAGAACCAGTTCTGGTATCCGCCCCCACAAGAGCAAATTTACAACTATGGCATTAGCTATAGTATTTTGAAAAAAGTTGCTTTCAGGATACCATTTCGAAGAATAACTTTCCTGATAACTCTTATACAAAACTCTCCCAACTTTAACAAGAAGCTGCTAGGACTAAATGGCATTTCTTACTCCCTTTGGCGAATAATAGGCGTTAGTGGATTTATTGATTATGCAAAAATGGTGTGTGTGTGTGTGTGTGTGTGTGTGTGTGTGTGTGTGTGTGTGTGTGTGTGTGTGTGTGTGTGTGTGTGTGTGTGTGTGTGTGTGTGTGTGTGTGTGTGTGTGTGTGTGTGTGTGTGTTGTTATTGTTGTTGTTGTTAGGAAGGAACCAGCAGCGTTTAGTATCCACTAAATTCAAGAAAATATGTATTTTTTTAAAGGTGTTTTTAAAGTTTACAATAAAATTGTACCGCCCCTAAGCATTGCCTTAGGTCAGGGATCTTCAACCTTTCAAAAAGTGCGGACCCCATTAAAAATGTCACTACGCTATACTGCAGCGTTTAGAATTGTAAGATGCTTTCCAGATTCACTAGGAACGTTGTGCATTTGATACTTTACATAAAATCCTATAAAAATAAACAAACTCAGCATTAAGAGCGTAGATAGGAGTGGGGTTCATGATAAGTAAATACTTGAAAAAAGATAATTATTGAAGAAAACATTCATTTTTTACAATATCAATGGGCAACTTGGCATTGTTTTTCCTTGATCAGCTTGTCGATGTTGGCATCAATGTTGGAAGTCGCCATGGGCAGAGTATTCTCGAGATGTTGGTCCATATGATGAGTTCTTGTCTTGGACTTCACATGCTTCATTCTGGAGAAGAACTGCTCACATAAGTATGTGCCTCCTAACAAAGCGCACACCTTCAAAGCATGCCGACGAAGAATTAAGGAATGCGTCCTCAGAAATGTAGTCTTTGTAAAATGTAAGCAGGGGCACATTGAATAATTTTTCTCTCAAACAAGAGTTGTTTTGGAGTTCAAGCAGCTCCATTTGTACTGAGCCTGGCATTTCGGCAGCATTGACACTGAATGGCATTGAAAATAAATTTAAAGAAGACTGTTCATTACGAAAATCACTAAATCTCTCGTCAAACTCACTTCGCAACACAGCTAATTTTGTAACGTATTCATCAAGAGACAAACAGTTGGATTCAGCGAGAAGCTGAAAATGAGTTAAGTCTTTTTTTGTGAGTTGTGCCTCCCAATGTTTGAGCTTGGCCACAAATGCTTTGATGTGATCAAACAAAGTGTGCGCCAGTTGATCTTTGGATTGTAGCCGCGTATTTAGGTCATTCATATGCAACGAGATGTAGGTCACAAAGGCAAAGCCTGTCATCCACTTCGGATCGTTAAATTCCGTAATCGGATTCTCCTTGGTTTACATGAACTGCTGTATTATGCTCCTTAACTCAAAGACTCTTTTAAGAACCTTCCCTCTGCTCAACCAACGCACAACACTATAATAAACAACATCGCCGTGATCCGTTTCACACTCTTGGCTCAAAAACTCTAGAAATTGACGATGATTCAATCCTCTTGCCCTAATAATGTTGACGGCAGTCACAATAACTTTCATGACATTCTCAAATCCAATAGTTTTCGCGCACAAATTCTCCTGATGGATTAAACAGTAGTAATGGACGAAATCTTTTCCTTCTGGTTCCGGTTCTTTCGTAACAGCGCAACAAACCCTTCGTTCTTTCCCACCATAGCAGGGGCACCATCAGTTACCACACCCTCGAAGTTGGGTTAAACTGAGGTCGAAACGCTGCAGCGCTTTCTTGGCGGCTTTAAGAATATCAGTGCCTTTC
Source organism: Typopeltis vanoorti (assembly GCF_054136105.1). Lineage (NCBI taxonomy): Eukaryota > Metazoa > Arthropoda > Arachnida > Uropygi > Thelyphonidae > Typopeltis > Typopeltis vanoorti. Next base: position 27,918,068 of record NC_143562.1, on the reverse strand, counting down.
GTCGTTCCCTTCATAGGTACGAATGCCAGCAGGACTTCTGTCACGTTGAATTGTTGATCAATGCCACGGACAAAGACAGCCAATTGTGCTTATCCTTCACATCTGTGCTCTCATCTAAAGTAAGTGAATACGACGTAAATTCGGACGACCGTTTTTTTAAAGTTCCTTCAATGTCATTGGCAAGTTCTTCGACACATCGTACTACAGGTTTTTTAAATACTTCCTTATTATTTAGGCACAGAATATCCCCACCAGCAATGAGACACTCTTTCACAAACTCGCCGTCCAAGAAGGCTTTTGATTTTTTAGCAATTTTTTCAGCTATTGCATAACTTACTTTGACGCACGTTTCACTCTCTCTTCCCTCTGCCTTTTAAACGCACCCTGCTGGCATTTGAAATCAATTTGGAGACGGTTCACTTTGTCCACACGAAGCCGCCCTTGCAGGTGATCGAAATTAGACGCATGCTTTTTCTTATAGTGACGTTTTATATTGTATTCTTTTGATACTGACACTGACTCACGACAAATTAAACACACTGGCTTATCGACGATCTGCACAAAAAAGTAAAAATTGGTCCATTTTTCTTTAAAACCCGGACACGAATAACTTGAATTAACTCTTTTTATCATAGACGCCATAGTGATGGAAGGTGAACCCAAAAAATGATCGAAAATGGTCGTGTAACGGTTATTATCCACTGAATATGTCTCACACTAATGAAAAAAGTTTAGCAATATAAAACCACAATAGGCTATGGCTGACACGACGAACCTGCGTGTGTTTATACACGAATATCACACTGTTCACAACTGACTGACTGTCTGTGGATGAGATCCTCTTGTATTCATATGAAAATAACGAAGTATCGAGAACCTTCGAGATGCATCTGAAGGCACTAGACAGCGCACTCGAACGAACCACTGCTTCAGCCATCTACCTGCGACGTTAGTACTAGTACTTAAGTATCTCTTGGCGCTGTTAGATGGCTGAAGAAGCATGTCTATTTAATATTTATTTTTATAGCATTTTATATAAAGTATCAAATGCACAACATTCCTTGTGAATCTGGAAAGCATCTTACAATTCTAAATTCCGCAGTATAGCTTTGGTCCGCGGGCTTCATTGAAATTATTTTTTATTTAATCACATTTTAATGTTAAGTAGTTATTTTTTCGAGAGCCTGTGCAGCTCAGTAGATATGGCGTTTGCACACCACGGCGCTTAACCGCACGAATGAAGACTTGATTTGGATTCTAGTCAATAACTACAGGAAATTTTTCTAAACCTTTTTTCGACCGGTTCCCGAGTTAGTCGATCTCTGGCATGGGCAAGAGGGTTTTTCTCCCAGAAACTCGGGTTTTTCGTCCCGTTAACTCAAGAAAATCGACCCTAGAACCTACACTATTTCAGACATTAAATACAGTATATTGTGTTAGGGTTAGGGACCACGAGATGGCGGCACTTGTCGAGCCATTCTCTTCACTGCGTGCCGCGTAATTAGTGATAGCCTTGGGCCAGCTATCTCTTATTGAGTACCAGTGGAGATTTGACTGCCCACACAGTCTCCAAAAGTTTGATAGGACTAAAACGGCCTTGCCTACTCCCTATACAGGAATAAAAAAGGCGATAGCGGATTTTTTTTGTAGTTATTTTTTCAAAATGGCCGGAGGGCCACGGCAAAGAGTTCCGCGGGCCACAGGTGGCCCGTGGGCCATGCGTTGAAAACCCCTGCCCTAGGTGCTTAGTGGATAACGATGGCCTTTCTCTTTGAAGCAGCTTAGTGGGAGGGGAAAACAGCTAGTTGGATGTTGTTAGTAGGGTAAAGTTCTTACCTCTGTTTTACGTTTAAGCACTAATGAAATTTGGTTGAAAAGATATGGCTTAAAAGCCCGAGGACTGAGCACTTCGGTCGAAGAGCATTATAAAACGAGATTTTCAACTAAAGATGACTTAGCTAGTCTCACTGAGAGTAGAAGGGTTTATGGAAGCAGTTTTAACTTCTCACTCACTAGGCTTAGTTGCCTTGTCGTAACAACCAACGGCAGAAATCATACGACCAACCAATACCTATGCTTTTATAGAAACCAATTTATTCCTTAAATTTGGCCAGTTGGATATAGTGCATTGCATTGTTATTCAACTCTACTTATTAATGTTACTTGTATTAATATAGCAGGACTCTCTCTAAGTAATATTTCTCTTTATAAGTAAAAGAAATAAATTTAATTATTTATTTTTAATGATCCTCTTTTACTGTTTGTTTGTTGTATGATAAATGGTGATAATTATTCTGTTGTGTTCGTTATTCTACGTTATGCATTTTCTGATACAGTATTTCTCCTTGTTTTGTGCTTGTCTCCAATAGCACACTCTCTCCTGTCTTAATCATGCCCTTAGTGATTATTGTCCTCTTATAAGGTTAAAACTGCCGAGCACTCGCCTTCGAACTTTATATTTATTCTAGACTTGTCTGTCATATGGCCTTGTGATTTGCAGTGTGTTTGTCATGTGATCATAGTGGGGTGTGCGACCGCAAACAAGGTTGAAATGCTTGCAACATTGTTCATTACTTTGCGGAGTAAATAAATGTCATTATTGCAGATAAATAATTGCGCACTATTAAGGATGACCCCAATAAGGTTTATTAAAGTATTGGCATAACAGTTGTGTTTGTTTAGTGCATTAAATTTAGCTGTATCATATTTCCTCACGGTGAACGGTAAGCCTTTGCACTACTTGCTTGAATTAAACGAAGCGATCGCTAAATAATATTGTGAACAGTTGTAGTAACATATACATTGTAATAATAAGCAAACATCTATGGCATGCCTGTGGTACTTAATATTATTACTATTCACTTTGACGTGTTCGTAGCCCTTCAGTTGTTCAGGACACTCAACAAGGAATCGCCGTGTGACACATAAGACATTAAATGCCATGTATACAGATGATAATTCAAGTTGATTTCTACTACGATAGTCTCTGATGTTTCATTAGAACCAAGCACATTATTCGATATTACTATTTTTGAAGCCAATATTAAAAACCAAGTAAAAATAATTGCGTAGAACATAGGAAATAATACAAATAACACTCATCCTCTTTTAGAAGTGGCCAAGTATATCTCTACTTCCATTAACGAATACAAGCACTTAAACCCAAAACCGATGGGACTAACAGACTGCTACGTATCCATTCAGTAATAAAGACGGATTGAAATTATCAAAGAAATATGTTGCACTTTATCGTATAGCATCTAATGTTAAATGATAATTTCACTGCTGTTGGTTTACAAATTTTGTTATATTTAGGCCCAAACTTATGTGTAAGTTTTGTGAAGACAAATTTATTATGTGGCGCCCCAAAGATGCCTGGGACTCATTGCAGGATGCTGTTCTACACTAATTACATGTGTAGTTGCAATATAATTGCATATGTGTGTGTGTTCTCAAGCTAGTTTTGAATGTTTTGCAGGAGAGTAAAAAAAAAATCCTACTATCACTAAATGAGCCTGACTTACTAAGTTGAATAGCTTTTATAAAGATTCTTGACATCCGTGTAGTGCCATCTTGCAAAAAGTCAGAAGGCATCATTGTTATCAACCTGTCTGATGACTGAAAGAAATTTTTTGCCAGAACATGTAAGTGGACCACATACCTTTTTAGATCTTCAGTCTAGAAGGTATGTGGTCTGTTTTAGCATAAAATAAATCACTTGTTGGTAGTTGTTTTCCCAAGTGGTCATCATTCTGGATAATGATTGTACTCATGTTGTCTTAACATCAGTGTCAGACAAGAATTGGGGCTCTCAAATAGATTTGCTCACCAATTTCAACTCCCAGACTTACATTCTGAGATTTTAAGAGTTTGTAAGCGAAAGGAAAAAAAAAGGTTATGTATCATTATTAAATATATACATATGTTGCTTTTCATCATAATAGTTTTCAGGCCTTTAACCTCTCTACTGGCCGATGTGGATGAAATAGTGACACCAAATTGCACTTCTTATCCATGTTATTCAATAGGTGTTAGAGCTTCGTATCCAGATTTAGCTGAATGTCTATAGACGTCATGGCAGGTTGGGGGATTAATTGCTAGGATAAATACTTTTGATGGAATTCAGGATTTTTTAATTTTTATTTTTATTTTGCTCCAAGGCTGTTAAGTTCTCAGCAAGTATTGTATGTATAATCAATGTAGTTAAAGCTGAATTAAATATTATTTTGTTTTCACAGAAACAGTTTTGGAAATCATGTAAGAACATTGCTGCATGTGCTGTCAGTATCCTAGAATAGAATGCATTTGTGAAAATGTTAACTGAGGGCATCAAGCAGTGCATTTGCTATACAGAATCTGCTTCTGAATTTATATAACGAAATTTGCTCTAATCTTTCCATACTGTGTATATCTTTGACTAATGTTGTCTTCACAGCTCCATGCAAATTTCAGTGACCCATACAGAACACATTTATATATTTATTTTTTATTTTGTAGTTTTTATTTTTGTGAATATCCTACCCATCAAAGGTTTCCTTGTTTGGAATTTTGACCTCAAGCCATGAGGTCAGTATGTTATGTCCGTTAATTGTTTGCATGTATTCTTGATGTTTTCATATGAAAAATACTGCACAAGATATATTATGCAAGATACTGTGCCCAGATCTGGGTGCCAGGGTTTCTTCTTGATGGGGAGGAGGTAGAGAGGATCCACAGGCGAGTCACCAAGATGATAGCTGGTCTATGGAATAAACCTTATGAGAACAGGTTGAAGATCTGTGGGTTGCAGAAATTGGTTGATAGGTGGAAGAGGGGTGATATGATCGAGACATTCAAATTACTGAAGGGTTTTTACAAGATTAATTCAGAGGAAATTTTTCAGAACAGGTCTGGTGGTGAGAGAACTAGGGGCCATTCATGGAAACTGGGCAAGAGTGTGGTTAGCAAGGGTGTTAGAACTAGGTTTTTTGCTTGGAGAGTGGTGAATGAGTGGAATAAGCTGCCAGTGTCTGTTGTGCCATGACTGTGAGTGAGTTCAAAGTATGATAGATACTGTGTGGATGCTGAAGTGTTTTCTGGACATGATGTTTAGGGCCTCCCTCAGTTAGTCTAAGGATGCCTTGGAGTTGCCTGTAATAATAAAAGCAAACCGACCAGGTGAACACACAGTTAACAGATATAATAACAACAAATGGTTGTTAGGCTATAGTACATTAATACTGTGGAACGGTGCAGATAATCTGGAAACTGCTGTAGAGATCAAACATGACACATTTTTCAAACCACTGTAGGCCTGTTTACTGGGCATTCATGTACTACCTAATAATATACATTCTGCTTTTCATGTTTCTGTTCAGATAAAAGTTAACATTCTATAAACATGTAGAAAGTTTTTTACCTTGGGTGTATTATATGTTAAAGATACCAAGAAATTTTATACTTCATTTTAATCCTTTTTCCAAGTAAGCAAAACAAAGTTTTGCATGTGAAATATATTCACATCTGAGTGGGTCTGGTTCCCACTGATGAGACCTCAATAAAGGTCGAAACTGGTCTGGGTAGTGACCTTTCCCATTATGCATTGCTTTATACGTGCCCAAAAGGGGTTGTGATTTGCATTATGGGATACATACTAAGGCAGGTGACATGAAGTCATTAGCGTCTATATACAAGTAGCTTGGATGTGAATACATTTAATGTGCAAAACTGTCTTTTGCTTACTTGGGAAAAGGATTAAAACCAAGTATAAAATTTCTTGGTATCTTTAATTCTCTAAACCAGTGCTTCCCAAACTGTGGGCTGTGGCCCCCCTTGGGGCCATTAGTTTTGTTGAGGGGGGGGGGGGCTGGGGGCATGAAATAATGAAAACAAATTTAAAATGTTTTAAGACTAAGTGTGCCAATGTCAAATGTGTATGTAAGATGCTAAAAATGTAATATTTGCATTTGATTGTTGCAATATTCACTGTGTATATTTTGTATTGAATATAAATACAATAAATATTATAATAACATATGTCTGTATTATGGGTTTTTTTCCCGATGGGGAACCGTGAAATATTTTAATTTTTCCAAGGGCGCCTTTACATTCTAAGTTTGGGAAGCACTGCTCTAAACAGTATAATTGGCAAAATTTCACTTTTTTTTTCCCTCCAGAAATGTTTTACAAAATTACTCATTGTGTGTGATTGCTGTCTGTTTGAAAACTTTACTCTTTTTTTTTTTTCCACTCCAAAGTCCTGTGTATGTATGTCAATGAATTCTCCTAAGACCATTTCTCAGAACTGCTCATTAGTCCTTGCTAATTTAATTACATGTGATGTTTTTCTTTTGTCGTTTTCATTTTACTAATATCACTGGCATTTTCAGGCTGATCTGTTTAATGTACACTTGCTATGAGGCTCTTTGCATCAAAATTTTAATATCTCCACTTGACTTAAAGAATTAACAGTGCAGTAAAAATCTGTTTAGTATTCTGACCATGTTGCACAGTGCTGTTTCTTATTGCTTCATCAATGCCATCAGGGACATTGCACTTCATTATCTCATCTTCCCTTTTCTTGGTAGACTCAATGGCCTGTTATTGCCAAGTAACTCGGCTACTTCTAGAAACCTGATTACTGCTTATGATAGGGTAATGAGTCCTGTCTTCATTTTCAACTGTTTCTATAAAATTGCATTCATTCTTCTGGCCACTTTTGCCTGTCTTGCAAGGATGAAAAACCAGAGTTTCAGGAAAGAAATGACTTGCTAACTCACCTTCACCAAAAAAAAAAAAAAAAAAAAAGTTCTAATAAAGGTTCTTTTTTTTACTAGTTAAGATTCAAATCTAGGTCTTTCTAACCAATGGGCATCACTGATACTGATTGACCTACAGAGGCTCTAGTTGTATTTTACCTGAGATTTGAATTGGTGATATTAAACTTAGCTCTTTGCCTTATGCAAATGATGTTGTACTCCTTAACACATAGTCCAAGTCTCCAGGATTCTCTAATTAATTAAATAACAGCTGTATCAAATTTAGCATAAAAATCAGCAATGAGTTGTTCCATAATGGTATGACAGTATTAACATTTGTAATTGCATAATTTACAAGCTCAGTTTGCATCATTTAAGAGTATATTTATAGGCTGCAGCTGCTAATTATTGTGAACTTGCTGCAAGTGTGGTGCTAATATCTCCAAGTGAATTATCATCATTCAGAAGGAAAGGATCAGTGTTATTACATACAGGGCTGGTGCTAGGCTGGACGTCGTCTGCCTGCAAAGCTGAAATAGGCTCCCCCAAACAAATGGCAATTTATTTTTATTTTTTGTCATAATCATGTGGAAAGAATTTAGAAGAATTTTTTGTAAATTTGTAACTGTAAATTTGCAGCAATTATATTGACTTGATAGGAGGGGTATTAACTCATATGACTGTTCCACCTCCTCACAGTGACATCATACCAGAATGCTATAATTTAGTCTGCTTTTCATTAGAATGCATCAAGCTTTCTAATGATTATGACATCATTCTAGAAAGTACCCAGAGATGTCCTTTCTTTCAATAATTGTAAGTTGGAGTTAGTAAGTTCTTTTATGTTGTCCGTCCAATTCTTTTGTAGTCTTCCTCTTCTCATTCCCTCAATCTTCCCCAACATCATCCTTTTCCAATGATTCATCAGCTCTCATATATCCAAAGCACATCAACTTCTGTTTAGCAATCATTGCTTTCAAGAAGCATTCTGTTTTTATATTCTCTAAAACCTTATTGGTCATTCTTGGGATTCTTAATTGTCTTCTCCACAGCCATAATTCAAATGAATCAATTCACCTTCTGTCTTTCTTCTTAATAATCCAGATTTCACATCCATACACCACTACTGGAAATACCTTGCTTTGACAATTCTAACTTTCATCGCCTTACTCACACATCTATCTTTCATAATTTTTATCAGGTTTAACATTGCTTTTTTTCCCATGACTGTCCTTTTTTTAATTTAATCTTCACATTTACCATTTCTGATTCTGGGTCCCAGTAAATCATAATTTTCAACTGTTTCAATTTTATCTCTCTCTACTATGAATTCATTTAAATTGCCAGAAATCATCAATTTTTTGCTGATGTTTGAATTAAACCAATTAAAAATTAATTCAAGTGTCAACAACATTAAATTGATGAAAACATTAATTTACTGCAAAAAAAAAATTCAGCTGTTGAGTTGAGAGTGCATGGAAATTAGGGTTGGACTCTAGTTCTTCCTTATCTCCTTCGCCATCTCTACATTACAATTTTGAATTATTTTCACTAGTCACTTGGTTACAGTGCCTTGTGTCCAGTAACAAACTTTTGTGCTCCATAGATGCCAGTTTGACTGCAGGATGCCAGTTTGATTCCAGCATAATATTGGTATCTTAATTGCAAAATATTTTTTGTTCTTATGTGGTGCTGTGAATTAATACTGTTGTGCGTTTGTTATTAGCAACCACAATATATGCAGCAAGATCATTAGTGAGTGTTTTTGAAGAGTCATTAAGATTATCTGGTAATCTTGTATGCATGTGAGTAATTCATGTGTAGTTGCTGAATGCTAACAAATGTCTAATCATCTCTACCTACATCAGTATAGTACAAAAAAAGCAAACCAACTGGAGTTGTGAACATAAATCTTTGAGGAAGATGACCTCGCCCTTAAGAAAATCAGACTGAAAAAAATCAAGATTTAAAGAAAAAAAAAGTCTAGAATGATTTGCCATTAAAGAGAGTAGTGGAGGTAGCGTACAAATTTGGTAGAATGGGACAAAGGTTTTAACTAAAGGAGATCAAAAAGAGGAGATTCTAAATTACACTGCCATTTCTATTACAGTCCATTAATTCTAAAAGTGGCTCATGTACAGTACCCAGTGAACTGTAATAGAAATGGTGTAATTCCAGATAAATTTTGGTGCACTGCCCTATCTGTCCATCAGCAGTAATCACAGAACTTTGCAGCAGAGTGCTACTGTTGCCTTCCATACACCTGACTAACCTTGTTCTGGGAGTTATTTTAAGTTTAGTCTTCACCGAGCACATCTTCAAAGTGCCTTTGATAATGCCAGCTAGAACTGGCAAAATATCAGGGTGTAAATATTTAGTAGATTATTTATTTCATTTTTTTTCTGTGTAGTTTCAACACAAATTTGTCACCTTTGTCTATCTCTGCCATCTAGAGATTGCATTCGTTGCATGTCAAGAGAGCGCGTCCCCTGGGTGGCGGATAGGGGAGCCCACCATGTGTGTGTGTGTGTATATGCGCGTGCGTGTATATATATATATATATATGGTGGGGTGGTCTGAATATACTGAATAAGGACTCGTGGATCAACAGGGCCATAAGGGGCAATCATCTTGATTGTAAGGGAAGCGGCACTCCCATGGACCCCTAGCTGGATCTATCCTCTCCTTCTTCTACTTTGAGGAAGACCCACTTACTTTAATCTTTCCTATAAGGCCTTATCAGCCAACTCTTCTTACTTTATGACCCTTGTGCTATTAGAGTACTCAAGGGCCATGGGGTCTTTTCATTTCTGGCCTTACAACTATGTCCTCTTTATAAACCTTACTATATTTCTTCTATAATCTACCCTTTCCCCTTCAATATACCCTATTCCTCCTATGGGTTTAAATTCGGAAGAAGGCAAGTTCAGAAGCCTTAAGGTAGCAGCCCTACCACTGAACTATTCCATCGTCAGGCTAGTCCTCTGACATGGAGAACATAACCATACTTGTAAGCTGACAGAAAAAGATAATCGGATTGAATCTATAGGAAACGACCCTGGAATGGAAAAGGGAAAACGAAAATGGAAACGACAAAATATAATACACACAGCAAACTGGAATGTAAGAGGAATAGCATATAAAGAAATAGAATTAGACCAGTTATTAAATGAAAGAAATTTTAAAATAGCAGTAATCACCGAAACAAAAAAGAAATTAAAAGGAACTATGAGAACTGAAAATTTTAATGTGATATACAGTGGAGTCGACAGAGACCAAAGAGCACAAGCAGGAGTCATGATTTGGATTCATAACTCCCTTTCAAAACAGTTAAAACATTATAAATTATGGAATGAAAGAATAATAGAAGCTAGAATAAAAATAGATAGAGGCTATTTAACAATAATTGGTTTATATGCCCCAGAAGAAGGAAGAGAACAGGATAATATTGATTTTTATAATCAGCTACAAAACATATATAATAAAATAAATAAAAATGATTACATAATTTTAGCAGGAGACTTAAATGCAAGAATTGGAAACACGAAAATTAATAATAATATAGGAATACATGGAGAACACACTCTAAACAGAAATGGTAAAAAATTGATTGACTTTGTAGTTTATAATAACCTAAAAATAATGAATTCCTTCTATAAACATAAAGACATACATATATATACTTGGGCAGCAAGAGGATGGAAATCAATATTAGATTACTTCATATTAAATGAAAAGACATCAAAATTTTCACTAGGTGTTAGAGTTCACAGAGGATATGAAATAAGCAGTGACCACTTCCTTGTTAAAATAAAATTAAGATTACCACCTAAATGGCTACAAGTAACAAGAACAGAAAGAATAATTGAAACATTTGTTTATAAAACTAGACTATTGAATGACACAAATGTACAATGGCTATATGAACAAAGAATTAACCAGTATCTAGATAAAATAAAACAAAATGAAGAAATAGAATGGCTTAATATAAAAACGATACTAAATGCAGCAGCAAATGAAAGCTTAGGAAAGACCAAAACATTCAATAAAAGGAAACAAACTGAAGATCTGGGATGATACAATCAAAGAAATAATCAAAAAGAAAAAAGAAGCCTATCACAAATGGTTAAGCAGTAAAAGATTAGAAGATGAAATAGAATATAAAAGAATAAGAGCCATAGCTAAAAGAGAAGTCAGAAAAAGACATAGAGAATCATGGAATAAATTTTTTTCTAATTTAGAACATGATTTATATAAAATAAGACCCAATGTATATAAGATTTTGAAACACCTAAATGCAGATACCAAAGAAAACATAAAATTAAACACTGAATTGAAATTAGAAGAATTTCTAAATTACTACACAGAACTGTGGACAGACAAATATTTTAAAAAAGACAACTGGCAAACAATTAACGAAAATGAAAAGGAAATAACTGAAGAAGAATTAGAAATCAGCCTGAAAGAAACAAGAAACGGAAAATCACCTGGAGAAGATAAGCTAGGTTCAGAACTATATAAATACGCAGGAACAAGATTCAAAGGAAGACTCTTATTATTTTTAAATAAAAGTTACTCAACTGGTATCCCCCCAATAGAACGGAAAAAAGCAATTGTGATTCCTATCTTTAAGAAAGGTAATAGAGATGACCCTAAAAACTATAGAGGTATCAGTATACTAAATTCATGTTACAAAATATACAGCAGAATCTTAAATAGCAAACTAATGAAATATTCCAAAAACTTTATTCTAGAGGTACAAAATGGATTTAGAAAAGGACGATCATGTATAGACCCAGCCTTCTGCCTAAAATTAATAATAGAGAAAAGAAGAGAATATAATTTAGAAACACATATTGCATTTATTGACTTTGAAAAAGCATTTGACAAAGTTAAAAGAAACATATTATTTAACATATTAAAAGAAAGACAAATACCAAATAATATCCTAAAAGCTGTCACAAGTATATATGAAAATAATCAAATACAAATAAGATTAAATCATGAGCTATCATATAAGAGAGATAAACCAAGGGGTCCGACAGGGATGTCCCCTCTCAGCAACTCTTTTTAATATCTACTTAAATGAAATAATAATAAAATGGAGTAAAAATTTACATCAAGAAATTAAACTTTCACCTACAGTTAACTTAAACACTCTCCTCTTTGCAGACGACCAAATAATAATTACAAATTCTGAAGATAACTTACAGAAAGCTATTTTAAATCTAAATGAGATATCCAAAGATTATGGTATGATAATATCAACGGAAAAATCAAAGACTATGGCCTTTAAAGGACAAGATCCAGCAAGAACTAAAATAGTATTAGATAACAAGATCTTAGAACAGGTGAATTCATTTAACTACCTAGGATGTATGATCACTTATGAAAATGAAAAAGATATAAACATAAAAATTGCAAAATATTTAAAAATAACAGGAGTAATTAACTCTATATTTAAACCAAACCTAGTTCAAAAACAAACCAGGCTAAAAGTATACAATACATTAGCCCTACCGGTCTTAATGTATGGAAGCGAAATCTGGACAATAAAACAAAAAGACAAACAAAGATTAACAACAGCAGAAATGAAGTTTATGAGAAAAACTGCAAAGCATACCCTATTTGATCACAAAAGAAACGAAGATATTATGAAAGAATTAAACCAAGAACCAGTAATTGAAAAAATTAAAAAATATAAACATAGATGGATGGAATACGTTCAAAGAATGAAAACAGAAAGATTACCAAAACAAGCCTTAAAGTACAAGCCATTAGGAAAAAGAAAACCAGGACGTCCTCTTAAACGATTCAACGATGACTTCTAAGGCCGGAACAGGCCATACTAGGCCTAAATCCTTGATACGTATGATGATGGCATGTCAATGAAGGTAGACCATGACCACAAACCAGTTTACAAAAGTTTAGAGCTAAAGTTATTCCTTTAGGTTATACGGGGGGGATTATACTTTTTTTAACTATATTTAACTATATAACTTGTGTCATAAAAACTATAATCGAATCATATGTAGAATACTCTAATATATCCTGGACTTTCATGTTTTTATATTATTTGACCCAATAAAAGAATAGTCATGCTAACTTTTGTGCTTGCCTGATGTTGTTCCATTTATATTTTCTTATTAGGATGGATCCTCTGGGAGTACTTGCAGATGTTTTGGATATAACCAAATTAAAGCGATGGAGCCAAATTAATCCCAAGGATCTACCAGATGCTAGTCATTTTGGGAATCAAGAGAAAGTTCATAGTACCAGTCCATTTCCTTATAATATTAATATTAACAGCAAAGTGGCCTTATGGTATGGATAATATTATTATTTCAATCATTTCTTTTAATGTTACACAGTGATCTGCATTCATTTTGGTAAAAATATGGCAACTACTACCACTTTTAGAGTATTAAGGTCATCTGCAGTATGGTAGCATAGCAGTAATTTGTTCAACAAATTCTACTAAAAGCATTGCTCCAAAATAAAATGCAAATCTGTACCCCATTATACCTTTATTCAACTTGTTACTAAAAAGGGGATAAGTCATCTATGAAACCAGTCAAAGAATGAAGAAATTTATGTGCAATGGCTAGTTTATCCATGATAACATTAAGCTGCAAGAGCAGACAATTCCATAAACAATGCTCTCACCTCAAATTTCAAAAGTAATGGAAAATGCAATTAATGACAAGTAAAAGTCTGGAGAAATTCCTCGAGATATTGCTGTTGATATATCCAAGGTATTTAACTGAATCTGGCATTGAGTTACTTACCTTAAAGTAGATCAAATGGAAAGCTGAGGTTTACTAAATGAGGAAGGTTGACAAGTACACTGCTTTACAAGTGCAATGTTTTTATTTGTAAAATTTTGAGCTAAGTTTTATAGCCATCAATACAATTATAGAAAAATACAAAAAAGAGAATGATTCAATTGAAAGCTTGTGATATTATGCACTATTGGCCGCAGGAGAATAGCTCCATCTGCATTAATAGATATTTAAAATAAATTACAATAAAATAATTTAGTTATTAAATTATTTTTAAATATAAACAAAAAATTAATTACAAATCAAGGAACACATGAATGGTGAGTATTAGTCAGCATAACTTCCCAAAATTGAGAGTTTTAGACAATTGTTTTTGTTCAGGTTGGGTTGTGAATGTGTGCTGCACAGCTTTCCTTGTACAGTAATAAATTTAGTTTAATCCTTTATCCAAGTGTGAGCAAACAAAGTTTGCGCCTGAAAATATCTTCAGCACTGGGTAAGGTAGTACAACACCAGCAACTCATAGCAAAGGTGAACCAAGCTAACATCACTCCTGTCTCAGTATCTCCCATGATACAAAACACATCTCCTTGCGGATATGTATAATGTTATGCATTAAGGTAAGGGCCACTACCCAGACTAGTTTCGACCTATATTGAGGTCTCTTCATTGATAGCCAGGCCCAGAAGTGGAGATACCAGGCTGAAGCAATGGCGAGGTCATCTTTACCTATAGGAATTGCCAAAAGGTGTGCCACCTTTTTATTAAATTACTCTGGATTTAGAGAAAGATGTTGAAAGTTTATTTTTCACTTGGTTAGACTATAATAAATTTAGTTTAATCCTTTATCCAAGTGTGAGCAAACAAAGTTTGCGCCTGAAAATATCTTCAGGACTTGGGTAAGGTAGTGCAACTTGTAGCAAAGGTGGACCAAGCTAACATCACTCTTGTCTCAGTATCTCCCATAATGCAAAACACATCTCCTTGTGGATATGTATAATGTTATGCAATAAGGGAAGGGCCACTACCCAGACTGGCGCAAACTTTGTTTGCTCACACTTGGATAAAGGATTAAACTAAATTTATTATAGTCTAACCAAGCAAAAAATAAACTTTCAACATCTTTCTCTAAATCCAGAGTAATTTAATAAAAAGGTGGCACACCTTTTTGGCAACTCCTATAGGTAAAGATGACTCGCCATTGCTTCTGCCTGGTATCTCCACTTCTGGGCCTGGCTCCCACTGAAGAGACCTCAATAAAGGTCGAAACTAGTCTGGGTAGTGGCCCTTCCCTTATTGCATAACATTATACATATCTGCAAGGAGATGTGTTTTGCATTATGGGAGATACTGAGACAGGAGTGATGTTAGCTTGGTCCACCTATGCTACGAGTTGCCTGATGTTGTACTACCTTACTCCAGTCCTGAAGATATTTTCAGGTGCATACTTGGATAAAGGATTAAACTAAATTTATTATAGTCTAACCAAGTGAAAAATAAACTTTCAACTTCCTTGTACAGTCTTTCCAGAAGAAAATAACTTTTGTGTAACACTTTGGTTTTGTTTCACCGAATCTTGTGTTTTGTAGATAATGTGTGGCTTGCTAAACTGGATTTGTTGGGTTCTTTAAATGAAATATATTCCTAATATTCTTCAAGAGAAATTTGTGTGCAATGACTAGTTTATCCATGGATAACATTAAGCTGCAAGAGCAGAGAATTCCATAAACTCCAGGATAAGAAAGAGGAGGATATTTGTCTTTAGGTGAGATAAGAAAGGTATTAAGTTTGTGAACTAGATGGAAAGAGACTTAAGTTAATCTGTTGAAGTAGTGCTACGTTTTCTGAAAGTACTGTAACATATGGAATCCAAATTATAGTAAGTTCTTCTTGAGGCAGGTTAAGATGACAGCCATAATTATCGATTATTTTTTTGATAGTTCTTGCATTATAACTATTGGAGATAAAGGTAGTTCTTATAATAAACAGTTCTTTGTTTAGAAGAGAATCTATATTGCATACATCTCAGTAATGAAGTTGTTATATTATAGTGGGATCTGAGCAGATTTTTTAGGTGGAAGATGAATTTCATTACCTGGTGTGAGACCATCACCCTTCTTATTAGAGACATGAAATGGCTTAAAGTTTCATGTTCAGTCTCTAGAACAGGGTTTCTGGACTATATAAAGAAATAAATTTAAAAGATACAAAAAAAAATTTAATTAATAAAAATAGAAAATATCCTTAGCCAATCCACAGTACAAAAGTTTTCTGTTGGTTTGCAAATAACCTTTTGTGGGTGTGAGCAATATAAAAGATATTATACTATCTTGAAAGACAGCAGAAGATCCCATTTGGTCTTCTGATTTTGAACTGTCAATGTAAACAGGCCCAAAATCAGAGCATTTGATTCTATGAGCTTGAAAAATCTCCTAGCAGACAACAAGAGGAGTGGAAAATTTGGGTAGCCAACAAAAAAAGAAAGGCTGCACGTGTTATGTAAAAAATGACATGACAATAGTGTATTAAGTGGCATCTGTGCTCCATTGTCTACCCCATATCTAGAACTTGAAATAGAGTTTTTAATTGTAACCCAAAGAGTTTTATGGCAGTCTAATAGATGTTGTACAGATTTCCCCACCATGGTCAAAAAATAGTTGCCCACATGGCATGGTCTGAATGGATTTTATTTTCATTCCATATAATAGAGAAGCTGTTAGATGTTACAGTAACAAAAGGTCTTTCATTTACTTTGCTATACAGACTAGGGACGAGCAAAATTTGAAATGCTCTAGTTGCATTTTTATGGCTTAATTGTGAATATGATACAGCCATTGCAGGATACTCTGTCTGGCAGAAGCATAGAGTTGGGATCCATAATATAATAAAGTTCTGATTTAATCAGTGATTTGTACAATTGAAGCTTCACTTGTGACATCACTTATGTGGCAAGTAATGTATGTGAAGGAGGAAACTAAGTTTATTTCAAATATGAACCCCAAGAACTTAGCTTCTGTTGTATTTGAGATTAGAGTTTGTACTAGTCTGAGATCTGGGTCAGGATGAAGACCACATCTGCAGTTAAAATGCACACAGTCTTCTGTTGTGAATTCTGTGGCTTGTTGCAGCTATCTTTCTATGAGCATCATATTACATGAATGACAGAAGATGGTATCCATATAGAGGGCATGACTCACAGCTGGAAGAAGTTGTTGGATTGCTGAATTAGCCTTGATTGCAAAAAACATGATGCTTAAAACTAAACCTTGTGAGACTCCCTCTTTTTTTTTTTTTTTTTTTTGGTATATGATCAGGATACAGTGCTTCTCACTCATACTTAGAAGATTTGGTTGGATAAAAACTTCTGGATAAAAGGAGGGGGACCATTCCCTCTGAGAATAAAATTGTGTAAGTCTTTCAAATTCTGAATATCCAGGCAATGTCATGTGCTTTTTTTTTTTTTTCATATGAAAGAAAATCAATATCTTTTGTAAAATGCTTGCATTTTACAAAGCATCGCTAATGGATGCTTTTAGCCAGACTAGAGAATCGGTTATTTGTGGAAACCAAATTGTGTCCTGGAAAAAAAAAAGTGATTTCTCTCCAGAAACCATACAAGATGAGAGTTAATCATTATTTTCTAGGATCTTGCATAAACAGCTGGTCAGAGCAACTGGATGATAGTTTACTGAGGATTTCAGATTCTTCTGTGGTGTACAAAAGGCAATAATAATTGCCTTTTGCCAGGTATCTGGAAAAATGTTCTCACAAAATATTCTGTTGAAAAGGTATAGTAGTTGATTGTTAGCAACTGATGACATTTAACCAAAGCAGTTTTAATTTGTTGTATTCTTAAGTGCTGCTTGAAGAAAACAGTTTTTTTGGTCAAGGAATTTGGGAGGATAAGAAGATACTGCTGAAGTTTTATCAAATATCCCCCCCCCCCCTGAGAGAGTCAGCAACTGTACATCCATTATGATCAAGGATGGAGCTAGTAGGTGGTGTAATCTGCCACCTACTAGCTTCTTCTTTACCAGGTCAGTAAAGAAGTCTTGGTTGTTCTTGTTATGAACAAAAACAACCAAGACTGTGTGTATTGGATTCAGGATTCTTTTTGGGTTTCATGATGTGTCTTTGCTTGGGTGCCTTTGAAAGCAATGAGATTTCTTGTTGTGGGATATCTGTAAAAGATACTCCAAGCTTTCTTCTATGCTTCCTTAGCTGTCGTGCAGTCAGTGTTAAACTATGGTTTACAGAAATGTCAGAGTAGTTTTTTGCATCACCCCACTTGTACGAATAGTATTCTAAGGTTAGACAGATTTGGGATTTGTAAAGTTAGTAGATGAACATGAGTAATGTTTTGAGTGGAAAAGGAATACTGTGTGTCAGGAAAGGCTAGAAATAAGTGTAAATCTGAGCCGGTCTTGACTGTTGAGCTGAGTGTTTATCAAAGGTAAAAGTAAGGAGAGAATTTATTAAATACTCCTATATAAGAGTATTTGCTCAGTATATAATGGGCATTATTCAGGGAGAAGCAGAAAAATTGGCTACAACAAATTATGACAAGAACGAGTCATGTAGTATGTGCACACTTCCATGTTCTCGGTTGCAGCTGTACAAGTAGGAGGAAACACTATTAAAGTTCCAGGGGAAATAGGTATAGTTATGTAATTAAATGTTATAATTTATTAATTATAAACAATTAATAGCAATTACTTCTCAAAATTTAGTGATAGGCATACAGTCTGATTAAGATTTAGCATCGTCGTGTAGGATTTCACAAGATTTTTAAATGTATTATGCCTACCCCACATGTCTTTAAGGGCTTTGCTTTTTCTAAAAAAAAAAAAAAAAAAGTATTTTAGAAGCATTGAAGGTGACTGGTTTGTCATCATTCTATTGAAGTATAGCGATCATTGTTTAGGGCATTTGTATAGAAGATATGGATGCTATTGTTTGAGCACTGGAAGGTTTGTCAATATAATAAGAAGCATGGAGAATGCTGTTATCGGCAAAACTGGATAATACAATTTGAGGTTAGTGAGAGAAGGTCTGTGTTCATGAGGAACCCCTGAAAACAGCATCAATGAAGCAGTGATGGTGTTTGCAGAAACCTCTGCAAATAACATTGCTGCTTCATTGGTTTTAATGAGGCTGTAATGTTATTTGATAAAAATTTACTTCAGAAATTTCTTTCATATCTATAGCTCTTGCATAATTCTATCAATAGATTCCTAATAAGTACTCTCAAGAAAAGTACAGAATACTCTGATAGTAGTACACAAGTAAAGATGCATCATTATTAATTTCCTATGAACGGTTTTTCTCCAAATTTATAATTTTTCCTGGCAGCAAACCAACTGGCATGACATTCTAATGATAGAATGGTTCATTTTGTTTTAGTTTAAGCAATAGAGAATACAATTTGGTCAGCTTAATCCTAAATTGCACATCCATCCATGTTTGTTCATTATTCAAACTACTTTCTTGTTCACCATGCAGCTTTAATTTGAATGAATTTTTGTTAATTATTTCAGTAATGTTAACTACTTAATAATTGACTCCATAATCATTCATACCTGCCTGGCATTTCTAGGAGTGGAGTATATCAGTTGCTTAAAGTAGTCCCTATGACTTTTTTTTTTTTAATATCATTATTTTATGTACCCTCATGCTTTTCTCAGCAATTATGCAGTTTCAAAATACTTCTCTAAAAATTAGTTCACTCCCTATAATCCTGTGAATATTGTTTCATGCCTTCTGTTAAATGAAATGCTCATAAATTGTTTTATTCATGTGTGATTCTTTTCCTAGGATTGGGGACTTAACTTGCCTAAATGCTCATGCCATTGTAAATTCCACCAATGAGTCTTTATCTGATAGAAATCCACTGAGTGAAAGGATCTTGAGTAGATCAGGACCACAGTTAAAGGAGGATCTCAGTGTAAACATAAAGGGTATGGAGAATCACTAATTTTTTTAATTTATAGCAAATGTATGTTTTTGAATCCTTTAGCATATAAAATGTTTGGATAACCGAACTGAATTATAGATTCACATTTAAAACTTTCATTGTATTTCATTGAATCCAGTCAGTTCATAAGTGTAAATGAAGCACAGCACATGCAGTTTATTTAAAGGAAGTAATATCACAAATTAATATATTGCCTTATGTAGCATATAGTAAAATCCCCTTAATTCAAACTCAATAATTCTATGTCTTAATAATTCAAAGTGCATACATCTTGAAATACACTTCTGTATGCTTTTCAGCTGCATTTTTAAACTGAATGAATTAATTTCAGTAATGTTAACCACTTAATAAGCATGTACATGCACGCACACATTGAATATCTGCTTAATGTGATACTACTTATTGCTGTAACTATCACTTGACTGTAGTTTTCCAAACCATGGGAATTCTTCATTTAAAATGAGTGCTGTTTCATACTGCTTATTACCAGCAAGTATGTACATAGGAGTAAAGCACTGAATTTACAAGATGTCATGCCATAAAATAAGTATTAAACTGAAATGTGCATTCATTATATTAGACAGTTTTTATCTTTTTGTTTTGTTTCTGGTTAAAGGGAATAAACAAATTTTCAGTTTTTTTTTGTTTTTTTTTTTCTCTTCTGGTTTCATGCGATATATAACAAGGTATATTGTGAGGGTAGAACCAAAAAAAAAGAGATGCAAAACATTCTGTAGTCACATGTGCACATAACATGCTAGGTCAAGAAGTTGCACTCACAGTGCCCATATACATGGGCATTGTGGTCAGCTGATTTTATTGCTTCTTGATAAAGAAATAAGTGTGAAAAAGATAAGGTGTTAGTAGAAATTAGTGATGAGAATAAAGCATTCTTTGGTTACTTGATACTTTCAGTAAAAAGATTGCACTTGTAGAGTACAAATAGGTGTGCATGTTTTTGGGTTTTAGAACAGTTAAATAATTTTTATTCTTTTATTCTGTGGTCAGCTGATTTTATTGCTTCTTGATAAAGAAATAAGTGTGAAAAAGATAAGGTGTTAGTAGAAATTAGTGATGAGAATAAAGCATTCTTTGGTTACTTGATACTTTCAGTAAAAAGATTGCACTTGTAGAGTACAAATATGTGCGCATGTTTTTGGATTTTAGAACAGTTAAATAATTTTTATTCTTAAAAGCAGGTTTTATTGATATCTCCATAAAATAGGAACAGTGATGCTGTTGAATCTGTTAACAAAAGTAAAACTAGGAAACATAATAAGTTTACAGATTTGAATAAGAAACTTCATCATTAAACAGACTGAATGAGATGAATTTCCATAGCTGTTGCAATGATTCATGCCAAAGTTTCTGGAATAGAAAACTATATAGGAACTGGAATACAAATAAATATAAATAATTTACTGACTAAAATTATCTATAAGCTGGTATTTCACTAACTCAAGCTAGCATTATCAGCAGCACTTTAACAATACACACTCAGTGAAGACACAAAAAGAAATGACCTGGATAACAAGGACAGTCACATATGTGGAGGATGAAAGAGTTCTTTGTGGTGATTCTTGTTATTAATGCTGATAGATAGATAGATAGATAGGGCAGTGCAGCAAAATCTATGCAAGATCATACAACCAGTTCTTAGAACTTGTTGCTTCCAGGAACAGGCTCTTTGATTTAAATTGGGATTTGTGAAACAGCCTGGCTTTCTTCCATCTGATGAAGTGGACTTTCTCTAAGGCATGTTCTGATAGTCCAATTTCTCAGCAAACCACCAAAGAGCAGATTGTAACACAACATACCTTGGCAAAAGATCACTTCATCAGATTGAAGAAAGCTAGGCTACTTCACAAATGCTAGTTTAAATGGGAAAGACTTCCTGAAGCAACACAGATTCTACAGAATGAGTAACTTCCTGAGTAACTATAACAGAACTGGTGATATGATCTTGCACAGAGTTTGGCACACTGCCCTATCTACCTATTGGCATTAATAAGTGGAATCCCCATGAAGAGTGCCACTGTTGCCCTCCATGTGTGACTGTTCTTGTTATCTGGGTCATTTTGTTTTGTCTCTTCACTAAGTATTAAACTGCCTCTGATTATGCTAGCTTGAGCTAGCAAAAGATCAGCTTGTAAATAATTAATTTTAGTCAGTAAATTATTTATTTTCATTCCATTCCTAATGTAGTTTTCTGTTCCAGAAAAATTGACATGAATGGATGATGATGATGATGAAATTATAGCTGATATTTCACCCTGATTCAACGTGTCAGTCATCTGTGAAAGACATTATCATCCGTAAATATACCCTGAGATTGCAAAGTGTGAACAAGGTACCATTAAGAGTGGTCAAACAAAGGGATATAATTTTGCTACTTGGGGGGGGGGGGGAAATCTAGAGTTGTTTTGCAGAGAGAGATGAAAAAGATATAGATCTTTTGGCAGAAATGAATTGTGGGAAGGTGCAGACTATATATTATGATTTAAGAAAGATTCTAGTTGCATGTTTGATTTTAAAGAAAGGTTTTTTTTTTTTAATTTAAATCATTGTAGTACTCTAAATGAACGCAGATGCACCATTTCTGTACTGTATTATTATATTACAATATGCAAATAGTGTATCTTATTCACAGTGAGCAATCAGGACCAGTTCCACACCCGATGAAATTATCTGAATATTGGTTTACATATTCTTTCTTAGAACACCATCCAGCTACTATATTACTATTGTTATGGCACAGGTGACAAGGACTGATGTGAATTGGAGGTGCTTAAGATATTACAGAATCTGAAAGCAAATACAGATGTGAGATTGGACTGGATATTGGATCTTGCTTTAAGAGAATGTGCAACTGGCTATGCCTTTCACTGGACTGTTTAAGTCTTAGCTCTAAAAAGTCTCATGAGACTGGAAGGAGGACAAAATACTTCCTTTACATATAGGTAGCAAATAGGTAGCTAGGACTGTGGTAGCAAATTATAATCAGTCAGTATCACAGGAGTGGTGGTAATAGAAAATTGGTCAAAAATAAAATTCAAGAATGGGTGGATAAGAATATGATACTCTATGAAGGGCATTGTGAATGGTCAGTTATGCCTTAGTAATCTACTAACTTTTTATAATAGAGTGGCAGCTGAGTTGAATAAAGGGAATGGCTACATGGTGATGATACTGCTGGATTTTGCAAAGACATTTACAAAGCCTGATGCAAAGCTGGGTAGGGTAATAATTAATCAGGGTGATGTAGAGAGCTTGCAAGATGATTTAAATAGCTGATAGTATGGGTAAAACATAATGGATATCAATTCAATTTAATGTGGAAAAGTGTAGAGTTATGAATTTAGGATACAAAGATTGCAAGCTGTGTACCACATTGAGGGAACTATACGCCAAGAAAATTGAAGCTAGAGATTTGGGGGTTATAGTAAATAAAATTGAAGTTTAGAGGGCATATTGCCAAGGTAGCCAGGGTAGCTCAGATTGGTTAATAAAGAACACACACTAACAAGCAGAGATGAGAGAGTTATCGTTTCTCTTTATAAAGTCTTGATATGACCACATCTGCATGACTGTGCTCAGATCCGTTCACCTGGGTTTCTTGGCGATGAGGAAATGGTGGAGAGGGTCCAGAGTTGAGTGTCCTAGATGATGAGTTGTCTGTGGAATGCTTCCTATGGAGATAGATTGAGGGTTTGTGGCTTGCAAAAGTTGGTTGATAGGCAGAAGAGGGGGGAGAGGGGTATTACAGAAACATTAAGTTCTTTAAACAATTTTATAAGATTAATACAAATGGAAGTATTTCAGCACTTGACTTGGGGGAAGAACAAGAGGCTATCCCTGGAAGTTGGGTAAGAGTATGGTTAGCAAGGGTATGAGGACTAGATTTTTTGCTTGGCAAGTGGTTTACCTGGGTTTCTTGGCGATGAGGAAATGGTAGAGAGGGTCCAGAGTTGAGTGTCCTAGATGATGATGTTGTCTGTGGAATGCTTCCTATGGAGATAGAGTGAGGGTTTGTGGTTAGGTTATGGAATGGGTTTCCTAGTCAGTTGTGAGTGCTTTGTCTGTTAATGGTTTCAAGTTGCAAATAGTTTTGTGTCGATAGTTGGAGTCTCCCACAATGAGTCTTAGGACTCCATGGAGGTGCCTGTGCAATAATTATAATATCAAGAAAGGAACATTAAGATAAATGAATGGGGAGGGACTGGTCCCCACTGCTCATTGATCATGAAAATTGCTCACGACAAGGTTTTTTCAGGTAATGAATATATTGAAAAGTAAAAAATACAGAACATAAATATACAAATACTGGTCATAATCCTAACTTGAAGGCAATGATTTCATTCAATCGGCCACATGTTGACAGGTGCACGCACACACACACCATAGACTATCTTATCTCTCATGGATCTCTGGGGAGAGTGGGTTTCTGATCATGTTCTTTGTGTGGTATTTCCAAATTATAAGTACAAAAAAAAAAAATGACAATGTCTGTGTCTTGGTGTTGCAGTGTTCTTTTGGGCCCGTTATGTTTCTGAATCATTATCTTCAGTTTCCTAAGTATGTTTCCATAGTTAGGAAACTGAAGGTACATATCTTGACGATAAAGCAGAATGCTAACTTAATATATAAAACTGTTCTTCAGTGATTTAGGATATTTTGAACGGTGTTAGGGAGGACCAGTATACATATGAATAGAAGAGCACATGGACTACAGTTCTGTTTTTATGCATCTTTTTTGATGTATGAAAAGTATACCCTATCACTTTTTTTTAGGAAATAAATTCTTTCAAATAATTTGGTAATAACCTTTTAATTTTTTTTTTTTAATTTCTGTGTAATCAGGAATGATTACACAGAAATTAGTGCTTTAAGTAACTTGTTAAAAATGATTTTTAAAAAATCCAGAGTTTCTAAGTATGGATAATCTTCCTTTCCTCACCTTAGTATCTAAACTGTTTAATTTTTTGCATCTGCTTGTGTCTTGACTTTTGGTAGAATAATTTATTTATTTATTTGTAGGGGGGGGGCTCTCCTTTTCCTCAACCATCCCTTAGGACTAGTTGAGCCTTCCTAATGAGGGATTAAGTATGTAGTTTATGACTATAGATTAGTGTGTGTGTGTGCGCGCTCATGGTCCAGTTTGCCTGTTCTGAGGGACGAAAAACCCAAGTTTCTGGATGAAAAATCCTCTACCTCTGTATGAGATCAGCTAACTCACCTTTAGTCGAAAGAGACCAGATAAAGGTTCCTCGCGTCATAAACGGAAATCTAACTCAGATCTTTCTGAACAAAGAACTTCGTCTGAACCAACTGAGCTACAGAGGTTCTGGTAGAATAATGTATTTCAGCCATTCAGATACACAATTTTTAGTCATGATTGCAAATTGTATATGAAATTGCATAATATAATAAAATATGCAAAGCTAGTGTGATTTGAAAATAGTTGAATAATTTCTAAGACAAGTTAATTCCTTGGTACATTGTTTGTCACTATATTTTACATTAATGGTACTCTCAAAGCCTAGTTGCTGTTTTCTAAGAGTGAAATAATTCCAATTATGACAACACTCACTGTTAACATTTAGTTTGCATAATTTGCAAGTTTGTCTGTTTGGTTGGTTGAATAGTTAGCATAGCTACTCTCCAACTAGCAGGCTGTTGGTTAACACTTTGACTGCTGCGATACTAATTTTTTTTTTTTCATCTTCACAGACCACTGCACTGAATCGTCATATTATTTCACTTAACCGCACTGTGAAAACAATTTTTTGTTTTTGTTGGGACATTTATTCAGTGTGTGACACGTGTTTCATGTGGCCGCTGAGCAAAGTAAGACTGTGCCTACAATAAAACACCACATGACCATGTGAGGCATGTGCATTTCACGTATAACCTATCTACCAAGTTTGGATTTCTTAGTATATTTGTTTACCAAGTTGTTGTGACTTTGTTTTGTTTGTTTTATTACTAGCTAAGTGATATAGTGAAACAAAAAACAGGTACTTCTTTTCATTAGGTAATTCTGATGTAAAATATTGAATGTTTTGAGAATGTTATTATTTTAGTAATATGGGTGACTACGAGAGACAGCAGCAAAGATTGCAAAAACTTTTGGACGAATTGATGTCCGAAGAAGAAGACCATCCTTTCGAGGGCTCATCTGATGATGCAGAGTACAAGCCAAGTGAAGCAGGTGACTCATCATCTTCAGATAGTGAAAGACCACTCTTGAAAAAGAAAAAAAACACTGTCAGACATTCCTCCTATTTTTCCATCTCATTTCTCATCCACTGAAAACTATTTTACAGACGACCACATCACAAGCTATTGAGAATGTTGTGAGTAATTTCTACCTAAATGATTCCTCAGAAAAAGAAAATGAAGATGAATTACCTTCTCTGGCGTGGGGCGAAGTAACAGGAAGGTATTTGAAGGAATTTCCATTTGTAGATGAAAATGCAGGAATACTTGTTGAACATTTTGAAAATATGTTTGAAAAGTCGCCCATCGATTGACATTAGTCACTTTTCGAGGCAGGATAACATTCCTGCAATCAATAAAAAACAAACGACATAAATTCGGAGTCAAACTATTCAAGTTATGCGTCGAAGGCTATACCTATGACTTCAGAATTTATTGCGGGAAAGAGAAAAATTTGGCAAATGCCAATGAAAATGTCCCAACTACTGTTGTTATGAAATTATGCGACCCACTGCTGGATTGTGGCAGAACAGTTTACGTAGACAATTATTACATGAGTGTAGATCTCGCACATAAATTACTTGAAAGAAAAACACACTTCGTCAGTACCTTGAGGAAAAATGACCCAGGAGAAGTAATTTAAAAAAAAACTAAGAAAAGGTGAATGTATCTCTATGGAGAGCAGTACAGGAATTGTGGTCACGATGTCCTAACTCTTTCTACAAAGCATGTTGGTCATTTTGTAGAAAGCAACCAACACTTTCTCATCTGCATCAACAAGTTTGAGAAAGGGTATCAAATGGTACAGAAAAATTGCCGTCGACATGCTTCTAGGGTAGTTTGTCATAAACTCTTATTTCCTCTATAAAGGTGTGACTGGTAGAAACATATCAATAACTGCTTTTAGAGAGCAAGTTGCCAAATCTTTGTTAGGTCTGTCTAAAAATAATCAAGTGCATCAATTCCAGAAGATGAATAAACATATCTTGGCAGATATGGGTACATTCAACAGGCGAAGGTGTGTTGTTTGCTATAATAAAATATCAACAGAAAGTGGCAGAAATGTTGCAGCTAAGAAAGCATAGACTTCTCGGTGGAAATGTGACCAGTGCGAAAAATATTACTGTATGACCTGCTTTTGCGAA
Organism: Typopeltis vanoorti; assembly: GCF_054136105.1. NCBI lineage: Eukaryota > Metazoa > Arthropoda > Arachnida > Uropygi > Thelyphonidae > Typopeltis > Typopeltis vanoorti. Next base: position 27,891,211 of record NC_143562.1, on the reverse strand, counting down.
GCCCATGATTGCACCCTTTAGCAATTTGCTTTTTTTGTTTTCATTTATTGATTAAAAATAATAATAATAATGTTTCATTTATTGTCTTCAAGCTGAAATCAAAATAGCTTTTGTTTCTTGCCTTTTTGAAATAAATACTTCAATTTATCTCCTTTCTTTTTATTGACACACTTGCAAAAAAATAGTAAAAATATATACATATATTTTCTTATTTTGATGCATAAAAAATTTCAAGTATTTTGGTGGGCTAAGCTCAGTTTCTAGTGCACCAGGCCATGCTTATATACAGCCCATGCATTGCATTAAAAATAACTGCTGTGAGACACATCTGTTTCACTAAGGAATAATGACAAGTTAACTGTGAAACAGATATGCATCACATGGTGCTAGCAGAAAGTGTATGCATGAGGCACACTTGTTGTATATGGCAATCAAAGTGTTAAAATTCTGCCATGGGCATGGATGTTTGAGTCTTTAGGTCAGAGATAAATTTCATCACCTAGTATGTAACCATCTTTCTGCTTATTAGTGACCTGAAATGGCCTGAAAAAGTTCTATCCTTTAGAGTAGGGTTTCTGCATTATGTAAAAAAAAAAAAAAAAAATTCTTAGCTCATCCACAGTAAGGATGTACTATAGGATTTTAAAAACCTTTTATGATCAGGAACCACACACAAAAGTTAAGTTGAGCCATCATCAACGAATTGCTCTAGTCATATTTCGATGATTTTCTGGTGATACCTATGAATGGTCATTCTCTGCAGGTAAAGTGGATAAGTGGCATTTTTCAACTAAGAAAAGATATGCTGGAAGTCATAAGAATATCCCTTGTGTAAATTAATTGCAAGTGTAGTGGCATACATTTTAAGTACATAAAGGAAAAGGATATTTTTGCACAATTGTGTCAAGTGTACTCAAAATGAAAGAATGTATTACTTTTGTTTTTATAACAACACCTATTAAAATATTTATATAAATAAGAGCAACATTACTGTTGAGTAAATTTGTTTTGTGGCTAATAGGTTTAAGTTATATTTCTAAAATATTTGCCTTACATACTAGGAAATAGTGATGATTAATTAGTATATAATTTGTTAATACTAGATTACATTGCTATCAGTTTGTTGTCTGTGAAACCAAATAAATATATTGTTAACATAACTGAGTTAAACATTGGGTTTCTTATGTCGATATGCTGTATGCTATAATAATAATATACAGTAAAACCCCGAAGTTACACGGTAGGTGGGACCAACAAAAAGTGTGCAAGTCGAATTCGCGTAACTAGGGGTATAATTTTGCATGTAATTTATGTATACAAACATACAATTGGGACCAAAGGTTTACAAAAACGCCTATATTTTTTAAGAAAATAATCATAATTGTAGTTTTTCGTACATAAAAAAAAAGAAAGTTATTTCGATGTCGATGGTTTCATAAAATCTAATAGATTCGTCTGACGGCATAATGTCTTTTTCTTGTCACGCAAAATTTCTTCATAGCAAGCTAATGATTTTTTTATTCCTTGCCTTGTGGCTACAATTCATTCCTCATTAAAATCTATGTCCTCCAAAATCTGTAAACCTTTCTTTTATGATTGTTCTTACTGTGGATTCCTGTAGATCGAATTTCTTTGCTAGATCACAAATTTTCATTCCGCCTTCAAAATCCTTAATAATGTTGAGTTTTGTTTCCAAAGTCAATGTTTTTCTTTTCTTGCTAGCAGTAGAAGAATCGGACTTGCTTCTTTTGGATGACATTATTTTTATGGGATAAAATTTTTATCAAGAACATAACATTAAACAATTGCAAGGTTTGTGGACTATAAAAATCGTGTATGAATGGAGGCCACGCGAAACACGTCAGTGCTTGTTCACAGCATGTGCGACACTGGCGAATGCGGCCGGCAACTGAAAGATACGACTACTGGTGAGGCATGAAGCAGGATGGGAATACGTACATATAAGAAACCGTGTAAGTCGGGATATGACTGTACTATTAATTCCTGTTTAAACCAAAAATGAATTACAGCTGCTACCAGACAACGAAACTCAGAAGTAAAACCAAATGAGTAGTAAAATTAAACTGGCTTACCTAACAACAGATTAAGCTATAATATACTACATTCTGGCAATCATTTAAATATGAAAATGATTTAGGTATGCTTGACAGTGTAGAAAAGATAAGAAAACAGAATAACTGGTACATCCATAAACTTGTCAAATACAGATCACTTTGGTTCTAAATTGTTTTTACAACTTTGAGTAGACGAGGGGGGAAAAAAATATATTGGCAGATGTAACCCAACCACCACTGAATTCAGGGTGCATGAGTCGATTGCATCTTATAAAATATTGTGATGCCATTTGTGAATAAATAGAGACTTTTAAGCTTTAATATATCCCTAAAATCTGTTTCTCTCTAGATCTATAGGTGTCTGGATAATGTTTGTGTACCATGGTTTGGTCAGCTTGAGAGTACTTCATCTGGGTTCCCAGTTGAAACACAATCAGTTGTCCATTCATGCTATTCATTTACTATAGGTTTTCAACTTTAGGGAACCTATAGTAGATTATATAGGTGGAATTATCTTGAAATTAAAAAAAAAAAAAAAAAAACTGTCATCCATTTGTGAAAAAAATAGATATCCAGCATTCACCATTCATTACAACGGAAGCCCAGAAAGAGAATCTGCATGAAGATGTCTTCAGTTTTTTTTGTTGTTTTTTATAAAAGACAAGCCTTATAAACTCAAGGAGCTATACAACCTCATCCATAGTAGGCTGTTACAAACTCTCTTACAATGGGATTCAAACCTATGACCTCTTGGTTGGAGAGTAGGTATGCTATCTTCTACTCAGTGGGTTATTAATATGTTTGTATTGAGTATGAATGTATGTATTAAATATGTGAAAGTAAATCCAAAATTTTGTGAATGATCAAACTGTTATACGATTGTAATACTATATATATATAATTTTTTTTTTTTTAGTAATTCCATTATTTTGCAATTTATAATTATTTTGATGTAATTACTATTATCATTACTATTATTACGGGCAACTCCAGGGAATCATTAGACTCATCGAGGGAGGCCCCAAACATATTCATCACAACTATTCGACATTCATACAGTATCTATCATACCTCGCCTTAAACTCATTCACTGTCACAGCATCCACTACAGACTCAGGGAGCGCGTTCCACTCATTCACCACTCTAAAAGTAAAGAACCCAGCTCTAACACCTTTACTAACCACACTTTTGCCCAGTTTCCATGGATGTCCCCTAGTCCTCCCACAACCAGCCCTGTTCTCAAAAATATCTTCTGAATTAATTTTATAGAAACCCTTCAGTAATTTGAATGTCTCAATCATATCTCCCCTCCTCCGCCTATCAACCAATTTTTGCAACCCACAATATTGGCATATTGTAATACCTATTATACTATGTAATACCTATCTATTAAAAATTTCAGGTTGTAGAACAGGAGAAGCAAAAATAACTAAGGGTTATAATTTGCCTGCCAGATATGTTATTCATACAGTGGGACCAAAATTCAATGTAAAGTATCAAACAGCTGCTGAGACTGCACTGTTTTCCTGTTATTTCAAAGTATTACAGCTGATGAGGTAAGTTGATAATTAACAACTTCATTATTTTCTTCAAAATAATGAGTAATGTGTGTGTGTGTATGTGTGCATGCATATCAAGATATTTCCAAAATTGTAGTTATGGTAACAGCACATCAGCACATAAAAATATGTGTTAGGAGCTGAAGAGCACATTTGCATCATCTGTTTCATGCCACATGAAATGGTGCCATATAGCTATACCATCAACTGATTGAAAACTTGGTCTCAATCAGTTGATGGTACAGCTATAGCAAAATCAGACCACACATATGCAGTGTGGTCTGATTTCTTCATGCTAGAGGTATTGAACTAGCAGAAATTTGTTCTCAGTTAAAATAAATATATAGAGGAAATATTACATGGAATCAAATGTGGATTGTTACTGCATTTGTAAAGGGAGATTTTGGAGGTCATAGAACATCTGCTGCTTGGTCCTGACCTTACATTTAATAATTCCATCTTTTTGGACTGCTGAAGGAACACCCAGCTGATTTCTTCTACAAAATATATGTGTTTATGATACAATGGGGAAAAAATGTGTTCATCTTTGGCAGTTGGGTAGAAAAGTAACAGGACCAAATAGAGTATAGGCATCTTATGTCAGAAAAAAATCCTTCACATTAAGTGTTTAATATCCTATTATTATTATTTTCGTTTTCTGGTTTTCTTTTTCCTAAACTATTTTTTTAAAAATATTTTTATATATGAGAGTGCTGTAAAATGAATTAGAGATGATAAAGGTGATATGAAAACTGGAGAAAAAGATATCCTTGAAGTATGGAGTAATTACTTCAAAAAATTACTAAATGAAACTAGCACAGATGACAGCACACTGATAAAAAAAAAAAAAAAAACACTGATCAGGCATGCAATCAGGAATACATATCCCTGCTTGAAGCAGAAAAAGCCATCAAAAGTCTGAAATGTGGAAAGGCAGCTGGAGTAGATGATATTAGACCAGAAATGCTCAAGTATGGAGGTATAAAAGTTTTACAGTGACTACACTGCATAGTTCAGAGGGCCTGGACAGAAGGATGAATTTCAGATGATTGGAGTAGAGCTCTCATAGTACCCATGTGTAAAAAAAGGGAAATAAAGCTGATTGTGAGAATTACAGAAGTGTATTTCTCTACTGAGTGTTCCTAGTAAGATTTATGCCAGTATACTTGAGAAACAGTTGAAAAGGATTGTGGAAGAGAAGCTTGGTGAAGAACAAGCTGGATTCAAGCCAAATAGAGACTGTCAGGATAAGATCTTCACTTTATGACAAATAGTTGAAAAGTCATGGTAATATAACAAAGATCTGTATTTAAGTTTTGTAGATCTGGAAAAGGCATATGATAAGGTGCCAAGAGAGAAGCTATTCAATATGCTACAGTTATATGGTGTCAGTGGAGCATTATATCAAGCAATACTTAGTCTTTATTTGAGTTGTAAGTCAGCAGTTAGAATTGAAGGAAGTGCAGGGAGATGATTTAATGTTAAATCTGGTGTCAGACAAGGATGTGCATTATCACCTCTGTTATTTATTATCTATATGGACTACATTATGAAGGAAAGTGGTATTAAACCTAATATCAAAATTGGAGATGTTAATGTCAGCTCTTTGCTTTATGCAGATGATGTTATACTTCTAAATAAATCTGCTACAAGTCTGCAAGATTCCTTGACTAAATTGAATAACTGTTGTAATAACTGTTGTAATAAAAATTGAATAACAAAGATAATGAAAATAGGCAGAAGCATTGAAAATATCAGCTGCATTGTGAATGGAGAACCTATAGAACAAGTAAAACATTTTGGCTACTTAGGCACAATTTTTAGTGAAGATGGTAAATTAAATATGGAAATAGACAACACAATCAACAAAGCTGGTATGGTAGGAAGTCAACTGAATAAATTTATATGGAATAAGAGAGAAATTAGTTGGAACACTAAATTAGCTGTATACAAGACAGTATTCAAACCAATTTTAACTTATGGTTCTGAGAGCTGGGTCAGAAGTAAAACACTTGACCAAAGACTAGAGACTGCAGATAAGAGAGTCCTGAGAAAGATTAGGGGTGTGAACAGATGGCATCAATGGCAATATCATATTAAAAATGAGGATATTAGGAAAGAACTTGACATTGTCAGCATCCAGGAATGCATCAGCAGAGCTAATCTCACGTGATATGGTCACTTAAACAGAATGGGTGAGGAAAGATTAGCCAAACAAGTGTTCTCTGCCAGGTTGGAAGGAAAAAGACCCAGAGGAAGACCAAGATTGATATGGTAAAAAGTGCCTTAGAAGATAGATATATAAATATAAGATCTGACAGTGTTATAGCTTTGACAGGTAACAGATTGATTTGGCAGAAAATTGTAGATAGGAAGTTAGTAATGATGTAAATTTTTCATGTAGTACTATCATATCCTGTACACCCCTTGAGGATAAATGTCAGGAATTTGATGATGACAATCTGAGGGTAAATTAAAACATCTTATCAGAATTTTTTTCATCTTAAAATATGTGATAGGTACTCATAAGAGGTATGCAAGATGACACTACTGACAGCATCGCATGATTAAGTTTAGATTATTACAGTTTTTCTTTCTAATCTTATTTTCAAGACTTGGGTATTATGCTCATTTTCATAGTTTATTGCTGATTTTTCATGCTAAATTTAATATAGTAGTTATTCAGTTTTAGTTAAAGAAACCTGGATTTATTTAGAAGTATAACATCTGCATAAAAATAAAGAGCAGAGTTGATTGCATTCAATTTTGATATCAGGTTTAATTTGCTGTTTTAAGGTTTTTTTTAAGGTTTTTGCTGTTTTCTTGTGTTTACGTGCATTTATCAATCAGGCTTAATGTCACTTTCCTTCACAATGCAATCTATGTAGATGATGAAAAAGAGTGGAGATAGCATGCACCCTTGTTTAGCACTTGATTTTATGTTGAAACATCTTCCTCTACCTCCTTCAATTTAAACTGCTGACTTTCAGCTTGTTGTTTTGTGTGATGTCCCATTTACATTGAAGTGTAAAGTGTTAAACAGCTTGTCTCTTCACCCTTTCTCATTTCATATGCCTTTTTCAGGTCTATAGCTGTTTGAAATATAACAAAAGAATGCCTCATCTGATGCAATATGCATGTCAAAATCAATTATAGTGCACTTCACTTTACTGTGCTGAAAGGCAACATGATTATGATGTAGGATACATTTTGATAGTAGCTATGTACTGTACAGAGAGAGACAGTACTGTTATGAATATGTCTGAATATTGTTCCATGAATTTTTTTATTGATCCCATACACGAGAGGTTGAGAGACCTATAAATACATCAGTGGTGTGTGTGGGGTGCAGATGAGGACTGAGCTCGAGTTTATTGATGTTTTGTCTTTGAAGAACCAGGTTGTAGTTGTTTGGGAATACTTCATTAGGAAGGCCATTCCAGAGGACAGAGGTGGATGAATAAAAGAGGAAGAGGAGAAGCAAGTTTGGTATGTTTTGCATTTGCACAGTTAAGTTGCTGCTCTTGTATTAACAGGTGTAGAGAAATGATGGTTGCCGATTCACTGGAGCATTGACTATAGAAGTACCTGTAGAATAGACACAGTGCTGAAACACAGTCTGTGAGATAGAGGATTAAGTGTGAATCTGTAAGAGAGGGATTATCAGTGAGCCTAATTTCTCACCTCATGACAATGTCAAGGATTTTAAGGGAAGTTTTATTTTGGGATTTGGGATTGGTATATAATTAAGAGTAGTTTGGGTATAAAATAGCCTCTTGAACAAAAGAGAATGCCTAGTTTTTTTGGATGCTGAGGAGGCTATTGATGTGATATGTTCATGCCTTGCAAGACTGGAGGTAAATGTTAGTTCAAGCAGAGAAACATCTAATCTTATAGTAATTTGTGTATTACTGAGGGTAAAGGTAGGTGAATTGAGATCTCTTTTGCAAGAGAAAAGGCAAGACTGTGTTTTGGTGGCATTGAAGGACAAGGTTGTCACCTCACTCCATTAAAGCATAGTATGTAGATCAATGTTTAAGGCACTGATTGTAGATGATCTTATATCATGGTGTCAGAGTAGTACTGCATGATTTGTCAAATGAGTAGAGAGTACTATCATCTGCTAAATTTTGGATAGGATTAGTGGTGATTGCAAGTAGGTCATTTGTGAACAGGAGAAAGAGAGCATGTGATAGGCTTCGAGGCACTCTAACATTGATGGTGAAGCTCGAAGAGAGAGAGAGAGAGAGAGGAAACCATCCATCATGACTCGCAGAGAACAACCAGAGAGAAAGCTGGCTACCCAATTATAGAGGGTGGCAGGGAGACCAAAGGATGGCAATTTGTTAAGCAGGCCAATGATGCCACACATGGTTGGAAATGTCAAGGGTGACAGCACTAGTTTCTTTGAACCTTTCCATGGCATATATCCAGTGGTGATTGATGTAAGCTACAAAGTCAACTGTGAATCTTGAATGATGGAATCCTTACTGGTGGTTGCAGATTAATTAGTGGACCTCTAAGGAGTGGAGGAGTTGGCTGTTGATGAGTTTCTCCATTATTTGGGAGAAGACTAAGGTGATGGCAGTTGGTCAGTAGTTTGATGGTAGACTTCTGTTGCCCTTTCTTGGAAAGGAAGGATATGATTGTTTCAATGCATTGGGATAAGTGCCATATATGTATAACAGATTGTAGTGACAGTAACTCTGGTGAACAGTGTTGAGAACAATTGCATAGATGCCACCAAGACCAAAAGACTTTAGTGTGTGTGTGTGTGTGTGTGTGTGTGTGTGTGTGTGTGTGTGTGTGTGTGTGTGTGTGTGTGTGTTATTTATTTATTTATTTTATGTTGTTCCCCATTGGTAAACCTATAGTGCATTTGTGCCATGGATGGGCTAAGGTTTTTTTTTTCTGATTTTATATATTTTTTTGTAATTATTAAAAAATGTATCTTTACATAGTCCAGAAACCCTGCTTTAGAGACCAAACATGGAACTTTTGAAACCACTTGAGGCCTCCAGTAAGATGGATGGTGGTCTTGCATCGGGCAGTGAAATTCATCTCCCACCTAAAGACAATCACAAACATCCATGCCTATAGTAGGATTCAAGCCTATACCTGTTGTTTGGAGAACAGATACACTAACCATGCATGCAACCAGGCTAGGCCAAGTTATTTATAGTTTTCTGATTTTGTCAAAAATCTGACAAAAAGAAATTCGAGTAAGTAGATGTAAAATTTGTGTTAGGTCATACTTATAACAAGCACTTAGTCCAACTTTGTCGGCGGTGTTAGAATAGGGGAGTCATTTGGAATTGTGGATGTTGAAACCACCCAGGAAGGTGAGCTCACTATTTGGATAGCTGGATTGCAGATGGTTGAGTTTCGTGGAAAGGAATGTGAAGAGGTCTGATTGGTTATACGTGTTTAGAGACTGTTAAATGCAGCAGATGAGTATTATAAAATGGGGGATTCTAATTAACCATTCTCTGAAAGGCTATGTCAGATTTCACAAAGGCATAGGTGCCACCATTGTGGAGAAAAGAATTAGATGTAGACAGTAGCAGAGTAGCTGCAATTTCTGTTTCTGTTAGGAATATCATGTCTTGTCTAGAAGCCTGCAAGTGTGGTGATCATTTATGTTTGTGTTGATGCTGTGGATGTTAGTAAAGTAGATGTGAAAGTAAGTTTTTAGTGAATTGATTCTAGCTTGTGTTTATTGTGATTGTGATGTGACTTTTTTGATGGGATTGGTTTATGAGGGAGATTCATTTTTGTTGCAGTGATGATGTAATTGTGTGCAGAAGTCTTCATAAGTTTAATCATGATTAGATGGAAGGATATAGTATGGACATGCATTGTGAGAAGATAGAATCTCAGGCATGACTTCCATACAGAGAAAAACCTGTCCCCATGCTATGACATGACCTCAACAGTGCCACACACCTGAATCTAATGACTCTGTGACCACTATCCACAAAACCATATGGATCTTTAGATCTCATACAGAACTGTTAAGAAAAAAATCTGAAGTTCTGTATGAATCTGATCTTTCCATATTGTTGACATTGGTCTATCAGTGTTTCAATTGCTTGCCCTACCAATTTGTCATTCAACATGACAAACATTTTTTCCCATATATGTAGGAAATGTGGCTGTTTTTGCTGGTGTCATTAGATATGATGTGTAACTGCACTGCACCATTTATCTCTCTCTCTCTCTCTCTCTGTGTGTGTGTGTCATAGACACAGGAGAGAGCATAGATCCCAAGATTAATATTGAGAATTCTGTATGAATAATATATTTTTTCCATTGAGTTATTTTAATTTGTATTGAAAATGTATTATGTTTAGGCAATTGCTACATTTCAGACTTTCCCTTTCTGTCTTGAATTGTTATTTCTTGTTTTTATACATATCTTTAATGTTGCTTTTATGTAAAGAGTTTAATTTGTAATGATAAAATATAAAGTGCATCATCTACTTTGGGTGAACTTTCTAACACCTGTTTGAGAGTGCTCTCCAAATAAGTGCAGCTCATGTTTTTTCTATTTGCATTCCAGCATGTCCATTGGTGAAGGACATGATATATATCATATTTTGAGTTTGCATTGTCTAATTAATAAATATCATCATTATAATATCCACATAGACAGTCCCAACATTTCAATGTGAGTTAAGCGCTTCTTTTGATTCAAAAAATATATTTTGTAAGACTAGAACCCTGTTTCTCATAGGCCTGAAGACATTTATGTAAAAAGCACCTATGTTTGGTCTCTAAATCAAGAGTTATCAGATTAAACTAAACATATTTGGTCGTTCTATAATTAAAATACAAACTTATTTAATACTGACCATTTACAAACAAACCTACATTATAGCCTACCAGTTTTGCCAGCAAACTGTCTGGCTTTTTTAAGGTGTTTACAGAAAGACAGTAAATTATCGTAAATAGTAAATTATCAGATTACTTAACCACCTTATCAGCCATTATGGATCAAATACGCATCCTCATACACTTTGTATCCATCATATATTTCAATGTAATATGAATGGCATTACAATTTTAATATGCACTTCACATCCATAGTAACTTGGACATATATATATATATACGTCCTGGCCAATAGAATGGTTAATCCTTGGCCCATCTGTGATACTAATTGTATTGTAGGTTTCTACATTTTATCATATGGGATACACAAAAAAAGATTATAGAAATTAACTTCTCACTTGTAATAAATGAATATTTCATATAAACAATGTACATATGTAATTTCAGTGTTTTCTGTAGTTCATAGGTTTTTTTTTTTTTACTAAATAGGGAATATCGCTTACATACACTAGGGCTGTGTGTTATCAACTCAACCAAGAGAGGTTATCCACCACATGAAGGTGCTCACATTGCCTTACGTAAGTATAACTTTTTGTGTTTACATACATGTATGAGAGTGGGGAAAGGTTTATTCAGGTAAACATGCCTTTGGAAAAACAATGTTCAAATGCCATCTTCAAATTCTTTGACTACAAGAAATATTTGACAATTTTTCACCCCTATAGTTCAGTTAGCTGATCTGTCCAGTGTGTTTATATTTTGAATGCATTTAGGAGGCTGAAAATTCACTCACCATGTGTGTCTTTGATGACTTGCCTGAGCTTAGTGGATTTCTAAAGCCCTGCCCAAACCAACTGTCATACCTTCTCTTAAACTCGTTCATGCTGGATGCACTCACTACTTCAACAGGAAAAGTGCTCCACTCACTCACCTGTAGTTCTGTTAGCTGGTCTTGTGGGCATGTGGTTTTTCAGCTGAACATTACAGACCAACTATTTGAGAATACACAGTTTGTAGACATTGCAGATGAAGATAATATTAAACTGATGAAATGCTAATAATTTTTTCTTCATCATTTTCTGGTGACTACCTTAAGTAAGGCTCCAAAAATACAACTTAAATCTATTAGCCAGAAAGAAAGTTTATTTGCCCAAAATATCATTCTACTTTATATAAATATCATTATAGGTGATATTAAAAGGAAAAATATTACGTTGACAAAACAAAGTAATACAGCCTTTAATTTTCACTATACATAACACATAATTATAACATTTTAAACCCATCCTTTATGATGGGTTTAAAATGTATGCCACAACACAGCTCATCACAACTCAGTTTGTGTTTTCTTTTGTTTATTGTGCATAATGAAGGGTAAATTTATATAAATTATTCATGAACAATAATTTAACAGGAAAGACAATAAAATTCACAAAAACAAAGTAGGTGGCACTCGACTTGAAGCTAGACTTACTTTTCATAGTGCACTCAGTCAGATTATCTGGTCTTTGACGTGACTTTCCAAGATAATTGTATTTTTTAAATAAAAAATCTGTGTTATGTAATATTTTCACACATTTAATTACACAAAGCTACTTCATGTTGTGAGCTGTGAAAATTGGCTTAGAACAATACTATTTACAATTGTGTACCTGCTTAAGGGGTAAAGGTGTTTAAAGAATAACATATATAAATGTACTGCAGTATTTAATTACATTGTGTCAATTTTGAATTTTGTATTTATAATTAATGGTTTATTTTGTTGATGAATATATATTGTAAGGAAAGTACAATTATTATTACTTTTTAAAGAATAGATTGTATATTATTAGATTGTCTGTGTGTTGGTGGTTGTTGTGTTGTGTGAAGGATTAAATGACAGAGACGGTGAGTTGTAGTGGAGTAGTGTTCTCTCACATGATGATCCTTGGAGGTGTCAAGTAATAACAGTAATTACATATATTGTGCATACTGCATATACTTTTAAGGATAATATTGGGTAGCAGGACAGAAGAGTGTTGTATGGAAAGCTAAATCAGAGAATGAAAAGAAACGGGCAAGTTAAGACAACCCAAAAGAATTCTATCGTTATGCTGCAAGTAAAAGAAAAAATGAATTTGAAAGAATAACTACTGAATGCAAATGATATGCGAGTGACTGATGCAGAAGAGATTGTTCAACAAATGAATAGCCACAACAAAGAGCCAAGAGGCTTTTATTTTTTTACGTCGCTGGAAAAAATAGCCTCTTGGCTCTTTGTTGTAGTAATGATATATGGGTACACCTTGCTGGCAATTCATATAGTAAAGGTATGTAAGTTCTGTTCACTTAAACTTTGGTATTATCCAGGTCTACCTACTCACTGATGAGACCTCAATAAAGGTCGAAACCGGTCTGGGCAGTGACCTTCCTCATAATGTAAAACAGTAATACATCTCCTAGGAGCTGCATTTTACATTACAAGAAAATATTAAGGATAGTGATGGAGCTTGCTCCACCTTTGCTCCGAGTTGCTCTAGTGTTGTACTACCAGGTGTTGACTCACGCTTGGATTCGCCGAAAGTTCTTCGGCATGAAACTCTTAGATTTCGATCTCGGAGTTTCTTATCCGGCTTTAAAATAATCAGGGATTTATTATCCCCTTAACTTAAATGAATAGCCATTTTGCTAAAAGCCGTCTTCCTAGTATATGCAATATTGAATGCTCCACCACTACCTCTTCACTGTATGAAGAAACTCAGGTATGAGGAGGAAGTATTAGGAGTGTTGCACAAACTGAATAAGAATTCTGCAATATGAACTGATGAGATATCAGCTTGGATGCTAAATGAGTGTTCAGCTGAATTGGCTATTCCTTTGACCAGGCTATATAATTTGGGTCTCAGAACTGGGAAGATTCCACAGGAGTAAAAAGAATTATGGTAATGTAGAATAATGTTAATTATTTAAATTATGATGTCTGCTGCACCTTTGTATGTATATTAATTTAAATTATTTATTTTAACTTATTTTGACTCTCTCTTAACCTTACTCTACTTTACTTCTCCTATACTAAGTTAAGACTATCATCTACTTTAACATAAACCCTCAAGATTAATCCTATCATGACCAATTTCTGTCCCCCCCCCCCCCCTTGCTATTAACCAAACTTTGTTCTTAGTTTATTTAATGTATGCAATTCCCCATTCTCATACAAATCAAATCAGAAAATTTATTTTATTTTCGATTGCACCATCTAATTTGAGTAAATATTGTTTGAAAGTTAAGGTGAGGAAAAACAGAAATTAATCACTAACTATATCCAAATTCTCTCTATATGCAAGTTTTGACTATTCATATTAAAATGTACCCGTACATTCGCATTTTTTTGGAGATAGTGCATTAACTAAAGAACAGGCCAGGTAGTTACAAAACAAAAAAAAAACATTTATTTTAAAACTAGTCAAGAAGTACATTACACATGAAATACTGTGAAAATATTTCATTTAACCCTCTTACAAGCAAAAAATGCAATTGATAAGACAATTCTCACAATGCACACAATTACTGGGTTAACTCGTTAGGCATAAATTATGTGCATGCTCACTGCATAAACAGGTTACCAAAATCCTTCCCTTAGATACTGACTCAAAATTTGCCTGACTACATATAAATTCTTAATAGTACTGCTCCCAATATTATAACCAAGCACACATTCATTATTTAAAACATACAAGGTAACAAACAATCTTCCGACAGAACCTGTGGCTTAGTTAGCGCCTGTTTACAATCGATTTCTTGTAAGCACATTCACGATTCTGAGATACACTTCCTTAACAAAGTTACAAAATTAGTGCCTACTTACAATTTCACCTTGAATTAAAAGCCCAAACAAATTGCAGCATACTTCTTCAGGATCATAACGTCTACATTCTGGTTAATTTTGCTGCTTAGATGTCACAGGTGGTCTCTTGTCTTTCCTCTCTGTTCAATATTCGATATGGAATCAGCCGTAGTTACTCCTAGGCTTGCGTGTAACTGCTCTCCTTCTGGAGACTAAAACTTGAGAGCCATCGAGGAAATCAGCCTGCTACAATCTGGAGACGAAGATCCTACAGCGCTCGACGGGAGAAGAGCCTCGGTGACGAGAAGGCCTCCACAATTGGAACAAAAGCCCTGGCAATGAGCAGAACAAAAGGTCAAGAGCCACAATCTCCTTTTATGCAAAATGTCGCTCTTTGTTCTCTATGCCGTCTTTTCGGGATTAGCCTTTAGCGATGATGTCATTTCTGCCCATTCAGTCAACATCGGTTGACCTTGCAACTTTTGGTTGGTGTTTCGCCATCGCTAATCTGGCATAATCCCTACTTACAGCTTTACATACAGTCAACATGTATGCCTTTTACAGTGACTTTTTACTTAGTACGTTATATGTTAAATATTACTAAATATTGAGAAAAAAACTGTAAAATCGATTGCAAAAAATTAACAAAGAAAAATTTTCCTTGAGAGATTTTACAGTAATCCCTTTGCATGGTGCATGACCAGTGTATCCAGCTATCGACCACTCAGTATCTCAGGAGTGATGGTGAAGATTTTGGGAAATTGGTTAGGGCTCACATTCAGAAATGGGTTGACAGGAATCTCTACTTGGCAATGAACAGCATGGGTTTACTAAGGTATGTTGTGGCAACTTGCTCACATTCTATAATAATGTTACCACTGAGTTAAACAAGGGGAATGGATACACTAAGATACTTTTGGATTTTGCTAAAGCTTTTGGGAAATTTGTTAGGGCTCACATTCAGAAATGGGTTGATAGTGAATCTCTACTTGGCAATGAATAGCATGGCTCTTGAATCTTGCAGATCCACGGTAACAGCATCAAGGCACCGTGCATCAAGGATCAGTCCTTTGTTCATTGTGATTCAGTCTTACATTAATGACATTGGGAAGGATTTGACATGTAGAATGCAGCTATTTTCTGATGATGCAAAGAAAGGTAAGGTAATCAAGAGCACTGTGATATGTAGTACTTGTAGAATGATTTGAATAGGCTGGAATTGTGAGAATATGAAAATACCTACCTGTTGTTATATACCTTTTTTATTACCTTTACTACCTATATATATTTGTATGTTTCACTACTCACTCATACACAGTTACTTCCCTTCTAGCTTCTGTAATAGTTTTCCAGTAAATCTAGCAAATCAGCTATCACCCTTTTATCCTTAAACAAACTAATATTCAGGCTGCTCTTAAGTTTAGTCACATGTAATTTTTTCATTCATAAGGGCTTTGTCTAAGTATGGGACAAGGCCTTAAAATATAACCTCTGAGACAGTCCACCTGTTAAATATTGACGAATTTATATTTTGCTGGGCCAGCCAATACATAGGATAGATGAGACTCTTATCCAAGGTGGCTCTCTCAGAGTATTACACAGTGATGAACTTTCTAACACTAATTCAACTCTCAATTCACTTTGTCTTTGCATGCAGTCATGGTCTGGAAAATTAATTTATTATTATTATCTGACACCTCCAGGGAGTCCTAAGACTCATCGAGGATCAGTATTCATATATCCCTCTCGCTAGGCTCAATAATAATTTTATGAGTGGCTATTTGAATTCATAAGACAGGTTAGATTCAGGCGAATGCTATAAAACATATTTATTTAGGTTTAAAAGATATACATGAGAAAATTAAAGTACATGGTTAACATAATCACTTTCCTAGTAAAATTCTGATATCATTACTAACACAGGAATACATGCATAATAACTAGATCCACAGAGTTTTTCTATAAACATACAAACTTCTGACTTAATTTAACATTATCTTCGATCACTCTCTGATCACTACTCATATCTCACAATATGTCTCAGTTATCTCATGCACAGATCCCTTCTAGGGAGACATTCTTCAAAACAGGGACAGGTCAATGCCAAATTGGGATAATCTCTAAAGTTCTCTACAGCATGTCCATACACAAATTAACCTATAGAGTTCACTCAAATCTTTAATTGGAAGTCAGATACTTTAACATTCTACGTTACCGTCCCATGGAATAACTTTCTGTTCTATCATCAGCCTTGTCTGGACATCAGGGCACCTTTGTTCTACGATTCTCTGGATCACTTACGATAACAGCACGGCCTGGTTCCCCGAGTCGATAAGGCGATGTGCCACTCTGGTACCAGGCACACATCTGGATTACTGGTCACTCGATATGGCTTAGCTACTCTGTTATGACGAGATAGTTAGCCTTGCCTCGCAAATATCGATAGGCCTCTCATGACTTCCATGGCCGACCCGGAATCTTCACGTTGGCATAGAACGCGAGCCAACGTCCACGAGCACAGGAAACAGGAACCAAAAAGCCCCTTGTGGGGGGAGCTTGACCCTTATATTCTTCCCCTTTTTTCTCGGAGATTCTCACGCTTAGCTACGTTTTTTACTGCACAGCACTCATCCACGTGCACGTGGCGTTCTTCCGAGAATGTGTTCTCGCTTCGCTTTCCTTATAATTTCTCTTTCCCTTAGGCCATATGTTATACTGGACAGCTAAAGTGTGACCCTTGGACTTTAGCTTACACTCAACTTGCTTTCATACAATACATAGAATGGGATACTCTAATTAAATTATAATCTTATATAAATTCCTCTATTTCACTCTGTACAAACGGGTTAAGTCTCACATTTCTTCAATTTTGCCTTAAAGTTATAATGTACAATTTTTATTTCCTTGCCAAAGCACAACATTCTCTGCCTACAATTAAAGATGGTTGTTCCTGAATAAAAGTAATCTTTTGATTATTCAGAACATAACACTGTTCAACATTAGTAAATGTAAAGGCATGCACTTTGGTGCGATTAGATATCCAATATCATATTATATTGGTGGGATTATGCTAGAAGAAACTGATCTGACTAGGCACCTTGGAGTTTTAGTAGACAGGAAGTTGAAGTTCAAGCACCATATAGCAAACATTGTAAATACAACTCAGAGAATTGCATTGCTGAAATGAACCTTGATATGTATAGATACGGAAGTCATCTTTGCCTGTTTACAAGGCCTTGATAAGACCTCATTTGAACTATTGCATACAGGTGTGGTCTCCTGGTTTCCGTGGTGATTGATACAGGGAAGAGAGTGCAAAGGAGAGTGTCAAAAATTATATCAGGATTGTGAAATACTGATTATGAAGACAGACTGAGAATTTGTAACCTGCAGACACTAACAAACAGGAGAAAGAGCGGTGATATGATTGAAACTTTCAAACATCTGAAAGAGTCATACAGTATTTCAGTAGATAAAATTTTTCATTTTATGGAGGGTGAGGAAAGGACTCAAGGGTGTTTCCTCGGAAGTGTAGAATAAATTCTGTGAAGAATGGAATGAAGGCTAGATTTTTCTCTCATAAAGTGGTATGGGATTGGAATGGATTGCCATTAATGTTGTGTGTGTGCAAGCAGTGTGAATGAATTCAAGAACAGGTATGATGGCTGGTGCGAATAGTATGGCTCACCTCGATCAGTTCCTGATCCCCTAGAGGTCTCTTTTAATAATAATAATAATATTGAACTAAATGAATGCACTGATTTGATTAAAAATTTATTTATTTGAAATGATAACTGCAATTTAATTTAAATGTATATATGATATAAATAAAAAAACTTGCATATATTCCATTTTTTCAAGTAAAGCACATAATGGCCATTCATTTTTATCACATATCATATATCACATCATGACTGAAATGAAAGCTGAAAGTCTGTTGTGAAGTGGAGCATGCATGGAGTAAAAAGTATCCTATATTTCTGTGAAAAAAACTAGGAGATTTCTGGAACTCAAAAGCAGATATTTGTTAAGTCTTTCATTTAGATAGAAAAATTTTTAAAAGTTATCAATTGTTATGTTACAACAGTGATGACAGAACAGCTGTTGGAGGGGGGGGGATTATATAGTAGGTTGAGTTTTTAATTACTGCAAAAAAAAAGTGTGTCATATAGAAATAAAATTAAAGTTCTGAACATTAAAGGAGATAAAGGGAAGGAAAAAAGTGAAGATGATTGGCTTACTTTATTTATTTATTTACGCATATGGCTTTGTGAAACTGGCAAGTGAAATGTACAATCACAATATCCAGAAACAAATGATGAAAAACTTGACATGTAAAAGTTCATTACATAAAAGGCACAAACTATTTTCCAAGTCTTCCTTTAAAAAAAAAAAAAAGTAATTACAACTACAGATCAATGTCCAGTCTGGAAAGCCAATCCAATGCCTAAACCGTCATCTTGTGGATGTCCTGTAGGCCATCACCATGAAATTGGTGCCTTGGGCAGTCATGCACAATATGAGTAATCGTCTGAGTCACGGGGAAACAATCACAATAAGGGTGGTCTAACAGCCCTCATTTATGTAGTAGGTAGCCACATCTGCCCTGGTTAGTTCTGATCCTGTTGATTGATGACCAAATCTTCCTAGGAAGACAAACCAGGCTGCAGAGTACAGGGATCTTCTACTAGGAAGCTGTTTGTTGGGAGATTGTTGGACCAGAATTCTCTCCACATGTCCATGGACCAGAGAGGCTTTCTAGATTTTAGGTGAACACCTGGTGGATTTATGAGAGTCTGGTGCAGGGGCAGGAGTGGGTTGCTCATTGCTTTATTAAATTCTTTAATTGAGGCTTGTCTTCTCCGTATGTTTGGTGGAGCAATGTTGAATAGGACAGGCAGCCAGGAGAGAAGGGTGCATCTCACTGTCCCACTAATTGTGCACATGGTAGAGTTTAGCTGGGTGTCTATAATGTTAGTGTGTGCACTTCTTTCCCAGACAGGAGCACAATATTCTGTTGCAGAGAATGCGAGGGCTAGTGCAGACGACCTTAGGCCTTCTGCACCACAACCCCCAGGATGTTCCAGCAAGCCTTGAAATGATATTGTTTCTCGTTTTAATTTTGTTGGATAGGTTGGTGATGTGCCTTTTGTAGGTTAGACTTCTGTCCAGCTCAATCCAGGTGAGGCCCATGTTGTACCATTTTTCCACAGAGAGAAAGGTTGAGGTGTCGATTCCCCTCAGCATTGTTCAGGTGAAATACTGTGGATACAGTTTTTGTTGGATTTGGCTTCAAGTACCACTGCTTGAAGTACTCTTCGAGGATGTTCAGGTCTGTGTTCAAGGTTGATTCCAGGTTGAAAAAGGAGGTAGATCGATGTAGGATCGCTAGGTTGTCAGCGTACATATACTTGCTTGAGCTGGTATGTGGTAAGTCGTACACTTAGATGTTAAAAAGTAAAAGGGATAACACAGAGCCCTGTGGAAGACCGTTGTGAAGGAATCTGGGCCTGCTCTTTTTTTCTGCCAATATGGACCCGGATCTTTCTGTTGGAGAGAATGGATTCAAAAAGCTGGAAATTTTTTTGCACCTTATTATATTCCCTAGCTTTAGGAGGAGGCCCCTGATCCAGACTGTGTCATAAGCTGATGTTAGATCAATGAAAGTGGCTCCAGATTTCAGTTTCTTCTGGAAGCCTGTTTCAATCTGTGGGTGTCAAGGCCAGGACTTGGTCACAGCAACTTCTCCCTGGCCTGAAGCCAGCTTGTTCAATTGGGAATGCTCTTTCAATGAGTGGTGAAATTCTTTTAAGGAGAATTCTTTCAAAGAGCTTAAAGGTAGAGCAAAACAAGGAGACAGGTCGTAGATTTATCCCCTTTACTTTTTAACATCTACATGTACAACTTTTTATATCTTTTATATAAATTTATATCTTTCCCTGGTTTGGGCATGGCAATTATTTTGGCTTTCTGCCACAGATTTGGTAGTTTACCAGACATTATAATTTCTGAGAAAAGGACAGCCAGCCATGTTTGGCCTTGTTGAGCAAGATGCTTTAGAAATTCAGGGGGATACCATCTACTCCTGCCGCTTTGCCATTCTTGGTGAGTTTTAAGGCTACCTGTACCTCTTCCCGAAATACTGGGTGTAAAAGTTCAGGAAACTTGGGTCCCGTCTTCATGATTTGTCTGCTGGAAGATTGCAGAGCAATTTTCCTGATAGAGTTAGGATCCATCTTGGAGGTTTTCAATAAATGATTAGCCATTTGATCAGGAGTTATCTCTGTTGTTTTGTTTGTTGTTTCTGCCCCACCTAATTTTCTCAGAAGTGACCAGCTTTTCCGGCTAGATGTGGTGAAATAGAGTTCATGGATGGTTGAGATCCATCTTCATTTCTGTTTTTATCCAGGGTTGCTATGAGCTCCTTAGCAACAGTTGGGTCTTCAGTTTCCTCGTATTTGGCTAAAAGTTCTTCGGTTTCTCTACTCCAGCATGGGATATATTGTTTTCTATAGCCTCTAGGAATAGAGGCTTTGGCTGCAGTTTTGATTAGTGTAACAAATCTAGGATAGCAATTAGGAGTGGCTTACTTTATGACTCTTAGAGAAAACTAGTGATTCTTTAAAAGAGAATAATGTAGTCTTTGAATTAAGGATTTCAGATTCAGAAGCTTTAATGAATTTGTTTGTAGCCAGCATGATCAGATAACTTGACAGTGAATGAGATGGTTTTTATGAAAAAAAAAAAAAAATATATATATATATATATATATATATATATAAATTGAATACATCGAACTTGGCTGATAATTCACTCGTTACTCATTTCTGTTTACTTGCCTGTGGCGAGTGGATTTCTGATCCCTGACCTTAAGGGCTATAGCTAGATATTTTAGCAGTCTAACACAACTAAGATTACATGAATAATTTCCAAACTACTACTTACTTTCATATTGATATATCGTTTGTTCGTGTCTCTGATTTGATCAGCTCTTACATTGCAGTCTTTAATAGCATTAACTCCATCAGCTCACCCTATCTTATCTGTCTTTTGAGTATTTTCTTACCTTATATAATACATACATGACCAAGAGTTTATAAGGCAGAACACTAGAATAAGATAACGTTAATTTTAACAAACCTATCCAGAGCAGGTTTCTACAAACATCCATGCCTAGAGTGCAATTCAAACCCACAAAAACCTCTTGGTTGAAGAGCAAGTATGCTATTCACTCAGCCAATATTTTTTTTATTTTTCCAGTGACTTGTGTTTAGTTTATTTTACACCTAACTTATCTCTCTTATATTTTTCTCTGTATTCTCCAAGGGCATATGCTGACTTATTTGCTCAGGACTTTTCCATGACTGTGAATTTATTTGATTTTTTTTTTTTTTTTTTTTTTTTACAGAGAACTTTGCTACTACTTCTGGGTGAATCATTGAACTTTTTCTTCAGATTTTGTCTTTGGATCTCTAAGGTTTAGTTCTTGCTTTCAAGCAGTTTCATATTTGTTTTGATATACAGGTATCCCTTGCTTAACGCAGGATTTGATTAAACGCGCCGAAATGTGTGATCTAGCATTTATGGTGGACATTGCCAAGTACCTCTCAGAGTTGAATGTCAAGCTGCAGGGCCCCAACCAGCTTCTCAGCTCCCTGCTTTCAAACGTGAAATCATTTGAAGCTAAATTAAGGCTGTGGAAAGTGCATCTCGAAAGGAATAACATGGTGCATTTCCCCACTCTGGAAGGACAAAAGCCTTCTGCGACACTTGAATATGCTGGTGAATGTGCGAAACTAATTGAAGCATTTAATGAAAGATTCAAGGACGTGAAAAGTAAACAAATGGCATTGAACATCTTTGCTACACCGTTCATTGTGGAACCAACTGATGTGCCTGATAACCTACACATGAAATCATTCAGCTGCAAAGCGACAATGAGCTGAAAGGTAGATACAACCTCCCACTGCTTGAGTTCTATAAACGTTACATAAGCAATGATGAATTTCCCACTTTGAGGAGACATGCATTGAAATATGCATCTGTGTTCGGAACAGCTTACTGCAGCTAGCAGTTCTTTTCAAAACTTACCATTGCAGAGTCAACTGCACTCCAGACTGACCGACACAAACCTGGAAAAGCAATTGTGAGTAGCAACATCATCAATACCAGCTAACATCATATGCCTCACCAAAGAGTAGCAATTCCAGCCATCACATTAGAGGTGAGTTAATTAAATGTTTGACCAAATATATCAGGCTACTTTTTAAGTTAATAATTTTATATGGCCCACGAATGATGTTATAAATATTCAAATGGCCCTTGGCAGAAAAAAGGTTCCCCACCCCTGCTCTAGTGTATTCCTAATCATTGTACATCACCAAATCATTTTTCACCATTTTCCTTTCTTTTGCACTTTTTGTTCCCTTATCTCTCATGATACTTACTAAGACCTTCTCCAGTCTCCCTCTCTCTCTCTCTCTCTGCCACTCCCAAACTCCTGTTTGGTATTATCAAGCACCCTTTCTGCACTTATCTATTTTTCTACCTGCATGTTACCTATCTCACACTTTTTCATGCCTTTATCACTGTCATGCACTCTAACATTTATGTTCACATGCATTGCTACCTGCAGCATCAGCCCATTTGATCAGTTAGAAATTTGTTTGCTTACACTTGGATAAAGGATTAAACCAAATATGTAATCGGTAGCATAGCCAAGTGAAAAAAACTTCCATCAACTATCTCTAATCCAGAGAATTTTAATAATAAGTTGTTGACACCTTTTGGCAACCTCTGGGTCTGGTTCCCACTGACAAGACCTCAATAAAGGTTGAAACTGGTCTGGGTAGTAATCCTTTCCATAATGCATAGCATTTTATATACCCATACGGATATGTGCTTTGCATTATGGGATACTAAGGCAAGTGATCAGAACCTATGCCACCTTTACCACGAGTTGCCCCATTCCTGAAAATATTTCAGATGCAAACTTTGTTTGCTTACACTTGGATAAAGGATTATACCAAATATGTAATCAGTAGCATAGCCAAGTGAAAAAACTTCCATCATCTGTTAGAAATCTTATTGTATTTAAATCACATTTTCTTTAATCTGTTAGATGTGTATGCTGATTAAACATTTTCATTCTCTCTCTCTCTCTCCCCCCCCCCTCATACTATTCACATTTGCCAATGAATGCATCTTGTACATGCCACAGAACATGAAACTGGTCATATCAAATTTAAACAAAGGGCTAACCTCCTCCATTGTTATATCATTACATTTACTGATAATTCAACAATTAAGTAAAAATATAATACACACCCAGATGTGCTAGCATTTTTTAATATACTCAAACTAATACTATAGCTAAATATAAACTTTAACATTAAAAAAATAACTTCTTGACAACAGCAAATGCACATCTTATTGCCAAGCACTTTCAAATCTGATTCAAAGTTTATTAACTGACTTCCTCCAGGGACTTTCCCATAGGTGGTCTGTTTCTTCATTATGTCTTTTCTGTACCATATTTCCATAGATGCTGCTCTACCTGAACTGACCACCACTCCTTAGCTTTCTTCTAATCATGTGTCAATGCAGGCAGCTGCTGGTCAGTACATTCATTGAAGAAATGGTACAAGGAATACTGTTCCAAAAGACAAAAGTTGCATGCAATGAAAGAAAAAGATAAGAAGTCAGTTCAGTGAGTGTAAAACCCAGATCTTCAAGATACATTGATTCCTTCTTTCTAATCACTTTCCCACTGTGTGGGAAAGTGATTAGAAAGAAGGAATCAATCTCAAGACCTAATACCATGGCAGTGGCATGGTATTAGGTCTTGAGATGTCTCATATATGGTGTTGATATTTAAAAATTATAATAATAATAAATAAATACAGTATTTTTCATAATTCTCCATTAAATTCATTTCAAGTGCATGTTTATAAAACTAAGAATTATGTAGATATTTATTTGTATTTAACACCAGGCAAATTTCAGTCGGCTTTTGAGTGAAATGATCTTTGGAATAACACAGGAAAGTAGGTTTTATTCCCAGAAAGTCAGATTTTAATCCTCCATAAAAATTGACTCTAGATGTTGTACTAATATTACAGACAGTAATACAAGTTGAGCTCACAATCAGCGAAGACAAAGTGGAAGCAAAATATGACTGAACAATAACTGGATGCCAATTAAAGGTACACAAAGCTTCTGCTAACAAATTCTTCAAAACTTTTCATTCATAAAAACTGCTTTACAATAGATTTGAAATACAACGATACTATTTAACATTTTTCTCAAAGAAGACATTACTTTTGTGTTCAGAATTGGAAGGGGAAAAAAAAAAGTGGGGATAAGGGATAACCAATTGTTGGTTGTGTGGTTTAAAAAAATTGTCCAAAGTAAACTTTGATTTTTAATAGCAGGATAGTGTCATAATGAACAATATAATTTGAATTGGTGAAAAGCTGATAAATAAAATCATATTCAGTTGTTTACTTGTTTTCTCCTTTATCAAAGGTACTGTAAGAAGGTTTCTGGAACAGTATGGAGACACGATAGATCTCATAGCATTTACTGTAGATGATGTGAATATCGGAATATATGAGCTGCTTATGCCACTTTACTATCCACGATCTGATAAAGAAGAAGAATATGCTCTTTATTATCTACCTAAAGATGTTGGTGGAAGAAATGGAGAGCCATTCATAGAAGAAAGGCAAATTCGTATTGTTGATAAGCCAATCCATGTTGGCCCATCAGGTAAGCTTATCCCATATTGTTTTTTGTTTTCATAAAATACTCAAGCCATGCTCTTAATGGTTAACTTCTTTGAACTGCACAAAAATGGATTGGTACCATGCTAAATACTCTTTAACAAAAGAATTTTTATAATGATTTTCACACAAGAGGTTACTTGGTGTGTAATTATTTTTTAGGGAGTTCTTAGAACAATTATCCAAATATTGAGTACACTCTCACCATGGGTGGAAACTTTAAAAAAAAACAAAAAAACTGGCTTATATTTTTAGGTTGTTCCAAAGAAAAGCTATAGAAAAAGGGAAATGGTCTATCCAGCTATTCATTGGACATCAACAGATGCTCAGTGATGTGATACACCAGTCCTCATCATGTGGTCCTGTTGTATGCTTTTTCTAGAGGATTCAAGTCTCTGAAGATCAGACACTCCATCCATCCATCTCATTGATGGTCTTCCCCTCCCTCTTTTTTTTTTTCTCAAGAACTTTACCTTCGATTACTGTTTTGAGAAGTCCTCTTTCCATCTTTTCAATGTGCCCAAAGTATTTCAACATTCTTCTGTCAGTATCCTTAAGGAGCCTTATTCTACTTGATTCTCTCTAGTGCCCATCCATTCTGATATCTTCTGAACAGCAATTCTTCACATTAATAATGAATCCTAGATACTTGAACTTGCTGACTTCCTCAGTTCTTTCCATTAAGATACACTTGTTTCTCAGTACCTTGAACTTCCCTGTCTGTATTTCCTTTGAGAACAATAATCTTTGTCTTGCTAGGATTGAGCTGAAGTCCTCTGTTCTTACTGATCTCTTTGTCAAGAATTTGTCCTAGTTCTTCCTTGTCATTATAGAGGAGTACTGTATCATCAGCATACCTCAGATTACTGATCAATCTACCACTTATTGTAATTTCTATCTCAAGCTCATTCAGTGTTTCTTGCATGATATCCTCAGCATAAATACTAAACAAGTGAGGAGAAAGTGAACATCCTTGTCTAAATCCCTTTCCAACCTGAAGCCAATCAGTTAATCAGACACCTGTTCTTACCTTGGTCTGTTGCTCCTTGTACAAGTTAGTTATCAACCTGATAATGTGTTGAGCAAAACTCATTCTTTTCAATACTTCCCACAATTTTACATGCTGAACACAGTCAAAAGGTTTAGAGTAGTCTATGAAAGACATAGGGGGAGTCTAAATTCTCTGTGCTTTTCTATGATCTGTCTAAGGCATAGGATCTCTGGCACCTTTTACCTTTCCTAAAACCTGCTTGTTCCTCAGGCATCTCTGCCTAAACTTTGGCCTCAATCCTATTTAGAATGATCTTTAATAAAATCTTGTTTGCATGAGAGATTAGACTAATAGTTCTTGCACTCCTTCTTATCTCCCTTCTTATGATGATATGAAAACAGACTTCTTCCAGTCTGTAGGCCATTATTCTGTCTCCCATTTCCTTGTAATCAATCTGTGAAACACTTATCCCTTCATCCCCAGTGACTTTAATTAACTCTGCTGGGATTCCATCTACACCTGTGGTCTTATTGCTATTAAACTGTTTAACTACTCCTTCAACCTCATGCCTAAGTAGAGGAGGTTCCAGACCGAAATTTTCCTTGTCCTCTCTGCTGCATGGTTCCTCACAGTATTCTTCCCATCTGTTTTTGATTTCCAGTTCTTTTGCTGTACTTCTCCATTCCTGTCTTTGATGACATTCAATTTGGGCTTAAACTTGTGCTTGAAATCATGAACTAAACAAAATATCGTTCATAATTGTGCCTCCTCATCTGGAACTCTTTCCCTTCAAATTTATTAGTATAAAAATTTTCCTTGTTCTGCCTGATGGATTTTCCGACTTTTCTCTATGTAATCTCTTGTATTCTTTAGTCTTTGTGTGTCTTCAGCTTCCTTCTTTCAATGAGATCCCATGTTGAATCTGATCTGTGAGCCTGTTGGTCTTCTAATTGGGCCGAGATACTTCTCGGCTGTATCCTGTATGATAACCAGGAAAATTATGAGCTTTCCCAAAGCTAACAGTGAGTTCTCCTCACTAGCCTCCAAATGATCATCCAGCCGAGTTGATGTTTCTTCTGTAAACCACCCACTAGGAATTACTCTGACATCCAGTCTAGTGGGACATGCCAGACTTGGAAAGCTTCGAACTCTTAGTCTTACTAGCTGATGGTCTGTATCACAGTGTGCTTCAGGACAAGTATGCACATCAGAGATGCTAATCTTCCACTGTTGGAGAGCCAGGATGTAATCGATCTGGTGCTTTGACCTATCAATGTTAAATGTTATTGAATTTGGACTTAAATTCTGAATGGATGATGACCAGCTGCTGTGTCCTAACAAATTTCGAGGAAGGCAGGAGAATTACCTCCTTTTTTTATGTGAATCCCACCAGTGAAAAGTTATGTTAGTAATTAGTACCATGGGTGTACTGAAGGTTAGGTAATACAAATACCTGCTTGAGAGACCAAGCTTGGAAAAACTTTTCAAGCCATGATCTCCCACCAATTGATGAAAATCATCTGCCACTTCTTAGATGCTCAGGAGATATATATAGTGGTAAGTTTATGCCAAGAAGATTGAGGATTAGTTATTCCAAAAAGAGAGAAACTTCCTTTTATGTAGAAATTTGGATATTATCAGAGTAACAGTGGGAGAAATGAGTTCATTTTCATGAGAAATAGAACAGAATTAAGTTAAGAAAGTTAACTCATCCCCTCTCTGGCATTACAGTTAACAAGGTTATTAGAACACCACTGAAGAGTATTATGAAAATCAATATTTGAGCTTACGAATAAGTAGTTATTTGTAAGCTCAAATAGTGATCATTTTTTTCTAGTTCATAGTTGGTCAAGTGACAGAGGAGTGTAATGTATTGTTAAAAGACAGAACTCAAATAGAAAATCCAGTTGCATTAGACAAAGATCCCATTAGATGGGAGCTTACTAGATCTTGTTCCTCAGGTTTATTCCCAAACTTATGCTTTACTATATGCCTAAAGGTAGGAAACATAAGTTGAAAGATTCACTGTTTATTGCTAATGGCAGAATCCATGGAGATGATCAGGTGTTAGTCAAGAGGTTCCAGGTGGCATGTTATATCATAGATCATCAGTTCCATAGTGTGTACCCTCAAGTGATTCCTGTCAAGCGTTTTCTTTTGAATTAATCTGGTATTTGTCAGGTCTCCAAATAATGTAGTGTAGATATCTCATAAAAATTCTTGTGCATTTAAAAATAAATAAATACACAAACAGATTAGCCAAATAATGAGTAAGCAGAAAGCTGGTTGAAATTTTAGCTGCTACTTTATTGACATTGCTTTTAATAATTAGTTACCACTGTTATGAATTTTCTCAACTTTCATAAGTGGATCATTATTAATAGCCATTCTCAGTCATTAAAAATTAAAAAAAATTGTAAAATAGCTGCTCACTTTTTTTTTTTTTTTATGAGGGAGATCATTTGATATTTTAGATGAAATAGGTAAACACTATGAGGAATAGATTTGTCAATCAAAATTTGGCTAAATGATGTGACCTATAGCAGTGTACCTGCACCCCTACTTCACAACCATTTGGATCCAGTTGCTGAAAATTGTCAATAGGACAGTGTAAGAAACAACTATATTTAAACAGTGCAGGATGTATCCACCTGCAGTCCACTCCTTTCATTTCAGTTTGATTCAGCAGAGTTTTCAGTAGACTTTAAAGAAGTGTTAGGAACAGCTCTATTACAAATTTCATCAAAACCAGTTAAATAGTGATGTGATCCATAGAAGCATCTGCACAGAATGTGATCTTGCAACTGCTTATTCAGCTGGGTTGAAATCCTCTTTTTTTCTTCTTAAGTAGTTTTCCGATTTGGATAGCAATCATGGAATGCCAGAGTGTCTGATCCTCTGCCATTCTTTAGATCTCATAATAGCTCTTGTTACTTACCCATCCATTTCTCATCATCATCAAATTCCTGCCATGTACCCTCAAGGGGTGTAAAGGATATAATAGTATTACATGAAAAATTTACATCATTACTAACTTCCTATCTACAATTTTCCTCCATCTAATCTTTCTCAGGACTCTCATATCTGCAATCTGTAGTCTTTGGTCAAGTGTTTTACTTTTGACCCAGCCCTCAGATCCTTAAGGTAAAACTGTTTTGAGCACTGTCTTGTATACAGCTAATTTAGTGTTCCGACTAATTTCTCTCTTATTCCATATGAATTTATTCGATTGACTTCCTACTATACCAGCTTTATTGATTCTATTGTCTATTTCCATATTTAATTTACCATCTTCACTAAAATTTGTGCTTAAGTAGCTGAAATGTTTTACTTGTTCCACAGATTCACAATGCAGTTGACATTTTCAACGATTCTGCCTATTTTCATTGTCTTTGTCTTTTTATTGCTGACCTTCATACCATATCTATTACAACAGTTATTCAATTTAGTCAAGGAATCTTGCAGACTTGTAGTGGATTTATTGATAAGTATAACATCATCTGCATAAAGCAAAGAGCTGACAATAACATCTCCAATTCTGATATCATGTTTAATACCACTTTCCTTCATAATGTGATCCATATAGATAATGAATAACAGAGGGGATAATGTACATCCTTGTCTCACACCAGATTTAACATTAAACCATCTTCCTGTACTTCCTTCAATTCCCAACTGCTCACTTAAAACGCAAATAAAGACTAAGTATTGCTTGATATAATGCTCCATTGACACCATATAACTGTAGCGTATTGAATAGCTTCTCTCTTGGCACCTTATCATATGCCTTTTCCAAAACTAAAATAGAGATCTTTGTTATATTCCCATGATTTCTCCACCATTTGTCGTAAAGTGAAGATCTGATCCTGACAGCTCTTTTGGCCGGAATCCAGCTTGTTCTTCACCAAGCTTTTCTTCTACAATTCTTCTCAACCATTTCTCAAGTATACTGGCATAAATCTTACTAGGAACACTCAGTAAGAAAATACCTCTGTAATTCTCACATTCAGTTTTATTTCCCTTTTTATATATGGGTACTATGAGAGCTCTACTCCAATCATCGGGAATTCGTCCCTCTGTCCAGGATTTCTGAACTATGCAGTGCAGCCACTGTAACACTCTTATACCACCATACTTCAGCATTTCTGGTCGAATATCATCTACTCCTGCTGCCTTTCCACATTTTAAGCCTTTGATGGCTTTTTCTACTTCAAGTATGGATATCTATTCCTGACTGAAAGCCTGTTGAGTGTTTTTTACCACTGTGCTATCACTGCTTGTTTCATGTAGCAATTTCTCAAAGTAATTACTCCATACTTCAAGGATATCTTTTTCTCCCATTTTCATGTCACCTTTATCATCTCTAACTCCTTTTACAGTACTCTTTCATTCATTTATAAGCTTCTTCAATAACTTCCAAAATATTTTGCCACCTTCTTGATATTTATTTTCTATGTTCTGCCAAAGTCCTTCCATGACTTTTGTTTAGCTTGTTTTACACAGTCTTTAGCTTTCTTACATTTGTCTCTGTATTCTCTAAGAGCACAAGCTGACTTATTTGCCAGGAACTTTTGATATGCTTTCTTCTTTTCCTTCACTGCCTCTTTAACTTCCTGTGTCCACCATGGATTTCTGATTTTTCTATCCTTGCAGACAACCTCACCACATGCCTCTATGGCTGAATCAATCAGGGTTTTCTTCAAGGCTTGCAACTGAATCTCTAAAGTTTGGTTCCTGTTCTCAAACTCTTTCATTTTTTCTTCAATAATCTTTGTGTATTTTAGTCTACAGTTCACATCTGAGAGCTGCTCAACCTTTTATTCGCTTTAAAACTTTCTTACATGTTATTCTTTTCAATATGAAATTCAATTTTATCCTGCTTAGGACTAAATAGTGATCACTTCCAATTTCAAATCCTCTGTACACTCTGGTGTCCTGCACCAGTGGAAAAACATCACTATCAACAATAACATAGTCAATGAGACTTTTCTTATTCCTTGCCTCTTCTCTCCATGTGAATTTGTGCACATTTTTATGTTGGAACATGGTGTTAGTAATAACCAGTCCATGTCCTGAGCAGAAATCCAACAGGTATTTGCCATTATTATTAGCTTTGCTCTTTTCTCCAAATTTTCCCTATATATTTTTGTATGTCTGACAATCATTTCCTACTCTGCTATTTAGATCCCCAATAAGGACCAACTTTTCCTTTTTCATTGTGTCAGATGCTTTCTCTAAAGCATTAAAATATTCCTCCACTTCTACCTTAGTAGAACCTTCTGTGGGACCATAGGCACAAATAAGTCTCATTATCCAGTTCCCTATTCTGATATTTGCCCACATCACTCTACTTGAGACTGCCTGCCATTCAAGAAGATTAGCCTCGTATTTAGTGTTGAATACAATGGCTACTCCTTCTTTTCCTTGATTGTCATTGCCTGAATATAACATTTTGTATTTATTGCTCAAAAAGATCTCACCAGTTTTTGTCTTTTTTGTTTCAGTCATTCCTATTATATCGATCTGGTACTTATCTAATTCTTTAGCTAGCTCCATTTCTTTGCCATTCAGGCTTCTTATGTTGATAGTACTGATCTTTAACTCTGGTGATGTTGAGTTGCGGTGTTTTTTTAAGATTTATTCCAATAGCTGACTTTTCGCTGTTCACCCTGGTTCCCTGGTGAAAACAACGAGGGCCTTGTTTAACCATGCGACACCCCATCCAGCATGAAAGTTTGTCATGTTGTACCATCATTTTATATTTGGTTTAAGCCAATAAAAATTACAATTTGGTCGGCTAAATCCCAAATTGCCAGCCCATCCTCGTTCGTTCAGTATCCAGGTCAATACCCAACAGGGTGAACCATGAGAAGGTGAGAAACCCTGGTTGGTTCTTCCCATTCCTTTAAAGGCGATGTGGAGGTCTCCTCTCAGTTATACAGCTTTGACCCTTAAGCACCCATCCATTTTTTTACATCATTAACCCAAGAAGTTCTTGGTCTACCAGGAGATCTTCTTCCCTCTGGTATTTCCAGAGACATTTTTTTGTGCTGATCCTTTTAATATGTGTCCTGCTAGCTTGCACTTTCTCTTTATAAGTTCTTGCACTGAAATCTTCACAGAAGCATAAATGTCATAAATAATTATATTCTAATTTAGTTGAAAATCAAGGTCTAAATTTGATCAAAATCAGATGAATGATGTCAGTGAAGATATATCTAGTAAAATGAGGAGAAAAGTGATGCTCTCAATTTTTTTAAATACCATAGCGTTTTTTTTTTTTTTTTTTTTTTTTTGAGTAATTAGATTTAATGCTTTCAATCTTGAAGACTATCCTGTTTGATGTCTCTGTCAAATAAACTGGAATCAGTAATATTCAACTTGTAACAGAGTTATTTACATCAGCAAAAGTCATGGCAGTGGCTTAAAGCTATTACAATGACTCTTGTTACTTTCAGTTCTTTTTTTGAATGACTATTGTAGTTCCCAGACCATTCAAGCAGAACTGGATGTTTTTCTGATTTGCTTTTCAGGCCCAGGATTGTGAGGGTGCAAGATGTTTCTGATGTTATGGGAAAGCTCCCCACAAGCATATCTGCAGTTACACATCCATTTTGTTTCAGTACTGAAAGAGTGTGGATAGTAATCTCACTTTCTGGCTTTTGTCCCAGACCAATTCAGTGTTTGATTCTGGTTATAGGGAAAGTAAATTGGATACAGGAGTCCTGTTGGCTCTGAAAAAAAAAAAAGATCTATTGTGCTCAAGCATGAGCCCTGTTGAAAGTACTTAAGTTTCTTGTGGTGGGTAACTGCAAGAAGATGCCCATATTATGGTTTAATGGAATGCAAACGACTACATAAGGAATGAATTGAACAGTGGGTTAATGGTCCCATTTTTTTATCTCTGCACAGAGACGTCATTGCATCTCATCATTATACACTATAACAACAAAGATGATGTTAGATTATATAGAAGAGATTAGACTGAAAGCCTAAGTTTTAAGAGGGGGGACACTCCTCTTTGGGTACCTGTAGGCAGCGCCTTATTTGTTGGAATAGAGGTCTAAGAATTTTTGTTTCCTATTTCTTGGGAAGTTGGACAAACCATATTTATTCTGGTTAGATTGGCTTTTTAGATATGCTGTTAATTCAAAAAAAAAAAACTTAGAACAGTGAAGAATAGTAGTTTTTCTCCTATTTGATTCTGTGCAAGGTGTGCTAGGCATAGTCTGATAGATATGTCTGAACATAATTGTGATAAGTAATATTTCTTATGTTCTTTCAGATGGATGTTAGCAATTATGTTTGGGTGGAGCAGATAGGGAAGCCAGCTACATGTGGAGTTTGACAGCAGTGTAGAGATTATATTTCTTTAAAGTTTCTATTTTTATTGAGTTTTTCCCAGTGTAGAGAATTGTAATAGTATTATTGTAATCTGCATGTTTGGAGAATTGTGGGAAGAACAAACATTTTGTTCTATTATCTAATGGCAACAATGCCATTAGATAAGAGAAGTTACAAATAACAAAGTTCAAATGGAGGGAAGCTTAGCTGAAACAGAGGTTGATGAGCAGTTTAACAAGAGTTTTTATACAATATTGTTGGGAGGGGGAGCAGGGGGGGGGGAAGGAAAGGGAATGATGTGAAAGTTTGATTATCTCTTCCTGTACAGGATATTCTTCAAACTTAGGAAGAAACTGCATATTTAGGAAGGTATGTGATAATAAGTGTCTATTTTCCTGGAGGGAACTGGATTCTGAGGTGCTTGTTGTTGAAGTGGAGAAGGAATAGTGTTTTTAGGATGCTGTACTGTTGATGATGATGTAAAAAGAGAATATTATTATTATTTAGAGATGTTTATGTAGAGGATATTATCATAATATTAATCCTGTCGGCTGCATCATTGTTAAAATGAAAGATTATTATATTTAATTTATATTATCCTGTATATAGAGATGATCTCTATTCAACTGTGCCATTGTTAATAGTTATGATAATATTAATCCTTAATCTATCCTCAGTTTTATGAGATTTCTCTATAACAAAAGAAATTTTTTTTATTATTTGATCTCTTTATTTCTAACAATTATTTTTAATTTCCGAGTGTACCTATATATGCACAAGGGTTCACTCCGATTGGTGCGATGACCTCTTTTTTACTATTTCTTTCAGATTCCAAAAAAATCACTGACTCAAGACCAAAATACAAAATAAACATTTAATAAAACAAAAACAATATATATACACTTCAAAGAATACTACATAACTAACTACTAATTTAATTGGATCCATTGGATCCAAGGCCTTTTTAAAAATAAACTTACACTTAAGACTAGACTAAACACTTTGTTTGCACAATGACAATGTTCATAGCCAGTTTCTTTCTCTGTTAAGGCTCTTTTCTGAAGATATATGACTTTATTCTTCATTTTCATAGGATCCTTTCTCATCACTCATGTAGCACACATTAATTCTTCCTGACTCAATTCTGTCTTCTCTTCAGTAGAAATAATAGTTAGATCCAACATCCTTAAGACAGATGAAACTTCCTAATAAGAGTTTTCTCAAACATTCCTTTAGAACGTAAATAGCAACTTCTTCTTTTATTCACTAATGCTTATTGACAGTCTTAACTCTCCCACTTTAAAAAATTCACAGTTCTACGATTCCCTTTTCGGAATCTACTATAAATCTTCCAATTAGCGTTTCCTCGAATATTCCTTTTAAAATGATCTATAGCAATATTTTCTTTTATTTATCAATACTTATTCCACTTTGAAACTTCATAGTTTCACGATTCTTTTTCAGAATATACTATTAATTTTCCTCCGACTGTCACATAAAAAAAACTCAATTTCCTCTGAATCTAAATGTCTGCCGGCTTGTGTTCTAATTTTCTCCCAAATGCTCTCTTGTTTACTGCCATTACTTCGCTACATACTGAATGCTCTCCTTGTCAGCTGACAATCGCACATCAAACTTCTTGGTGAGCATGTGCACTCCATGAAACTGGTAAGCAAGAAACTAAATACAATGGCTTGTGGAAAGGCTTAGACGTTGGTTATACATGCTTACTAAATAGCTTAAGGAAATTACGACGTACAATAGAATATACATTAAAATTTTAATATACTTCCAATATTTTGGCAACGTCACGTTGCCATTTTCGCAGGAACTTAGAAACAAGACATGCACATGCAAGCACAATATACAGTAAATGAGGATGAAGCAGGAAGCTATTCTTTCTCCTAAAAGTCCTGATGGTGCCCCCCTAGCAGGCAATATAGGTATTCTTGGTCGTTTGGGCTGAAGGTCTTTTGATGTAGGTTTCCTAAATTTGGGGCAGTCTCATGCAACCCAATTTGTTGAGGTTTGGATTGTTTCTTAGGGCTGAGGGCTGTGAAAGCTGTCCTACTTTGGCCAAACAGGCAGGACAGCTAATATCAGAATTTCAGAATGCGAGGACTGCATCCGGTTTCACCAATATAGCCGCTCTGGTTTTGCAGACCATGCTCTGGATACCCACCATAGAATACGGTTGAAGAAAGCTACGATAATACACCTTAGTAAATTCAAATACAAAAGGCTATTCATGGAATCAGCCTCAGCCCTAAGAAACAATCCAAACCTCAACAAATTTGGTTGCATGAGACTGCCCCAAATTTGGGAAACCTGCATCAGAAGACCTTCAACCCAAACGGCCAAGAATACCTACATTGCCCACTAGGGGACACCATCAGGACTTTTAGGAGAAAGAATAGCTTCCTGCTTCGTCCTCATTTACTGTGTATTGTGCTTGCTTGCACGTGTCTTGTTTCTAAGTTCCTGTGAAAATGGCAATGTGATGTTGCCGAAATATTGGAAGTCTACTAAAATTTATTTTAATGTATATTCTATTGTACATTGTAATTTCCTTATGCTATTTAGTAAGCATAAATACAATGGCTGACACGGTGTCTCCGTTAGCGACAAGAGAATGTCTTCATAAAACGCAACTCAATATTTTAAACTACAATAAAATTGTTTAAAGTAACACAACTATTCAAATCCATTAAGTACATAAATTTTTAACTGCTTTACATATCACTTTTGACAAAACAAAATCAATAACAGGCACATCGCAAGTGCCGACAATGCGTGTTATGAAACCATAACTAATAAACAATACGTAAAAATATTCAGAATTTTAAATTATGATTATTTTTACAATGTGACTGTTTGTGTAAATATCTCCCTGTATGTGTGGGACAGGAAAAGAAAAAATGCCCTGGATTTGCTAATCACACAGCTTCCAGATGGTTCCTTATCTTTCTCTGTTTATAGAAAATCCACACATACAGGAAGATATTTGCACAAACAGTCACACCACCAAGAATATGGTATCCTAAAACTAAAAACACTAACTCACAGAGCTAGAGTTATTTGTTCCAATGATAATGTTCTTGCTACCGAACTCGCTCACTTACGTCACACCTTAGCCAATGACTATAATATCCATAGGATAGAAAAAATACTAAATGCTCCCCAGAAATCCCCTCCATTGCCTACCACACAAGACCACAGCAAAATTGTTACCATCCGATACAATCAAGTAGATCTGAAAATATATCTAGAGTTCTCAATAAATATCAGCTACACATTGTATTTAAACCTTATGTCAAATTGGCAAACTCTCATCCGTTCACCTAAGGCCAAACTCTCTTCTTTATCATATCCAAGAGTTTATGGAGTGCCCTGTTCTTGTGATTGGGCTTACTATGGACTGACAGGAAGAACTGTTGGCATCTGACATGGTGAACATAAATTCATCCGACACTATCTTTGTGGCAAGTCGGGTCTAGCAGACCATGCCTTGGATATCCCTTCACACAGGATCCACTGGAAGAAAACAAAAGTGCCACATAGAAGTCATTATAAGTCAGAGATAGATTGTTTTTGGAATCAACAGAAACTTTAAAACATATTCCAAACTTCAACAAATATGGCTGTATAAATTTACCAAAAATCTGGGAAACTGTCATTTTAAGATCTAATTAATATATATACAGGGTGTTCGGGATAAATTTGACAGTTTCGTAAGGAAAAAGAAAATCTTCTTTGTATCTATTAAATTTAATGAATTGACAAAAAAAACATTACAGGCAGAGTTAATTACAATACTATCAACAAGATTTACTCAAAATAACCACCATTAGCATCGATCACAGCTTCAATTCTGCTTCGGAACCTCGAACAAGCTGATGCTACAGTCTCCCTGGGAAGGGCCGCAAAAACTGTTTTAATTTTATCCATTAACTGGGCTTTTGTATTACTAGAAGTGCGATTGGTGTCTTTTTCAACTGCGCCCCATACAAAATAATCCATGGGGTTAAGGTCTGGGGAGTTTGGAGGCCAAACATTTGGACTGGTGAAGTCGTAGAAATTTTCAGACAACCATTTTTGACTTTTCCCAGAGGTGTGGCAAGGGGCCGAATCCTGCTGCCATACATACATACAGCCTACCATTGGCTACCCTTGTTATCCAGGGCTTGACTACAGTTAGCAACTCCACGAATAAAGCCCGAATTCCAATGCCAGGGTTCTTCAACACCTGTTCCTGCAGATTTGCGAGGAATTCTGCTGTACGAACGCAATCAGATCGTCTGCTAGGGATCTTTCTTCTTGCTACATCCTCGTAGTCACCATTGCAAGTCTCTAGTTCATGCCTGATTGTTTTTACTGTATTCAGGGAGCATTGGGCAGCAGTCGTAATATCCTTATTTTGATGGCGGGCACGAATCATCATGATACAAGTTATTCTCTTCCATGATTCAGGTGGGTTCCAGCTATCCATCCTTTCTGACATCTTGTATATGAATGAAGAAGGGTCCAAACTTTTAAATGAAGAGAAGTGTGTGTTAATACATGTAACTTACGAAAAAATATAATTAATTATAAATATGTCAAATTTATCCCGAACACCCTGTATATATATTTTTTTTTCAACATAGCACCTAATTAGGACTTTAGTTCTTTGTGTTGTCCATTACAAATTTTTTTTTTTTAACTAGCCCCACTGTTATACCAAATTGTTGTCGTTGTTTCGCATACTGTGAACAAATTTTTTTTTGTGCTCTGGAGTGCTGGATATAATACCAGTGAAATATCAGCATGCTCTGTGGTAAACGACTCGGTATTTATTGTTTTCAAATATAAAAAAGTATTTTTAAGTTATAAAACATAAGGTTTTAAATAAATTTTGTGTGGGAAATGTATTTTCTTATCTTTCTATGTTGTCATCTATACTGTTAAAAATAAATAATTGGTATTATCAATTTCTGTTTTCAACCAAGCTTTCCCTCAAAGCTGAAATTAGCTTGATTCATCACATTTTATCTAATGGATACAATGCTTTTTAAAAAAAACAACAAAAAAACTTGTTCTTCCCACAGCTATCTCTCGACGTATTGTTTCCCTATATTTGAATCTTCTCAGAAAAATAAAGTCGAACTTTCAACTTTTAACAAACAAAAATAATAGAGTTATCATTCCTCTTTATAAGACCTTGGTACGACACCATGTCTAGATTACTGTGTTCAAGGCATGTGGTTTCTTGGAGATGAGGAAGTGGAGAGGATCCAGAGGCAAGTGACCAAAATGAATGGATTGAGAATTTGTTGGTTGCAAAAGTTGGTTGATAGGCATAACATAGGAACTATAATAGAAATATTTAAGTTATTAAAAGAGTTTTGTGAGGCCCTATGATTCCAGTGGAGTGAAGAGGAATAAGGAAGTAAAAGGGTTATGTAGGATTTGATGCAAAGGAAACATTTTGTCTCTTGACTAAAGGCAGAAGAACAAGAGGATCATCCCTGGAAATCATGTAAATCGGTTAGCAAGGGTATGTATGAGCAATAGATTTTGTGCTTGGAGAGTTGCATTTGAATGGAATGGTTGCCAGATCTATTTCAATTGCTTTGTTTCTCATCAAATAGAAAAGACTATAGAAAAGAATTAGCTTCACTGAAAGCAAATTCTTCTTCTTCTGCAGCTTATCCCACTGAAGTAGGTGTCGCTGTTTCTAATGAGTCTCCTCCACATCGAAGTTCTTCATCCTCAGGTCCTCCTCCACCAACTCCCCAATCTCTTCTTTAGCTGCCCCTGCTTCCTCCTCCCAGCACATCCATCTGCATGACCTTTCTTCCCACCTACTCGTCCTTTCTCCTCATTACATGACCAAACCATCTCAACCTTACCTCCTGTATCTTCACTCCTAAGTTTGTGACTTTCACCATTCCCCTTACATATTCATTTCTCAGACGATCATTTCTGGTCACACCGCACATCCATCTAAGCATTCTCATCTCTGCTACCTCATCCTGCTCATGTTATTTTTCCTCAGGGCCACAGTTTTCATGTCATACATCATAGCTGGTCTCACCATTATCCTGTAGATTTTTCCCTTTAGGTTGACAAACACCATCTTATCACATAGCACTCCACCATCTCTCCAGTTCCTCCATTCAGCTTGTATCCTGCATCCCACTTCCTTCCCAGCCTCTGCATCCTCTTACTATTGAACCTAAGTACAATAGTAAGAGATGACAATCCCTTCCATCTCCAGATCTGTCTCCTGGTTGCCATCCACTTTGCCAACCATGTACTCTGGCTTACTTCTGCTTAGCCTTATACGTCTCTCTTTCAGTACTCTCCATCTTTCCAGTTTACCTGCTATTTCTCTTGATTCTGCACACAGCATGTTGTCATCCTCGTACAACATTGTCTAAGGCATGTCTTCTCTCACCTTTTCCATCACCACCTCCATCACAATATTAAACAGGAATGGACATAATGCAAACCAACTAAACCAGCGATCACTTGAAAGTTTTCTATCTCTACTAAGCAGGTCCGAACTTTTGTCTTCACATTTCTGTACATCCTACACCAACTTGACATATTTCTCCATTACCTTCTCTCAGACACCTCCAGATTTCTTGCCTTGGCACTGTATCGTACGCTTTCTCCAAATCAATAAACACCAGATGTAGCTCCCATTGTTTCTCTTGAAACTTTTTTGTCATCTGCCATAACCCAAGATAGCATCCATCATCAATTGACCAGCCATGAAGCCAAACTGCTCCTTTGCAATCTCCACCTCCTCCCGATGTCTTCCATCAAGAACTGTTGCTAGGATTTTTGTTGTGTGGATCATGAACTTTATTCCTCTGTAATTCTTACAGTCTTGTGCATCCCCTTTACCCTTGTAGATGGGACAAGAGTACTTTCCCTCCACTCCTCGGGTATATTTTCCTGTTCACAAACTTTTATGAACAGGTCCCACACCCAGTCAATTCCCTCTTCCTCCAGTGCCTTCCATGCCTCCACTGGGATCCTGTCAGGGGCCCACCAATTTTCCATTCTTCATCCTCCTCAACTTTCACTCTACTGATGTTCTGCACAATTCCCCTCATAAGGCTGCCCATCTTCTCTGTGAGTCCTCACATTTTCTTGTTCAAAAGCCCTTCAAAGTATATTCTCCATCTGTTCATTACATCCACATCCCTCCTTAATACTCTTCCTTCACAGTCTTTAATCTGCCTCACATGTAAGATATCCTTTGATGCCTTATTTCTACATTTTGCCAGTCGATAAATCTTTCTCTGTCCTTCTTTTGTTTCTAATTGATCAAAAAGATCTTGATACACCATTTTTCTTGGCTTCTTGCTTTCTCTCTCTGTACTCTTCTCTGTCCTCCTCCACTCTTGACTTATCCCATTTCTTCTTGGCATTCACTGCTTCTTGCACATTATTATTCCACCACCAACCCTCCGTCTGCTCTCTAATCTTTACAGATGTTTCACCAAGCACCTCGACTGTATAGCTCAGAATTGCTTTTGAATTGCATCTCCACCAATCTTGTACACACACACTTTCTAGTCCATCCGAAATCCTCTCTAACACCCTCTCCTTAAAAAGTTTCCTCACACTCTCTTCTTTTAAGCAAAACCATTTAGTTGGCTTCATCCCATGGCTTCAAAAGGTTCTTATCTTCGACCTTATTTTAAAGTCTGCACACAGCTGCCAGTGTTATTGCTGCGCCACTCGATCTGTTGGGATTACCTTACAACTTTTGTTACTGCTTTAAGATGTTTTCTTCTAGTCAAAATGTAGTCAATCTGTGAACTGTTGTTACTGCTTCTAAATGTTCTTCCCTCTTGCAGAAAAATGAGTTCACAATTGCCAGATCAAACGCTACCATGAAGTCCACAATCCTCTCTCTCCTTCCCGGTTCATCATTCTCTCTCCATGGCTGCCCTTCACCCTTTCATAGTCCCTATTCTGTCTTTCTATGTGTCTGTTCAAGTCTCCTCCAACAATTACCATCTTGTTTTCTTCAAGTTCCCTCATTTCTTTATCTAACACATTCCAGAACTCATCTTTCTCCTGTGGTGTACAGCAGCTTGTGGGTCGTATACACATGACAACCACTTTTTCTTCTCCAATACTAGTTTCATTCACATGATCCTGTTATTCCTCCTACCCACTTCCAGCACTATGCCCTTCATTCTTTCATACACCACAATTCTGACACCATTTCTTCCTTCTTTATTTGCTCTAGAGAAGAACAATTTATACTGTCTCCTGGTTCCTTCACCTTTTCCCCCTTCCACCTTGTCTCCTGCACACTTAGAATGTCTAACTTCCTCATCATGTCTGCCACCTCCATTCCAGTCATGCTTCCAACATTCAACCTTCCCACTCACAACATTCTCTCTGCCTGCTGATCTCACTTCTTTAACTGCATCTGCCCCTGATGCAGTAGCCCTCATCCCTTCTTGCAGCTGCAAGGCAGTGTAACTGTGTGTTGCCTAAGGGGTATGCCCTAGCCCTTGTATCACTTTCTTGACTCATTTGACTAATTAGTTAGCAAATACAAAAGTGAAAGACCTTATTTTCTGAATCAGCATTGGACTAAAACACCAAGCCCTCAGTAAATATGGGTATATGTTCCGAAATATGAGAAACAGTAATTTTTATACCTTTCAGCCAAGGCAGCATTACAGCTCCACATCAAGTGGTTCCTAAACCTTTAGGCTTTCAATCTAATCTCTCTCACTTATTCTTTGTGTGGCTTGCATGCACCGTTGCAATTTTTGTTATATCCCTGATGATATCACTTTGACAAACTTAGAATCATCAAACATCTGTTTCATTCTTTCCTGTACTGTCTATATTCCATTGAATCATAATAAGTATCTTATGCAGATACCAACCACAGCAGACTTTACCTGCATTCAGATGTACAACTCATGCTTAAGCACAATATATCTGTCGTCAGAGCCAATGGAACTCCTGAATCCAATGGTCTGGTACTGATATACTCTTAAGTAGAGCTTTGCCAAAACATTAGCAACACTTTACATTCTCTAATTTCTAGCTCTGAAAATCAAATCGGAAACAATATCAGAGATTCTGTTCTTTAATAGTCTGGAACCATACAGCATCAGGCCATTCAAAAAAAAAAAAAAAAAAAACTGAAAGCTGATTTGCTTCAAAACACCATATGCTTATTTGTCAAACATTTATCATCATCTATCATGAATAAAGTTATCTTCCTCTACTGTTGAGTCCTCTGTGAGGATGAATTTCCAGATTTCTGGCAAAGAACAATTAATGCCTTTCCAAAGCCAGTAAAGGATTCAAAAGTTCCATCATGTGTGCCAGCAAAGGTTGGTCAATTGATCGCGCCTCTCCTACTAATGGGCTTATGCAAAAAGTTAAGCAAGTTTGAACGTGGTTAGTAGTTGGAAGGAGATCATCCATTCAGTGCTGTTGGCACACTCTCCCTTGATGAGTCTTTGGACTCCCTGGCGGTGTCACATAATAATAATATTGCCCATTAGCTTTGATGATTGCTTGCAGCTGTCAAAACTATTGGAAAGATCTTGGGAAAAAAAATTAACTATTGTTTTTTATGATTTCTGAAGAGCAGCATTTTTTCCCCCTCATACAGTCTAGCTTTGAAAAAAACCATTCCATATTGGATCATCTGTTTCAACTAGAAATGTCCATCAGAGATACCTTTCTGAAAAACAGGCATGCTTGCTTTGCTATTGGTTTGTTATTTGCTATTGACATGGCAAGAGCATAAAACACCCATTGGAGTTTCAATATATTTTAAGACCTTTGCAGCTTTGTTCTTAGAGCGAACTTCCCTTTTTCATGTAATGTTCAGTGTAATTGAATCTTCAAAATCTGAGCAGATCCACTTTCTCTTGGCCCCCCTTCCCCCATCTCTGGAAAGTCCTACATGACTGTTAAATGCCATACTGCTTGCTTTCAAAGTTAATTCAATAACAGAACACCTTCCTCAAATATGTGAATAACTCATCTTATAGTAGTTTTCATTCTGACCCTGACTTTTTTTTTAGACTAGGAAAAACAGTAGTTACATTTGTAACAGAAATAAGTTCTTCATTTTCCATAATGTCTTTCACTGCTTGAAGTGTGGACTGATGTTCTTTGCTCTACCTATATCAAGTACGTATTTGATGAAGACTCAGTTACCGGTTTTAAGTTTGTCTCCACCAGAAATATCGTTATGTTTCTACAGTTATAGCCTATACACCATCTGGCAGTTAGGCAAGGAAAAGGTGATATTTCAACCATCCTGTTTGATGTTTATTTCAAAGCAAATGAACTATGTTGTTTTGACACCAGCAGCTATCTTTACAATATGAAGCAAAATATGAATATTCCAGATCATCTAACATGAACAAGCATGTTTTACCCACTATTAGAAAATTTGTTTAACACCAATTAGACTTTTATACATCCCTTTTTGGTTTGTTTATCAATAAACTGTAGAGACACTCTCTCTATGTTCACTGGGCATCTACAGATGCCGTATGGTCACCCTGATGCTCGGTGATGTTTCACACCAGGCCTCGCCATGTAGTCCTGTTGTTTGCTTTTCTGGCAGCCTCAACTCTCTGAAGATCAGTCAGTCCACACACGCCATCCATCCATCTCATTGATGGTCTACCCCTAC
The DNA here is from genome assembly GCF_054136105.1 of Typopeltis vanoorti. NCBI lineage: Eukaryota > Metazoa > Arthropoda > Arachnida > Uropygi > Thelyphonidae > Typopeltis > Typopeltis vanoorti. The sequence goes on along the minus strand of NC_143562.1, from coordinate 27,847,114 downwards.
TAGGAACTTTACCTTCTATTACTGTTCTGAGAAGTCCTCCTTCCATCCTTTCTATGTGTCCAAAATATTTTAACTTTCTTCTGTCAATATCCTTAAGGAGCCTTAAAGTTCTACTAATCTTTTCTAACACCCATTCATTTGTACGCCTTTCAGTATATGATATCCTCAACAGCCTTCTGTAACATCACATCTCAAAAGCAGATATCTGTTTCTTATCTGACTTCTTTAGGTTCCAAGTCTTGCATCCATAAGTTGCTGTTGGAAAAACAACTGCATCTAAAATCCTCAACTTTGTTCCCATAGAGATAGATCCATCCTTCCAGATTTTAGACAGGTCTCTGACTGCTGTTTTAGCCATTCCTAACCTTTTTCTGACATCTTCTGAACAGCAATTCTTCAGATTAATAATGGATCCCAAGTACTCAAACTTGCTTGACTTCCTCAATTCTTTCTCCATTAAGGTACACTTGTTTTTCCTTTGAGAACCATTATCTTTGTCTTGCTAGAATTGAGTTGAAGTCCTCTGTTATTACTGATCTTGTTAACTTTGTTAAGAATTAGTCCTAATTCTTCCATGTCATTACAGAGGGGTACTGTATCATCAGCATACCTCAGATTACTGATCAATCTACCTCCTATCCTAATTCCTGTCCTGAGCTCATCCATTGCTTCACGCATGATGTCCTCTGCATATATACTAAACAAGTGAGGAGAAAGTAAACATCCTTGTCTAACTCCTTTTCCAACTTGAAGCCAGTCAGTCAATCCAACACCTGTTCTTGCTGTGGCTTCTTGTTCCTTATACAAGTTGGCTATCAACCTGATAGTGTGTTGAGGAAAACCCATTCTTTTCATTACTTCCCACAGTTTCACATGCTCAACACAGTCAAAAAGCTTTAGAGTAGTCTAAGAAACACATTACCAGAGGGAGTCTGAATTCTTTATATTTTTCTATGATCTGTCTAAGGCAAAGGATCTGATCTCTGGTGCCCATACCTTTCCTAAAACCTGCTTGTTCCTTGCGCATCTCTGCCTCAACTTTGGCCTCAATCCTATTTAGCATGATCTTTAATAAAATTTTGTTTGCATGAGATATCAAACTAATAGTTCTATAATTCTTGCATGCCTTCATATCACCTTTCTTGTGTAGTGGTATGAAAACTGACTTCTTCCAGTCTCTAGGCCGTGATGTAGACACACAGTACTGCACAAATGCCTCAACACACTTTTCTGCCTAGTTTGTATGTCTGGGCATGTCTGTATTCCATCTTACACTTTCTCTTTGTGTAGCTTAGGAAAGCATATTTCCCCTATTTCTATCTACCAACACCTCTTTAATACACACAGATAATATTTTTTACCTGTCTATACAAAAGATTTGAAATCAAAGGTTTTAGTGGAGGTCTGCCACTATCTTTCCATACAATCAATCCCCACTAGAACATTGACTAGAATTCATCAAGTTCTATACAATCTGCAAAATGCTGTATATCATCCACATCTAGTAATCTTTTATATCCATTTATATCATACCTAGGCTTTGCTTTGACATTCACCTATGGATCCTAAGCATGTTGGGATCAAGAGAAATGAGGAAATCTGGGTGTTGCAGTTAGATCAGCTCATCCCTTAGAAGGTCATCTGTTCTCCTATATTATTACTGGTGATCATAACATTAAAATTAATATCCCAGTGGCAAAAACCATGGATATGAGAGAGAGAGAGACTAACAGACTGCATAAGATATTATAGAGTCTGTTATTTGTTATATATGTTCTGTTTTATATATATATTTATTATTCAATATATTGTTATGTATATCAAAGTCCAAAATTAGATTTGTGACGGGCTAATTTTCAAGAGCCCAGCTAAGAAGTTGTTCTTGCTTGGCTCCATATAAGTCATAGCCATCTTGCACGCTCACAGATACTCTTTGATCAACAGTACTCTCATATATGCATGTCAACACCCAGATATGAGAGTACTGTTGATTATACCTTAAGCAGCTGTCATAGTTTATTAGACTTCCCTCATTTCTTTAACATGAAGAGTCATATTTTAGTGCTTTTAGCAGTCTACCTGAATCTTATACATTCAGGTAAGATTTTTCTGACTCTTTAAATATAGGTTTGCAATTTTCAGTTTCTACAAAACAGACTAAGTTAATAATTTTATATAAAAATATTTTAACTTATATTTTTCTACCAACTTTATACAGCATACAATCTTTTGTATATATGAATGTTTTAATTCATGCATTTATTTCTTTATATATGTATGTTATTTTTTCTTTTAACCTTAGACTTGGTGCATTACAGCTATTACATCATTAAAAACCAATTAAAAGATCTTTAACTTAGAAATGTCCCAGTTCTAAGTTAAACTGCTTTTAAGAGTGGACCACATACCCCTTTGTTCTTATTCCATTGTTGGGTAAATAAATAATTCTCAGTGTTTTAAATCTTGGATATAACTATCATATGAGATGTAAGCTGTTTTGGCATGCTGCCAAACAACGTTCTTCCTCCCTAGTTGCGTAAAAGACTAAAGCTGATTTGTATGCTCTTTTTCTATACATCTCTATTGTATTCACCCATTCAGATTTCATCCAAGCAGTCACTGTCCAACTTAACAATCCACCAGCACAGTATGTCTTGCAAACTCCTAGTTTCTTTAATGAGTGAATGGAGATGGCTTTGATGATCATCGAATGATAATGTCACATGTAAGATATAGTAATAGCATCTGTAGATAATCATATCTGCAGATCTGCTATTACTTTTCTTGGGCTACATTGCTCTCTGGTTGCTTGTAAGATGCTAATAAACTTATTATATTATATCCACCTTTGATCAGGGTAATTAGAATATATACAGGAATTGAAAAAAATAATGGGAATGCTTGTTATACATATTTCTTTATTAATGTGGTGTTGGACCACCTTTTGCCTTCAGTATAGCCTGAATTCTTCTTGGAATGGACTCAAACATGTTTTGAATAGTTTCTGGTGGAATTTTGTACCATTCCTCTTGAAGAATGGCTTCAAGTTGTCTTAAAGACATTGGAGGCGGAAATCTGTTTCTTATTCTAGTCTCCAAATCTAACCAGAGTGGTTCAGTAATGTTCAAATCTGGTGACTGTGCTGGCCAGGGAAGATATAGAAAACAGCATGAAGGTTGACTCATTTGACCACAGCTGAGCATTCTTTTCAAAAATCAGAGGTTTAGCAATTTCAACTTTACCATGAATATTGGATTTATGAAGCTCATTCATGTTGGACAGTTTTTCGGAAACAGCTTCTGCAAGATGAGTATTCAGTCCTGCTGTTACCTGTGCTGCAGTCACAGTCAGATCTCTTTCTGACATCTGACTAAAATTCAAAAATCAGAGGTTTAGCAATTTCGACTCTATCATGAATATTGGATTTATGAAGCTCATTCATGTTGGACAGTTTTGTGGAAACAGCTTCTGCAAGATGAGTATTCAGTCCTGCTGTTACCTGTGCTGCAGTCACAGTCAGATCTCTTTCTGTCATTTTTGATTTTCATCCACTGTTTATCTTTGATGTCTTGCCATGATCTGTGTATGTCAACCTTTAAAAATTACATATCAACAATTTGTCATCTTTCAAGTCGGACAAATCTCCCATTTTCTGATTTTTTTAACACAAATTATCACTTGGTACAATCACTAATGCACTTGCATGAGAACTGTGAGTGTAAACAAAACAAGAATATTCACCACCATGAGTTTTTTCATTATATCCAACACAAACAAATTCTATTCCTAAATATTTTAGCATTTCCATTATTTTGTCTAAACCCTGTAGCTTAGGTATTCAAACTGTTGTTGTTTATTCTTCTTGTTACATAATATGGTGCTATTGTCCTGAACATCATGTAATATAGGGCAGTATATTACATGATGTTCAGTTTGTGCTACAGTGTTGTATGTGGATATCTCTTGTGCTAATCCTTGCTCCCATATATATATATATATATATATATATATATATGGGAGAGAAGAATTATATATAGAAGATATATAATTACTATTCCAGGTGTGCTAAGTGTGCAGTGCACATCCATAGAATATCAATATCACCAATATTATATTTTTGCATTTATTCCTGTTAAAGACTTCTCTAATTGTTTCCTGGCTTCACATAATACCTAAAATTAAACATAATACATTAATGCTTCATGAAGAGAACACTTTTGGACATTGCATCACATTCACGTTAATAGTCCAGGTGTGCATTCAAAATACGTACACCTTTGATCAGACATACAGATGACGGTGTGGGTCGAATTCTTAGCGTTCCTCATCCAGAAGGCAAGACAGGGTTGAGCTGATACAAAAGCACCTAGAAATCAATGGCTGTTGATTGGTTATTGTGTCAACCAATCCAACTGAACGTTGTCATTTGTCATGAGTTGCAGTTTTTGTTTTCTGAGTTTCATCTGTTTTGTGTGCGTGAAGTATGAACTGACACGTTAGGCAAGTTTTTATATATAATATAGACAATCTTTTAATATATAATTTTCCATAAATTTATAACTTTTTTTGCCCATATTTACAATGGGAAACAATGTTAATGATCTAATGAATGTCCCGTTTTCTGTCAGAACTTTTGCGGATTGTATGACTGTAGTCGAAAGAGGCAAGTCTCGTCCTCCTCATCTTCCAAATTTACTGAGCAAGCACAAAGATGCAAAAACTAAGTACATGAGACACTTCTCTATTTCACAATACAGTAGAATGAATTCCTGGATGTGAAGTGCAGTCAATACTTTTTTTGTTGGCCTTGTTCATTCATTATTCATTCAGATAGAAAAGCTTTTGGAATAAACATGGATATTTTGACTTTAATCATTTAACAGCAGTAGTTCAAAAACACGAGTGCTCCCAATCACATGTTCAGTCATTTTTAAATGACTGAACATGTGATTGGGAGCACTCATGTTTATCTAATCTAATGATTTATCATTAGATTAGATAAAGTATTGCCCTTCCTAGTTTTGCATCATTGGCAAACAACTGAATATCCATCTCATCTTGTTCAAGACTTTTTTCAGAATGTGTTATAGTGGGCGAGTTCATTATAATGGTGCTTGCAATAGGGAGAGTAGGCTCTATATGCAACCCAGAAGATGTTGCATAAGAGCATTGAAGCATTAATGTAGCGAAATAGTTAAATAAATTCTCTAAGTTTTATTATGACAGTGTTCTGGTATAAAAGCTATGAACAAAAGATGAAAACCAATATAAATAGATTTAGAATTAAAAATGTGAATTAAACTTGGGTAGGTTGTTGCATAAAATTAAAGTAGAAGGTTCAGGAGTTAGTACATCCCTCCCCATTTTTTTTTTTTTTAATTAATTTCCATTGAAACAATTCTCACTGCTTGACTGTTTTCTAGAAAAACATCTTATTAAAAGAATTGACTGATAACAAAAATGTAGGAGTTGAACAGAAATGTGAATTGTATGTTATTATTGAGTTAATATTATTAAATGTATTATTATTTAGTAAAACGTTGTTTTAATATAACCTTGCAATCTGCTTATGTTGTCCTGAGAGAATTTATAGTACAGTGAAAATATAAAATAATTTCAATAACTATTAATTTATATATTCTCATTTTGAGTGTACTGTAGATTAACAAATCCAACCCATTTATGTTAAAAATAATAATAAATAATTGAAGCTTTGATTATCATATTAGTTAAGCATAGTTTGTTTTTATAATTAATAAACTGTAATTCATTCTAATTCTAGAAGTTGAAGAGAGTGTTGATCTGGCAGCTCAGTTAGAAACATCAGTGTGTGTCGGAAAAACTGCATTTGCCAAGATGCAGGGAGATCTTGATAAAAGGAAAAGTCATCACAGAAGAAGTACTTCGTCACATGATAACTTGACTTATGAAGCTCAAAGAAGGAACAAGTAAGAAAGTTTTCAAGCCTGTTTTATTTTGTGAAAAAATAATTGCATTCTGAAAATTAGCATGCAGGTTTCTGTTCTGTTTTATAGTTCTGGAGAATCATATAACAAGCTGTAATTTTAGCTGTGAAAAATAGTTAAGTATTTAAACTATGTGTTATTTAAAATTTGGGAAGTTTAAATATGTTCATTATAAATTTGGGGATAAAACAAAACCACTCTAAAAGTACAGTGAAAATATAAAATAATATCAATAACTATTAATTTATATATTCTCATTTTGAGTGTACTAGATTAACAAATCCAACCCAAATAATAAGACACAACTAGCTGAATCAGCCCATGCTATAAGGCCAATCAGAAGAAGTGCTAGTTAATGATGTACTTTTGGTACCTGCAAGTATGGCTCTCTTAAAGTGGCCTAGAGGCTTTAAACTATAGCTTTTATCATTCCTTTTAACATATCCACTGATTTCCATACCGTTCATAATGGTTTGTACCAGCAATTACTGATGCCACTATAGGACAAATGAACTAAAGGTTTATTACATCAGAAGATATGTTTGTACCAAAATCAGCATCTTCAGAGCACAGTACATTTATCAGAAACATGTAGTTAGAGCAACAGCCAGGTATGTTGTGGCAGTATGCACAGTATGTGTGCTCTAGGGCTGGGCTAAAGATAGAGGCATCCTGTGCCATTGAGCTAAACATCTTGAAAAACACTTTTCAAATTTTGGGTAACTTAATGTAGCTATACTTTTAGATTAGAGGATTGCTTCATTGCTGCACTCCTTTGCTTCACTCTCAATGTAGCACTTCATTGCTGCATTGAGCTTCCATAGCTTAATTAGCATTGATGATGCCCTTCAATCAGAAACAATCTGTCTAGGACATGAAGAACTTATATCCAGACTTTCCGGATGAGGGGTGAGTTAACTGGTCTCATATGGAGATGGTAAGGTCTTTCTTCCCAGAAACTTTGGTTTTTCATTCTGCAAAACAGATAAACCCACCAGGAGAATATCCACAATTTATAGACAATACAGATAGGATTAAGCACTCTATCATAAGCAATGAGCAAATTGGTAAGATGCTAAGTTACTTGTCTGTGACATGCCAGTGAGCATAACAAAAGGGAAGATAGCTGAATTGCTGTAGTGTATTACAGCAAATTCAAATAAGGAATAGCTGCTCTCAAATTCAATACAACATGATGGAATTTCATGCTGGCTGTGATGTTGTACAATTCAGTAAGTCTCCCCTAATATGTTTGTCAGAGAACTAGAGCCAACAGTGAAAACTCAAATGCCAGAACTCCAAATCACCATCAAGAGATTTCAGAATTGGCATCATCGGCATAAGATGCATCAAAAGAAAAGAAGTACAACTAGCAGAAGACATAGAGAAGTACCAGGTTGATATAATTGGCATTAGTGAAATAAAGAAAACAAAAACAAGTGAGATTCTTCTAAATAATTGTGCCCTTCAATTGGAGACCTACATTTGATTCTCTTTGTGACAAGAGGGATCTTTATATGGGCTTTTTCAGTTGAAGGTAAGTTAGCCAATGTCATATGGAAGTAGCATGGTTCTCCCCCCTTCCTGGAAACTCATGTTTTTCATTCCACACACAGACAGATTGGCCATGAGAACATGCAATTTACAGAAAAAATACTATTGTTGGCGGTGATGGACAATAGATAGTGTTGATGGTATAGTGTCATTGTGTATTGTTGGAGAATTAAATAGTAGGGGAGTAGCGTGCCCTCCTGCAATGAGTTCTTTGGACTCCTTGGAAGTGTCATGTAATAATAACTATTATGAGATGCTAAATTCAGACAGTAATGATCAGGGAAAGCAAGTAGTAGTAGCAATAAAAAACTAAATAAAAAATCCTTAGACCCCCCCCCCCCCATAGTACAAATACAGTTCAAGTACAGATTTGCATACATATAGCTTTTCATGAGTGGGAGCTGCATAAAACGGTATTCAAAACAAAACACAAGGATATGCTTCTTAAATGGCAGCCAGTATCAAACAAAATGATGTGGACGAACATCATTTTTCTTGATACTGGACAAAGACTGATTTGTGCCTATGGTCCTGCAAGTTCTATGATGGAAGAAGTGGAGGAATTTGATTCTAATCTTTAGAGTACCTGTGGCATAATTAAAATTAATAACTTAACACATAAAACCAACAGTAATAACTTTAATGAATTAAAGGTACAAATATTTCATACTGAAAGTAACAGTACATCATCAGTGTAGAACCAACAGTTAAAGGAATGGAATCCAAAGTACAGAACAGTCAGTGGATTACCAATTAAATTGTTGCAGCATGCCAAAAGATTAATATTAATAAAATATTATTAACTAATTCTTAAAAACTATTTCATTGATGGTTGCATAAGATGAGAATCTCCCAAACTTTTGGGGGAGAGAGAGAGTCATTTCGATTCAAATTCGGCCAATGTAAAAGGGCTTCATTAAAGTTATAAGTATATCTACTATTCTTGTAAATAGACTTATATGTTGGTGATACATAACTGTTAATTTTAAAGAAATACAACGTATACTATTATATTAATTAAATAACTTTAATTAATACTTCCAATATTTCAGTAATGTTACATTACCATCTTGAGGGAACATAAAAATTAATGAAATGTGCATGCAGGCACTAACACTGAACAAATATGGCTGAAGACAACTGAAGTCAGTCCTAGAGTCCTAAAGGGTGCCACCTAGTGGATCAAATTGGGTATTAATCTTGGCTGTTGGGCTGATGTTCTAAGAATGCAAGCCACCCATATTTGTGGCAGTCTTATGCATCCAAATTTGGTTTGGGGAGTTTCTTAAAGCTGAGGCTGATTCTAAGAATAATCTCTCATATTTAAACTTGCTGCAGTGTAGTAAGGAGGCTTTATTCCAATGTATTTTATGGCGGGTATCCAAAGCATGGTCAGCAAGTCCTGAGGTGGCTGTAATTGTGGAAATGGATATAATCCTTATGTTCAGATTTCCTGATATTAGCTGTCTTGCCTGTTTAACCCTAGTAAAACAGTTTACAACTACAAAGGACCTGGTAAACTCCAGGTAGGTCTAGAAGAAGTGGCTGGTCCTTGGGAGAGCAGATAAGAGAAGCCAATTTTTATATGGTTTGTAACAAGTTGTCAAGTCATATTTTTTTATGGATTTTTGTTAACTTTTCAGAAGTACCCTGAATGTAAGGAATAGTGATAAATAGAGGAGTCCCTGTCGGAGGGGGGGGGGAGGGTAGGCTAACTGGTTTTAATATTTTTTGGATTTTATGGAGGTTGTATCCATTGGCTACAAAGGTGTTAAGAATATGATTAAGTTGGGAGGGGAGTGGTGTGATTGCTGGTGAATGTATCTACCTGTATGTATAGGTTTTCTGTAAACTGAAAAAGCCAGGGATCCATCAGGCTGGCATGTAATCAGAGTATCTAGGAAAGGGAGATTGTTATTGTTTTCTTTTTCTAATGTAAACTGGATCCTGGGGTGTTGATTGTTTAGGTGTGATAAGAAGTTTTGGAGTGTGTCCAGGCCACGTGACCAAATAGCGAACACATCATCTACATAGCGTAGCCAAACAATAAGTTTAAGTAGGGCCGAGTTGAAGGCTTTTTCTTCAAAGGTCTCCATAAAGAAGTTGGCCAGAAGTAGAGAGAGTGGAGAACCCATGGATGTCCCCTCTATTTGTTTATAGAATTTTCCTTGCCAAAAGAAATATCCTGAGTTCATGGTGAACTGAAATAGGGCTGAGATATCGGGAGGAAATTTGTCTTGGATGAGGTCCAAGGTATCTATGAGTGGAACATTGGTGAATAAGGAGGAGACATCAAAACTGACCATTACGTCAGTGTGATGGAGTGAGAGGTTTTCTATAAAAGTCTATTTTTGAGGGTGAATGTTATCTTCTTAGTTCGTAACTAAAAGTTATTACTGTTGGTTTTATATGTATTAAGTTATTAATTTTAAGAAGGAATTTGATGTCATTACAGAAGGTAGCTGATGTGGAAGAAAGAAAATGGAAGTGTTGATCTTTGTTAGAAATATTAACAGCAAAGTAGGAAATGAATACCAGACAAGCAGAAATATTTTGAGAAAATTTGCAGAAAAAACCAATAATAAATGCCTTCTGCATTTCTATTCAGGACATGGACTACTTTATGCTGGAACTTACTAGACCTGTTCCATCATTAAGATGCACAAATTCACATGGAGAGTACACTCTCATTCACTGCTATTATTAATAACAATATTGTCATGCTGGTTCAGGATGCAACAGTATGCTGGAGATTTGGAATAGGAAGTTATCAGCATTTAATTTTGAGCAAGGTAAAATTTAATATTATACTGAAAAGAAAACTGTGTGAGAAAGTTCTAAAAAGAAACATAGTCAAGCTACTTTCATAGGTGAACTGTATAACCAAATATACAAATAGTATTCTAGAAAAAATGAGAATTTATTGACAAGAATAAAACCTTAGACTCATTTGCAAACTGAAGAAAACACTGGTTAATTTAACCAATGAGCATGTGGGGAAGTTGTCTTCAAGGATAGGAAGAACAGAATCCCCATGGTGGACTTAGAAAGTTAAAAGGTGCAGTCATCAAAAAAAAGAAAGCATATTGGAAGTTCCTAGCAAGTAAATCAACATGTTTGCTAAGAGAATATAGAGAAAAATATAAGAATGCAAAGTAACTAAACAAAAGTCATGGAAAACTTTGTTAAGAATATCATCATCATTTATTCATTCATGAATAGGGAAATATATACATTAAGATGCACAATATTAATAATATTAATATAACATTAATTATTAAAGAATATTAATATAACAAAAATTCATGGACATAGCCTACTGCAGTGTTTCCCAACCTTTTTGATGTTGCAGACCCCCCCCCCCCGTAGCGAATATTAATTCACCACAGCCCTCATAAAATCCAAAATGGAAATTTTTTATATTTGACATATCATAAAGATAATAGAGAAGTAATAAATTACAATTTTACAACACTAAATGTGTCATTTATGACAATGCAATACTGTTATAAATGGAGATATTCGGAAGAATATGAACATATTCTTCCGAATATATCTCATTTCTCAACTTCAAACCACGCAATAGATTGGGATAACAGCTCCATGCCATATATAGAAGAGGATTATAGTTTTTAAAGAAGCTACAGTAGTCCTACAAACAGGTTATAACCTTAATTGTAACCAAGGAGTTATATTAAAGGATATATGGAAAAATATGATTAACTCGTTAAGTTTAACGGAGCTACATTACGCCGAAAATTATGTAACGCGACTTTGTAAAAATGACTGACTCTTCACGCTTCATGTCACGCGAGCCTTCGAATTTTGTCTAACTGTTGTTAACCATTACTGCATTCCTTTGTTTTTTTTTGCATTTACTAGTAGTTTTTTTTTACATTCTCGTTTGACAAAGCTAGTCAGTTACAGCTAGCGAAACTAGTAGACGTCTTTGTATATATGTCTATTAAACATATGGTCTTGTAATCCAAATAGTATGTGTTAATCTAGAATATGAACATATCAATTAGGCCAGGTGTGAGCAACATGATAAGATAAAGTTTAATGAAAATAAACTATCCCACAGACCCCCTTTGAATTACTTCCGGACCCCTGGGGTCCACAGACGACAGTTTGGGAAACACTGGTCTACTGGATGAAAGTGAGCCATGATGTTCTATTTTCTGCCAAATTGTAAATGTCAGATGGTTCATGAACCTCATCTTCAAGAAGTTTGCTTGCATGTTGCCAAACCTGTTTTCTTGGTCTTCCTCTGTGTCCATTAGTGGTTGGCCCTTCCCCAGTTGACTTTTTTGAATTGTTCCTATTAGAGATCTTTGCTTGCTTTCTTCAAGAATGACATACAATATTAGGAATGTGATCTTGCCATGTATATTCTATTATTGTTTGTATTATCACTTGCCATGTATATCCTAGTATTGTTCCAAAGATATTGATGATATTAACTGTTCATTGAGTAGTGATGTTCTCATGTCTAGGTACCACATGTAAATACGGATAGTTTTGTATAGGAATTTTGGTAGTTGTGGTGATGAGATTGAATTTTCAGACATTAGACTTTTTATGGAATTCAAACGTTTTGTTTCTTTCTTTTCACTGTCTAGAGTATCAGTGTGGGAAGCAAGGTTCTTCATCATTTAGTCTGTCTCTTCTGTTCTTTAGGACTTTAGTTTTTATTTATTTTATTTTATATATTTAGCTGACTTATTGGCTGGCTTTTTTAAAATGTTGTAGATATAGCAATCTTATTCCAAACTGCATCAAGCTTAAAAAGAAATTTCCTTCAGCCAGAGTGCTTCAAATCTATGCATGCACAGAGAAAGCAATACTTAAGGAGCAAATTCAGCCTGCAAAAACCTGGCAAAATCAAGTTATAAATCTGAAATCTGAATTCTCCAGTTATATGAATCCTGATACTTGGAAAGTACTTGAAAGGATCACTGATAACTCAGCTAAATATATTCTGGAAAGTATAAAGAAAAACTTATAACCAAATTTCATATATTAAAACAATACCAAAATTTGAATGCCAATCATACAAATTTAACCAATCAGGATTTCTGTCTTCTCACATGTCACTCTAGCAGCAGCCAACCCAAACAAGAGATGCGAGAAGCAACGAACCACATGCAAACAACAGCCATGCAATCAGCTTATGTAACCACACCTTAAATAACGGTGAACTGTCACTACTTAATAAAGGCATAAACTTTGCATAGCACCTGTAACTGTTAATAAACTGGATTTTATATACTATATGAAAGAGGCACCAAATTTCTTCCAACAATATAGCTGATAAAATTCATTTAGAAACCTGTAATGTTTTAAATAATACAAAAGCCATATGTAGTAATATTACCAAAACACAGCCGTTAGCCAAGTCAAAAGCTAATAAGGATATAGTTATAATATAGTCTGACATGTTATAGCATACAGTAGTAAACAAATTAATCTGAACAATCACATTTTAAAGAACAAAATTTTCACAAGAAAATAAGTATAAAAATTAAATGAAGCAATTAGATGTGATTTTTGAGGAACTCTTTCACTTTTTTTGAAATGCGGCAAACTTTAACTAATAATTTAATAATATGTGTTCCTCTGTTTCTAATAAGTTTATGAATTTGCTAAGACATGGACTCTACCAACCTAGAACACATTTTTCTAGAGACTTGGAAAATTAAATTGTGATATAAAGGATAACTTAATACAATCCATTATATCACAATTTAATTTTCCAAGTCTCTTTTTCACTATACCTCACAAGTTTTCTATTAGGTTAATGCAGGAGAGTTACTTGGCCACTGAAGCAATTAGATGTTGTGATTTTTGAGGAACTCTTTCACTTTTTTTGAAATGTGGCAAGGAGTGAGATCCTGTTGGAAGATAAGTTCTTTGTCTTTCTGGATCTGTGGGACTACTCTTTTCTCCAATATTTTTATGTATTGGTCACTTTTCATCATACCATCAACAGGCACAAGTGATTCTGGACTGTCACATGTAAAACAACCCCAGAACATTCTTCTTAGCTGTATGTTTAGGAGTTTGTTGAAGGTGGGCAGGAGAAGTCTTTGTAGCTGCTGATTTGCGAACATAGGGTACTCACTTCTCTTTGGCAAAGAAATGGCTATCATCTGAGAATATGACCTTTTTCCACTTCTCCACTTTTACTCATTAGAGCCTCTTTTTTTGCATAGCTTTTATCAATGGTTGTTTCTTTTTTGGACTGTAGGTAGTCCCCCTGCTTCCAACAATCTTTGCCAGACTGTCATGTCAGAAATATTAATCCCATTAGCTGCCAAGTCTCTATATTAGGTCTGCAGCAGACAATCTTAAATTAATTTTGTTTTTCCTAACGAGTAAACAATCTTAAGTGTAGTTTTCCTTTTCTATCAGGGAAAGGTACCCGTCTCCCTAAAATTGCATTAACAGTACCTAAATCAGAGCCGCGATCAGGGCTTAGGCAGAGAGTCCTGTTCGAGAAGTATATTACAGTCTCCATCAAAAGTCAGTGATACTGTGAATGAGCAACACAGAATGTATAAGATTAATCTTAGAAAGGAATTTTACATAGGCATATGGAATGTCCGGGGTTTACAGATGGGTACTCTTGAGATTGTCTGTAAAGAGATGGATAGGTATAAAATTGACATCTTGGGAATTACAGAGACCAGATGGAATGGAGAAGGTCACTTCAAAAGACAGGATGGTAAGCTAGTTATTTACTCAGGTGGTGACTCAAAATATCATGGGGTAGCTGTGATACTGAAGACAGCTCAGGCAAGAAGCCTTCTTGGTTATAACCCCATTAATGATAGGATACTCTCCATTAGACTTAAGGCTCAGCGTACATATCAATTGTGGTAGTTTATGCACCCCACACGGATAGGCCTGAAGAAGAGAGTGAAGAATTTTATGAAAACTTACAAACTGTTTTGGACTGCCTATCAAGGAGAGACATACTGTACATCTTAGGAGACTTAAATGCAAAAGTGGGAAAGAGTATGAGAGTCATGCTTGAGTGTGGCATGTTTGGTCTGGGTGAACAGCGAAGACGTATCTCGGCCCAATAAGAAAACCAAGAGACCCATGGATATCAGATTCAACATGGGAACTAATCAAAAGAAGGCAGTTGGAAAAACAAAGAGACACAGGGACCAAAGAATACAAGAGATTACATAGAGAAATCAGAAGAGCCATCAAGCAGGACAAGTTCTATACTAATAAATGTGAAGAAATAGAGTTCCAGATGAGAAGGCATAATTATAAAAGAATGCTTTATTTAGTTCGTGACTTAAAGCAGCACAAGTTTAAACCTAAATTGAATGTCATCAAAGACAGGAATGGGTCATTACTAACAGAAGAGTTGGAAATCAAAAACAGATGGAAAGAATACTGTGAGGAACTGTACAGCAGAGTAGATAAAGAAAATGTGGAGTCCTCCCACCAAGAAAATTTTGATTTGGAACCTCCTCCACTTAGGCATGAAGTTGAAAGAGCAGTTAAGCAGCTCAACAGCAATAAGACCCCAGATGCAGATGAAATCCCAGTAGAGTTAATTAAGGCCACAGGGGATGGAGGGATAAGAGTGTTTCATACATTGATCACAAGGATATGGGAGACAGGATCATGGCCTAGAGACTGGAAGAAGTCAGTTTTCATACCACTACACAAGAAAGATGATATGAAGGCATGCCAGAATTATAGAACTATTAGTTTGATATCTCATGCAAGCAAACTTTTATTAAAGATCATGCTAAATAGGATTGAGGCCAAAGTTGAGGCAGAGATGCCCAAGGAACAAGCAGGTTTTAGGAAAGGTATGGGCACCAGAGATCAGATCCTTTGCCTTAGACAGATCATAGAAAAATATAAAGAATTCAGACTCCCTCTGGTAATGTGTTTCTTAGACTACTCTAAAGCTTTTTGACTGTATTGAGCATGTGAAACTGTGGGAAGTAATGAAAAGAATGGGTTTTCCTCAACACACTATCAGGTTGATAGCCACCTTGTATAAGGAACAAGAAGCCACAGCAAGAACAGGTGTTGGATTGACTGACTGGCTTCAAGTTGGAAAAGGAGTTAGACAAGGATGTTTACTTTCTCCTCACTTGTTTAGTATATATGCAGAGGACATCATGCGTGAAGCAATGGATGAACTCAGGATAGCAATTAGGATAGGAGGTAGATTGATCAGTAATCTGAGGTATGCTGATGATACAGTACTCCTTTGTAATGACATGGAAAAACTAGGACTAATTCTTAACAAAGTTAACAAGATCAGTGATAACAGAGGACTTCAACTCAATTCTAGCAAGACAAAGATAATGGTTCTCAAAGGAAAAACAAGTGTACCTTAATGGAGAAAGAATTGAGGAAGTCAAGCAAGTTTGAGTACTTGGGATCCATTATTAATCTGAAGAATTACTGTTCAGAAGATGTCAGAAAAAGGTTAGGAATGGCTAAAACAGCAGTCAGAGACCTGTCTAAAATCTGGAAGGATGGATCTATCTCCATGGGAACAAAGTTGAGGATTTTAGATGCAGTTGTTTTTCCAACAGCGACTTATGGATGCAAGACTTGGAACCTAAAGAAGTCAGATAAGAAACAGATATCTGCTTTTGAGATGTGATGTTACAGAAGGCTGTTGAGGATATCATATACTGAAAGGCATACAAATGAATGGGTGTTAAAAAAGATTAGTAGAATTTTAAGGCTCCTTAAGGATATTGACAGAAGAAAGTTAAAATATTTTGGACACATAGAAAGGATGGAAGGAGGACTTCTCAGAATAGTAATAGAAGGTAAAATTCCTGGAAAAAGAGGCAGGGGTAGACCATCAATGAGATGGATGGATGGCGTGTGTGGAGTGACTGATCTTCAGAGAGTTGAGGCTGCCAGAAAAGCAGACAACAGGACTACATGGCGAGGCCTGGTGTGGAACATCACCGAGCATCGGAGTGACCATACGTCATCTGTAGATGCCCAGTGAACATAGAGAGAGAAAAACCAATACCACAAGCATTGGAAATTTGTCTTTGAGTCATGGATGTATGCTGAAAAAATGTACATATTTTTCAATGCTTTCTTGGAGATTTATTCATTTTATAGCTACAGAAAAATAAAACACTACAAATGTCAACTTGTTGACGCTATTAAAAACACACAACACTGTTAATAAACATTGTAGAGACAGTTAAAACATGCAGCACTCAATCAAAATAGTGAACCAAAACCAAAATGAGTGCAAACTGAAACAAAAACTTGATAAAAATTCTTCTTGTTCGGATTAATTTGTTTGCTATTATAGTTATAATATAGTACGGTCATCCTAAACAGATCTTGATGAATTTAATCAAATGAATCAATTATTCTCAGATAGCAGTACTTATCAACTTGCGAACTATAATCCAACCAACAGGATTAAGGGGAAAAAACTGTCAAATTACTTATGTCTGTCACTTCATGGCTAATCAGACAATATTAAAAAACTTAGCACATTAGTAGGGGTGTGAGGACTAGATTTTTTGCTTGGAGAGTTGTGAATGCGTGAATAAGTTGCCAGAGTCAATTGTGAGTACTTTTTCTGTTAATGGGTTCAAGGAGAGATATGATAGATTATGTGGATCGATTGGGTCTCCCGCGATGAGTCTTCGTACTCCTGGAGGTGCCCATATAATAATAATTAAGCTCTCTCTCTCTTCCAGAATTCATAGAATTCTCAGAGTTCACGAACATAAGCTCCACTCGACTAATAGTTGAAAGTATAGATAGCCCTAATTATTAGCTAGCCAAGAAATTAACATCAGCACTCAGAGAGTTGGCAAGTCTCTTTTATAAAGAACACACAACACTTCACAAACAAAATTAAAAGTATAACACTCGACAAAGATGATTTATTAGTCATTTTGATATTTCTGCCCTTTTCATAAATGTCCCAATCACTGACACATTTCTTCTACAGAATAAATTTTGCTCAATATTACGGCTCTTTGCCCATGTACTACGTTCCATTTACTTCATATGGCAAAATAATTTTTACCTACAAAAAGAAGGTACAGCGATAGGTTCACCACTTCCCTTTCCCTTCCAATTGCTAACTTTTATATGGAAGCTTTTGAACAACATTCTCTAAATTCCTTACAGTTACAGTTTGGCTTAGATGCACTGATGATGTTTCGTTATCTGGCTATAGAGCCACCAAACTTTAAACATTTTCCTCAGCTACCTGAACGACATGAGCCCACAATATTTATCATTGAAATTGAAAATCAAAACTCGTTTCCTTTCCTGGTCTTTCCTCACACAGTCTATCCTTTACTGCCTACCATAAGCCTATACATACTGGCCAGTATGTATATGTTGTCTTACCACCACCTTTCACTAAACCTTCGAGTCATCAATCCCCTCAAAAACAGAGCTATAACAATTTGCTTTAATGAACAAGCCTTTAAACCTGAATTACAAATTATTAGCAACAAATTTATAAATAATGGCTATAGCAAGAATATAATCAATGAAATTCATCATAAAACTTACCAAAAAATTAAATGCAATATTTAAATGCAAATAATATAAATTACAGTAAAACCACAGCTGTCGTCTTCTTTTTCTGCAGCTTGTCCCACTTACGTAAGGTTTGTAGTGAGTCTCCTCCACATCCTGCTGTCTGACTCTATCCACATCCAAGTTCTTCATCCTCAGGTCCTCCTCCACCAGCTCCCCAGTCTCTTCTTTAGCTGCCCCTGCTTCCTCCTCCCAGCACATCCATCTGCATGACCTTTCTTCCCACCTACTCGTCCTTTCTCCTCATTACATGACCAGACCATCTCAACCTTGCCTCCTGTATCTTTGCTCCTAAGTTCGTAACCTTCACCATTCCCTTTACATAGTCATTTCTCAAACGATCCTTTCTAGTCACACCACACATCCACCTAAACATTATCATCTCCGCTACCTCCATCCTGCTGATGTTATTTTTCCATCAGGGCCACAGTTTCCATAGCATACTTCATAGCTGGCCTCTCTACTGTTCTGCAGATTTTGCCTTTTAGATTGATCTGCACTCTCTTATCATGTAGCACGCCAGCCATCTCTCTCTCCAGTTCCTCCATCCTGCATCCCACTTCTTTCTCACCCTCGCCATCCTTTTTCACTGTTGAACCTAAGTACATAAGGTCACTAACCTTCCTGATGACATTTCCTTCCAGCTCCAGATCTGTCTCTTGGCTGCCATCCACTTTGCAACACATGTACTCTCTTACTTATGCTCAGTCTCATACCTCTCTTTTCCAGTACTTTCCTCCAACTTTTCAATTTAGCTGCCACTTCTTCTCTTGATTCTGTACACAGCATGATGTCATCTGCATACAACATAGTCCAAAGCACGTGTTCTCTCACCACCTCCATCACAATATTAAACAGGAACGGATTTAATGCTGACCTTGATGCAAGCCAACTGTCACTGGAAAACTTTCTGTCTCTCCCAGGCAGGTCCGAACTCTTTTCTTCACATTTCTGTACATCCTACACCAACCTGACATATTTCTCCTGTACCTTATTCTCCCTCAGACACTTCCAGAATTTTTGCCTTGGCACTCTATCATACGCTTTCTAAAGATCTATAAACATCAGATGTAGCTCCCATTGTTTCTCTTTAAACTTTTCTATCATCTGTTGTCATCAACCAGGCATGAAGCCAAATTGCTCCTTTGCAATCTCCACCTCCTTTCTCAGTCTTCCATCAAGAACCGTTTCTAAGATTGTCGTTGTGTGGGACATGAACTTTATTCCTCTGTAATTCTTACAGTCTTGTGCATCTCCTTTACCCTTGTAGATGGGAACAAGAGTACTTTCCCTCCATTCCTCAGGTTTATTTTCCTGTTGACAAACTTTTATGAACAGGTCCTACAGTAGGTCAATTCCCTCTTCCCCTAGTGCCTTTCATGCCTGCACTGGGATCCTGTCAGGGCCCACCAATTTTCCATTCTTCATCCTACTCAACTTCCACTCTACTGATGTTCTGCACAATCCCCCTCATAAGGCTGCCGTCTTCTCTGTGAATTCTCACATTTTCTCATTCTAAAGCCCTTCAAAGTATATTCTCCATCTGTTCATTACATCTATATCTTTCCTTAATACTCTTCCTTCGCAGTCTTTGATCTGCCTCACCTGCTAGATGTCCTTTGATGCCTTATTTTTACATTTTGCCAGTCGATAAATTGTTCTCTGTCCTTTTGTTTCTAATTGATCAAAAAAGATCTTGATACACCATTGCCTTTGCCTGCACAACAATTCTCTTGGCTTCTCTTTCTGTACTCCTCTCCTCCTCCACTCTTGACTTATTCCACTTCTTCTTGGCCTTCACTACTTCTTGCACATTTTTATTCTGCTACCAACCCTCCTTCTGCTCTCTAATCTTTACAGATGTTTCACTGAGCACCTCGACTGTACAGCTGAGAATTGCTTTTGAATTGCATCTCCACCAATCTTGTACACACACACTTTCTAGTCCATCCAAAATCCTCTCTAACATCCCCTCTTTAAAAAGTTTCCTTGCGCTCTCTTCTTTTAACACGTTCATTGCCAATCACGCGATATCACGTGGTGCGAGTTCTCACCTGTCGGTCGATCACGCATTATCGCGTGGACGTCACTATCAAGTAAAAAAAATTGGCCACCACACGAAATTCCAATTTTCAGCTTGGCAATGAACATGTTAAGCAAAACCACTAAGTTGGCTTCATCCCATGGCTTCCAAAGGTTCTTATCTTCGACCTTATTTTAAAGTCTGCACACAGCTGCCAGTGTTATTGCTGCGCCACTCGATCTGTTGGGATTACCTTACAATTTGTTACTGCTTTAAGATGTTTTCTTCTAGTCAAAATGTAGTTAATCTGTGAACTGTTGTTACCACTTCTAAATGTTATCAAATGTTCTTCACAATTGCCAGATGAAACGCTACTGCGAGGTCCACAATCCTCTCTCCTTCCTTGTTCATCATTCTTACTCCATGGACGTCATGCACCCTTTCATATTCTGTCCTCCTAATCGCCATCTTGTTTTTCTTCAAGTTCCCTCATTTCTTCATCTAGCACGTTCCAGAACTCATCTTTCTCCTCTGCTGTACAGCCAACTTTCAGGGCATAGACACATGAGATGACCACTTGCTCTTCTCCAAGACCCAGTTTCATTCTCATGATCCTGTAGTTCATCCTATCCACTTCCAGTACTCTTCACCCTTCATTCTTCCATGCACCACAATTCTGACACCATTTCTTCCCTCTTTATTCACTCCAGAGTAGAACAATTTATACCTGTCTCCCAGTTCCTTTGCCTTTTCCCCCTTCCATCTAGTCTCCTGCGCACATAAAATGTCCAACTTCCTCATCATGTCTGTCACCTCTCTACCATTCAATGTTCCCACTCGCAACATTCTCTCCACCTGCTGGGCTCACTTCTTTAACTGCATCTGCCCCCTGGTGTGGTAGCCCTCTTCCACTTCTCACAACTGTAGGGATATAGCTGTGCATCACCTAAGGGGTAAGCCCTTAGGTGTGTATCACTTTCTCTTTTACTCATTTGATCATAGCTAGAGCTGGCAGTGAAATTTTATAACCGGATGTCCTTCCTGATGTCAACCCTTGCCATTTATCCAGGCTTGGGACCCATCACCTATTGGGGCTAGCTTGCCCCCTTCGGTAGCTGCATAAGATGAAATGACATAACAAGATAGGAAAGATTCATCCCTAGCCCTCGAATACTCTTATAGCATTGGGGGAAGGAGCAAGAAGAAAGGAGCAGAGAAAGAATGGGAGAGACCAGTAAAACCATAGCTATCCCATACGCTAAAGGATTATTCATTAAAATAAATGAAATCCTACTATTACAATCTTACTGCTACTTTTAAACCACCTATAAAATTTAAAAAAAAAAAAAAACATTTAACTCCTCCAAGGATCCTCTTTTCTTCCTGGGGCATACAAAATCCATTAAACTTGTAACTTAGATTAGAGAAACTGAATGCACAATTCTAATCTTTAAAATAAGAACATAAATGACACATTAAATTTAGTAAATTTTAGTGAAACAGACCTCTTGGATCACACTCTTAACACCCTATACCAAATTGATTGGCAAGTATCTGTTCCTTACATCATACAAAAACTTGGTATGAATGCAAATTCAAGGAAGCCTGTGAAGTTTTGACCAACCATCCTAATCTAAACAATAATGGTGACACAAAAATCCTAAGAATTGGGATTGCACACATCCAGACCACATAAATTCTTTCCAGTTCTCCTGCAAACTCTTACTTTAGGACTCTAAGCCATAATTCCAGCTCTTATTTGCCACCATGTATACTATTTTGTTGTAATTTATCTGAGTAATTATGTGACAGCATGTTGGTCTTCTTAGTATTAATATATCCCTTAATGATTGTAACAAATAACAAGACTCCAGCTTTGATGTAGTAAGAGGGTTTTCACCAGAGGTCAGGCCATTAGTGTTAATGGTTGACCAAATTAGTATGACTTTAGCATACTCTGTAGATTGTAATGCAACTTGTTTCTTTGTATATATGAGAGGGATCTGAAAAGTTCTCAGCCTAACAATGAAAAAACGAATTTATAATTTCAAAATTAGTTTTATTTTTCAACATAATCTCCCTTAAGACTAATACATTTAAGTTAAGGGGATAATAAATCCCTCATTATTTTAAAGCCGGATACGAAACTCGGAGATCGAAATCTAAGAGTTTCATGCTGAAGAACTATCAATGAGTCCAAGTGTAAGTCAATACCAGGGTAGTACAACACTAGGGCAACTCGTGTCAAAGGTGGATCGTCATTATCCTTAATATTTTCTCATAATGTAAAACACAGCTCCTAAGAGATTTATTACTGTTTTACATTATGAGGAGAGGTCACTACCCAGACCAGATTCAACCTTTATTGAGGTCTCATCAGTGAGTAGGTAGACCTGGAATATCAAGGTTTAAGTGAACCGAACTTGCATATACCCCTACTAATGAATTGCCAGACCGGTGTACCCATATATTATTATTACTATGATAAAGAGCCGAGAGGCTATTTTTCCGGCAGCGTAAATTAAGTTAAGGGGAAAATAAATCCCTCATTATTTTAAAGCAGGATATGAAACTCGGAGATCGAAATCTAAGATTTCGTGCCGAAGAACTATCGGCGAGTCCAAGCGTAATTCAACACCTGGGTAGTACAACACTAGGGCAACTCGTGTCAAAGGTGGAGCAAGCTCCGTCACTATCCTTAATATTTTCTCATAATGTAAAACGCAGCTCCCAGGAGATTTTCCCCTTTATTATCCCCTTAACTTAATTTACGCCACCGAAAAAATATCCTCTTGGCTCTTTATTGTACTAATACATTTATTTCAGCAATTCTCCAGCACCATTATCCTGTCCCTGTAGTGGTTCTTAGTAAGATCTGCAAAATACCCATCTACAGCTGCAATCACCTCTTGATTCGAAGAAAAACGCTGACCAGCAAGGAAGAGTTTTAGTTTTGGGAAGAGATAGATGTCAGAGGGAGCCAAATTTGGGGAATAGGGTGGATGTTCCAACAATTCATAGTGCAGATACCTTAATTTTCCCATTGCCAAAAACACCTTTGTTGGGCAGGTGCATTGTCCTGATGAAAGGTGATTTTTTTTTCTTCTGCAAACTGGGTCGTTTCTCACGAATTTTTTCATCTAGTCTGGTTAAAAGATGGAATAATATTCCCCAGTTATTGTTTTACCCTTTTCAAGATGATTAATAAACAAAACACCTTTAGCATCCCAAAACACCAATACCATGACCTTTCTTGCTGATGGAACCAACTTTGTCTTCTTGGGTGCTGAACAACTGGCCACTGTTTGGATTATGGTGTGTAATATTGAATCCAAGTCTCATCCATAGTAATAAATTGATGCACAAAATCAGTTTTATTCTTGATAAAACACTCCAAGCACTGTTTAGAGATTTTCATGCGAGTGCGTTTTTGATCTGCTGTGAGCAAGCGCAGCACCCATCTTGCACAAAGCTTTTTCATGTGCAATTCTTCATGCAAAATATATCCTACACATTCTTTTAAAATGCCTATAGGCCTAGCAATTTCATGCACTTTGACTTACTGGCCATTCAATACCATATCGTGCACTTGATCAATGATTTCTGGTGTTGTTACACTTTTTTTTGACATCCTTCACTTGGATCATCTTAAAGGTTGGTACTGTCACGTTTAAACTCAGCAGTCCATTTCTTAATTGTCAAAAATGAAGAGTGCCCATAAACTTTTCTGAACTTTGAATGAATGAATTTCTTTTGACGTTAAACCTTCTTTTACAAAGAATTTTATAACTACAAGATACTCAATTTTATCCATTTCAAGGGATACAGACAACACTTTTGCTTCAGACAGCTGTATAAAACAAACTACTTGATAGAATGACTTGCAATTTCACATGGATGCTTATGACAGATGTACTGACTTAGAAAAAAAAAAATCTTGTTGATAGTTTTGACATCTATGATCGAGGCCGATAACTTTTCAGACCACCCTCATGTGTATAATTCAGATGATAACCTTGATATGAAGGTCAAAACATCATGATTATTTTGGTTTATGTTAAATTGAAGTTTTACTATAACCCTGTAGTTGTTTCCATAATTTTTTAATAATGAACCTATGTTTGGAGATTGTGTGTTGGGATAGTGTAGTGTGAGAGTTGATTGTAGAAAGCATTCATCTGAAGTCTTAGTGGGTGCATATGTACTGGTTATCGTTGCTTTGGGGTTTGAGTTATGGCCATTATTCTTTCAGAAGCTTCAGATATAGATGACATGTGATGACTATAGATCCTTTTGTTGACTTAGATTTCAATTTCTCCATTACCAGATTTGTCTGCTAATGTATAGATAAAGTTCTTTTTTTTGGAATTTGATGTGACTTCATTCCATTCAGAATCTGTTCTTCACCTGTGTTCTTGAATGCAGACTGCATCAAGGTTTGCTGATTGTGCTATGGTTCAGAGTTTATGAAATTTTGCAGATTTCAAGATGGTATGAACATTGTAAGCATACATAATAAGTGGATTTCTCAGAGTTGATGTTTTGTGTGCCTGCCTCTTTGCTTTAGCTTGTGAGCTGCTGTGAAGGTTTCACTGACATGCCTCATAAATTTGTTTGAGGAAAAAGGAATGGAGGTTGCAGTGTATGATTTTTCTGAATCTCTTTTCCTTTCATAATCAGCAAAAAATCCACTTATCAAGTAGTTGACCCTGATGTGTTTCACCAGCCACGTTAGCTTACTGGAAGTATACCCAGTGTTTCTCACGAAGCAGCAGCTGGGAGGTATGGCTTGGGTTTTGCTCCCAAGAATATAGAATCAGTAAGAATATAGAAGATGAATATTATAAAGATGACAGAATGTTCCAGAAGCTATTGAAGAAGCTTAGAAATGTATGAAAGATAAATATTCTAAATGTGTGTAGTAATACTTTGAAAGATTACTGAATGAAACAAGACAGTGACAGAACAGTAGTAGAAAGTAGTCAAGAGGAATGGAATTATCAGTACATATCAGTACTTAGAATAGAAGAAGCCATCAAAAAACCTGAAATGCAGAAGGGCAGCTGGAATAGACGCTGATATTTTAGCATCTCTTATCTAATATCATCATTCTCCCTATTCACCTAAGGCAGGATGAGGCAACCATGAACAATAGCTTTCCCGTCCACTCTATCTACAACCAAGTTATTTAAATTAATGTAAGATTTCAAACCACTTAAACTATTGATGTTTTCTATCCATTTCATTCTAGATCTTCCTGACAGCATCTTTTATCCTACCTTCCATTCTGGAGAATTTGGGGAAACCAGTAAACATTCTTCATATATCCATACCACTTTAATTGTTGTTACTATTGAAATATGGTAGTGTATTTCTCTAATCTCCTATTCAAGTGTTTCCCACAAACCTCAAACACTTGATTGACAGGCTTTGAAAACAAGTCAAACATGGAGGTACAGTGGATATTCTGCATAATTAGTATGGTGTGTTTAGTCACAAGGTCAAATTCCAAATGATGATTTTAGTACAACTCTCATAGCACCTATCTCTAAATTAAAAAAAAAAAAAAAGAAAAGAAAGGAAAATAAAAGTGAATGTGATAATTACAGAGGAATTACTTTTCTGAGTATTCCAGATAAGAAATATGTATGAATAATTGAGAAGAGGATAACAAAACACAATTTTTATAGAATGGAAGCTTCAAAAAAGAAAAAGCTGGATTCGCTCCAAATAGAAGTTGTCAGGATAGCATTTTCACTTTACAACAAATAGTCGAGAAAATCATAGGAATATAACATGGATTTGTTTTTAAGTTATGCAAATTTCGGAAACACATGGGATAAACAAAACATACATATTCAAAATTTAAGTTATAGCAACAGTTAGATTGGAGGTACAGAAGGATTGTTTGATATAAAATCAGTTATAAGAAGAGTGTACATTATCTCTGCTGTTATTCATCATCTATGTGGATCATGTAGTGAAGGAAAGTGAAATTAGACCTGATAGAAAATTTGGAGATATTAAACTCAACTCTTTACTTTATGCAGACATTATACTACTATAAATTAATCCATTACAGGTCTTCAGGATTCCCTGAGTAAATTGAATAGCAGCTGTAATAAATTTAGTTTGAAAATCAGCAATAAAAAAAGCAGAATAAAGGAAACATCAAATGGAGAACTTATAGAATAAGTAAAACATTTCAGCTCTTTAAGCAAAGTTGTTAGTGAAGATGGCAAACTAAATATCAAAATAGATAACAGAATTAGCAAAGCTGGTTTTGTAAGAAGTGCAGAATGAATTTATATGCATTAAGAGAAATTTGTCAAAATACTACAATAGCAGTGTACAGTTCTCTGGTGGTGATCTCTCCACCAGAAAACTGCTAACACATTATGAATGTTAACAATGCCAAGTTGCTTCCTAATATCCTCATTTTTAGTAGGATACTGCCACTGATTCCATCTATTCACTTGGTTAATATTTCTCAGAACTCATATCTATTGTTCCCACGGGTGTTTTAACTCATCTCTCAGATCCTTAAGTTAAAATTGTTTTGAACACCATCTTGTATATAGCTACTTTAGTACTTTCATCAATTTCTCTCTTATTTCATATAAATTTATTAATTTGATTTCCTTCTATACCAGCTTTGCTAATTCTTGTTTTTTTCCATGTTTGGTTTGTCATCTTCACTAACTGAAATTTATTCACTTTACCTCTGTATGTTCTCTGTTCAGGATGCATCACATGTTTTCCATCTTCCTGTATATTTTCAGTCTGCCTTTTTATTACTAATTTTCATACCAAATTTACTACAGCAGTTATTCACTTTAGTTAACAGAAATCCTGTGGACTTGTACTGATTTGCTTAGGCATATAACATCATCTGCATAAGCTGAGATCGATGTCTCAAATTTTTATATCAGGTTTGTGGTCTATATAGATGATGAATAACAATGAAGATAATGTGTGCACCACTTGTCTCACACATGATTTAACATCAAACCATCTTGTACCTCCCTCAATTCCAACTGCTGGCTTGAAACTCAAATACAGATTTGTATTGATCAATATAACATCCCACTTATACAGTATAATCATAGTGCTTTGAACAATGTTTCTCTTGATATTATCATATACCTTTTCCAGATCTAAAAAAATTTAGATATAGATCCTTGTTATATTCTCATGATTTCTAAACTATTTGTTTAAAAGTTAAAATCTGATCCTGACAACCTTATTTGACCAGAATCCAACATATTCTTCTTCTCTTCCACCATTTTTCTTAGCCATTTCTCAAGTGTACTTGCATAGATTTTACTCATTAGGGAAATTCTTCTGTAATTTTCATATTCAGTTTTATTTCCTTTTTTTATAAATATGTACTATGAGAACTCCACTCATTCATGTAAAATTTGACCCTCTGACCAGGTCTTCTGAATTATGCAGCATATGGAGGGAAAAATGTCTTTTTAAGACATTTTTCCCTCCATATTTGAGCATTTTTGGTTAAATAGAAACTCAAATATATCAACTTTGAGGGGGACCATCCAGATTACTCCCATGCATGCTAAAGGTGAAAAAATTAAAAGAAATATAAACGATTAAACCAAACAAAATAAATCATATCTGGATGCAAAGAGAAAGCCACCCACTACCTCACCTATCCTGGAAACACTTCTTATGCTGAGAAGGTGGCAGTTAAGAAAATATACAAAAAGTGACAAAGACCTATATGTCTATTTTACCATCCTGTAATTTCAGCATATCTTAACTTTATGATTGTCAGTGCTTTGCTTTTGCATGCATTAGTTGTTCACCCTATTATTGTCACTCATGAAACAACTAAAATGACCACCCCCCCTCCCCTCACTGATAACACACTTATCAAGAGAATTATGGCAAGGGCACCATTGAAAGAAAAACTAACCAGAAATCCTCTCAGAAAAAATTTATACTTCTTTACCCACTGAATGTAAATTCAAAACAAGAACTGACTAATATATTGGATGATATTGTATAAAATTTTTTCATTTGTTTACAAAGTATATTATACTTGCCAAGAATTCATATTCCTGTTTAAATCCCATACCCAAGTGTAAGCAATTAAAATTTGCATGTGAAATATCTTCATGTCAATTGCCTCAGTATCCCATAATACAAATCACATTTCCTTTTGGACATGTTGCTATGCGTTATGGGAAGGGTCCCCAGACCTTTAACCTTTTGAGATGTCATCATTGTGAGCTAGACCCGGAAAGGTACTAATTTGAATTATTGCAAAATTCATATACAAGTAGCAAAAAGGTATATCACCTTATTATTAAAGTAATCTGAATCAGAGATAGTTGTAGATAATTTACTTGTTTAAAGTAAGTTTTGCTTTCTAAGAAATCATATTTTCATTTAATCCTTTATCCATGTGAAAGAACACTTCTTATAGCTATTTCTGATCCAGAGTATTTTAATAGTAAGGCAATACATCATTAACTACATATATAAACAAGAATAAAAGTTCTTGACAAGTACAATTTAATCAGATAATGTATTAAACATTTTTCTAGAGGAAAAGATGGACATGGCTATCCATACTTTTTAAAAATCAGCTGACAAAGACAGGCCAGACGTAGTAAGCTCTTAATCTTTTGAGAGCTTGCTGCATCTACAAATCCAAAAAAGAAAAAGAAAAATTCTTAAGAGTGGAACTGTTATGGATTCTGCCAAAATATTGATATCAATGTTCTTCTGCAGGAGACATATTAAATCCAGTGAGGAGATCCCACCTTAAGAAATTTGACTATTATTTTTAAGAACAGAACTGAGGAATGAACCTGCTCTTGAAGGAGTCACTATTCCAGTAGACAGCCATACTCCTTTTTATTGCATACAACTTAGCACTGCTCTGGAAGTGGTCCACCTGTTTGTAGAATTTCTTATTACAGTATGCTACATTTATTTATCACTGGGTTCTGAGTTAATTGAGATCACCTTGGATAATCTCATATTGCAACTGTCTTAACCCATACTTCTTATTGGTGATTTTTAATGGACACAGTACCTTGTGGAGCACTGCTAATATGAATAAGCGAGGCCAGATTGTTGAGTGCATGTCTGACAGTGACCTTTCTATCTTAATGATAGACACATACCTTCTTTCATATGCTTACCCTTTCATATTGTGTAAGATTTATAAATCTTACAATCTGCTCCCCTGTTATTCTTCTTGTGCTTTTGTGTTAAAGAATATATATGGAACTTATCATTTCCTTCTGCTTTGCACTCTGTTTTCACAGGAACCATGCACTTCTACATGGACTCCCATATAAAAAATTGACCAGGTTCCTTCAATAACCTTTCCCATCTTGTAGTTGGATTGATACGGTGCAATGTGCCTTAGACGATAGAAATATAAGATCTGATAATGATAATATTGGAGTCTTGACAAGTAACAGACTGATTTGGAGGAAAATTGTAGATAGGAAGTTAGTAATGATGTAAATTTTTCATTTAGTGCTATCATATCCTGTACACCCCTTGAGGGTATATATCAGGAATTTGATGATGATGATCTTGTAAAATTTAATGTTCAGGCAGTCAGCACAAGCAGTGTAACAGATTACATTGTCCAGGCAACAACAATGGAATTTCAAAAGCAATAACTCAATTTCCACAATATCCAAAACCAGAGTACCAAGCAGCCAAAAAAGATTGAGCATGCAGGTATATTTCTTTTAAGCTACTGCATCATATAGCTTAAAAGCTGTGATTTTGATATAATTAATGAAAATTAACTAGAAAATTAAAGAAAATGGCTGATTCCAGACTTGTGGTATGTAGAAATGAGTATTTTCTCAAACACACAATGTGGCTTTCATAGACAACAATCCATGCTGTACCATTTAATCTGTCTAACAACCTCTATAAGAGATGCATTCCTGAAATGTGAGCATCTGGTTTCAGTTTTGGTTGAAAAAGAAAATGGGAAAAAGACATGCAAAAAGTTTATCATACAGCATGGAGACCTCTCTAATCTAGACACTGAAGAAGTGGTAATGAATACATAAATCAGAGTTGGACTAACCAGAAATTTTTCAAAAAAGCTTGACAGTTTTTATTATTTTATTTATTTATTTACAAAATTTGTTTGAGCTTGATGCAATATAAAATATTTTATTGCAATTTTTGTTCTTGTCTAGAGTTTGCAGAACCTAGTTTGGTAATCACTGTCCTAGTGAGAAACATATTATTCTAGTCATGTTGGCAAGAAGAAGGTGTTCCCGAAGGCTCTGTCTTAAGTGTGCCACTCTTTGCTGCCAAAGTAAATTCATTCACTGAATGACATCCTCATTCTTAGAGAACATTGTTCAACCAAAGTAGAACAATAACAACTGTTATCATTCTACTTTAATACCAAGGATCTGTGGTCATATCAAAATATTTGTCAAATAAGTTTTATTAATAAAATTAGTTTAATCCTTTATCCAAGTGTGAGCAAACAAAGTTTGCGCCTGAAAGTATCTTCAGGACTGGGGTAAGGTGGTACAACACCAGGGCAACTCGTTGCAAAGGTGGAGCAAGATACCAACACTCCTATCTCGGTATCTCCTATAATGCAAAACACATCTCCTTGCGAATATGTCTAACGTTATGCATTAAGGGAAGGGCCACTACCCAGACTAGTTTTGACCTTTATTGAGGTCTCTTCAGTGGGAGCCAGGCCCAAGTGGAGATACCAGTCAGAAGCATTAGCAAGGTCATCTCTACCTATAGGAGTTGCCAAATGGTGTACCACCCTTTTTTTAATAAATTACTCTGGATTTAGAGAAAGATGTTGAAAGTTTATTTTTCACTTGGTTAGAGTATAATAAAATTAGTTTAATCCTTTATCCAAGTGTGAGCAAACAAAGTTTGTGCCTGAAAGTATCTTCAGGACTGGGGTAAGGTGAAGATACTTTCCTGAAGATACTTTCACGCGCAAACTTTGTTTGCTCACACTTGGATAAATGATTAAACTAATTTTATTATACTCTAACCAAGTGAAAAATAAACTTTCAACATCTTTCTTTAAATCCAGAGTAATTTATTAAAAAAAAGGGTGGCACACCATTTGGCAACTCCTATAGGTAGAGATGACCTTGCTAATGCTTCTGACTGGTATCTCCACTTGGGCCTGGCTCCCACTGAAGAGACCTCAATAAAGGTCGAAACTAGTCTGGGTAGTGGCCCTTCCCTTAATGCATAACGACGTTAGACATATCCGCAAGGAGATGTGTTTTGCATTATAGGAGATACCGAGATAGGAGTGTTGGTATCTTGCTCCACCTTTGCAACGAGTTGTCCTTGTGTTGTACCACCTTACCCCAGTCCTGAAGATACTTTCAGGTGCAAACTTTGTTTGCTCACACTTGGATAAAGGATTAAACTAATTTTATTATACTCTAATCAAGTAAAAAATAAACTTTCAACTTTTATTAATTCTGTACATTCTTGTGTCTAGTTGATGTATTGGCAACTTTCATTGTCACAAGTCATCATCATCAAATTCCTGCCATGTACCCTCTAGGGTGGTGTACAGGATATGATAGTACTACATGCAAAATTTACATCATTACTAACTTCCTATCTACAATTTTCCTCCAAATCAGTCTGTTACTTGTCAAGACTCCAACATTATCAGATCTTATATTTCTATCATCTAAGGCACTTTGTGCCGTATCAATCCACCTATATCTTGGTCTTCCTCTGGGCCATTTTCCTGCCAACCTGGCAGAAAACACTTGTTTTGCTAATCTTTCCTCTCCCATTCAGCTTAAGTAACCATACCACCTGAAATTAGCTCTGTTAATGCATTCCTGGATGCTGACAATGTCAAGTTCTTTCCTAATATCCTCGTTTTTAATATGATAATGCCATTGATGCCATCTGTTCACGCCTCTAATCTTTCTCAGGACTCATATCTGCGGTCTCTAGTCTTTGGTCAAGTGTTTTACTTCTGACTCAGCTCTCAAATCCATAAGTTAAAACTGGTTTGAACACTGTCTTGTATACAGCTAATTTAGTGTTTCGACTATTTCTCTCTTATTCCATATGAATTTATTCAGTTGACTTCCTACATGCCAGCTTTGTCGATTCTGTTTTCTATTTCTATATTTAATTTACCATCTTCGCTAAAAATCGTGCCTAAGTAGCTGAAATGTTTAACTTGTTCCACAGGTTCTCCATTCACAACGCAGTTGACATTTTCAGTGATTCTGCCTATTTTCATTGTCTTTGTCTTTTTATTGCTGACTTTTATACCATATCTATTACAACAGTTATTCAATTTAGTCAAGGAATCTTGTAGAAGATTTATTTAGAAGTACAACATCGTCTGCATAAAGCAAAGAGTTGACATTAACATCTCCAGTTTTGATATCATGTTTAATACCACTTTCCTTCATGATATGATCCATATAGATAATGAATAACAGAGGGGATACTGTACATCCTTGTCTCATACCAGATTTAACATTAAACCATCTTCCTGTACTTTCTTCAGTCCTAACTACTGATTTACACCTTAAATAAAGACTAAGTATTGATTGATATAATGCCCCATTGACATCATATAACTGTATCATATTGAATAGCTTCTCTTTTGACAACTTGTCATATGCCTTTTCCAGATTGGCAAAACTTAAATACAGATCTTTGTTATATTCCCATGATTTCTCAACTATTTGTCATAAAGTGAAGATCGTATCCTGACAGGCCTCTATTTGGCTTGAATCCAGCTTGTTCTTCACCAAGCTTTTCTTCCACATTTCTTCTCAACCATTTCTCAAAGTTGAGAAACTGTTGAGAAGAATTGTGGCATAATTGTGGTTGAGAAGAATCAAGGCATAAATCTTACCACGAACACTCAATAGGAAAATACCTCTGTAATTCTCACATTCAGTTTTATTTGCCTTTTTATATGTGGGTACTGTGAGAGCTCTACTCCAATCATCAGGCCTTCTGAACTATGCAGTGCAGCCACTGTAAAACTTTTATACCACCATACTTAACCATTTCTGGTCGAATATCATCTACTCCTGCTGCCTTTCCACATTTCAAGCCTTTGATGGCTTTTTCTACTTCAAGTATGGATATGTATTCCTGACTGTATGCTTGTTGAGTGTTTTTTACCACTGTGCTATCACTGCTTGTTTCATTTAGCAGTATTTCAAAGAAATTATCCATACTTCAAGGATATCTTTTTTTCCTGTTTTCATGTCACCTTTATCATCTTTAATTCCTTTTACAGCACTCTTTCCTCCATTTCTGAGCTTCTTCAACAACCTCCATAATATTTTGCCACCTCCTTGATGTTTATTTTCTATGTTTTTGCCAAAGGCCTCTCATGATTTGTTTAGCTAGTTTTATACAGTGTTTAGCTTTCTTACATTTTTCTCTGTATTCTCTAAGAGCAAAAGCTGACTTATTTGCTAGGAACTTTTGAGATGCTTTCTTCTTTTCCTTCACTGCCTCTTTTACTTCCTGTGTCCACCATGGAGTTCTGATTTTTGTATTCTTGTAGACAACCTCACCACACTAACTGACAATTTTGGAATTGTCAGTTAGTGTGTTTAATTTTGAGCTTAATGTAATGAAGATGCCTGTGATACACAGGCGAAAATTATACTATTAAATAATCTTTCTACGTGAGTTTTTTCCGTTATTTATTTTGTATCGATAAATACAAAATATTAAAATTGGCACAATCTAATTAAATACTGTATAGTAGTACATCAATACATCTTATTCTTTCAACACCTTTATACCTTAAGTAAGTGTGCAATTGTAATATAGTATTGTCCTAAGATTATTTTCACAGCTCACCACATGAATTACCTTAGTGTAATTAAATGCTTGAAAATTTTATATAAAGAAAATGCTTTTTAATGCTGTTATTTAAAAAATGCAATTATCTTGCAATGATAAGTCAAAGATTGAATCATGTGACTGAGTGCATTGTTTAAAGCAAATCTGCTACACATCAAGTGCTACCTACTTTCCTGTTTTCATGAATTTTATTATTTGTCTTTCCTTTTAAATTATTATTTATGGATAATTCATATAAATTCACCCTTCATTATGAACAATAAAGAAAAGACACAAATTGAGTTGAGGGGCTATGTTGTGCCCTGCTTTTTTAACCCACATTAAAGGAAAGCATATTTCTATATATAATTAGGTATAATATATAGTGAGAATTAAGGAATATATTACTTTGTTTTGTCAACATTACATTTAGCTAAAAAAAAAAAATGTATAACAATATTTATTTAAAATAGACTGATTCCAAGGACAAGTAATTTTTTTTGTGGCTAGTATTTTTAACTTGTATTTCAGGAGCCCTGGTTATATCTTTGATTTTTATTAATGTTTTCACCTCAGTAGTTTCACTGATTTGTCTCATTTTTGATTTGTTGCACATGTTTCTGCTGCATATGTTAGTCTGGTCTATCTGGTTAGTCTATTATTCCTTAATAGATTCTTATTTTTGATTCCTTGCTTACGTTCTTCTTCCAAAGGAGACTGTTGAGACATCCAAGTATTCTACTAGCTTTTATTGCTTGCTCTTTTACTTCATTTTGTGTGATGTCATAATTGTTTATTTCGAACCC
Source organism: Typopeltis vanoorti (assembly GCF_054136105.1). Lineage (NCBI taxonomy): Eukaryota > Metazoa > Arthropoda > Arachnida > Uropygi > Thelyphonidae > Typopeltis > Typopeltis vanoorti. The sequence continues at coordinate 27,812,333 of NC_143562.1, read as the reverse complement.
TAAATATTTTATCTTACTAATTTGTTCAATTATTTTTCCATAATTTCCAATTTGCATCTTATGGGTTCCATCATCATCATCATGCATATCAAGGATTTAGGCCTAGCATGGCCTGTTCCAGCCTTAGAAGTCATCGTTTAAGAGGACGTCCTAGTTTTCTTTTTCCTAATGACTTGTACTTTAAGGCTTGTTTTGGTAATCTTTCTATTTTCATACTTTGAGTGTGTTTCATCCATTTATGTTTATTTATTTATTTTTTTTTTTTAATTTTTTCTATTACTGATTCTTGGTTTATTTCTTTCATAATTTCTTCATTTCTTTTGTGATCAAATAGAGTATACTTGGCAGTTTTTCTCATAAATTTCATTTCTGCTGTTATTAATCTTTGTTTGTCTTTTTGTTTTATTGTCCAGATTTCACTTCCATACAATAAGACTGGTAGGGCTAATGTATTGTTTACTTTTAGTTTGGTTTAAATATAAGAGTTAATTATTAAATCACTTAAGGAATTGAACAACATAGATACGAATATAAATTAAATTACACTTTAATAAATATTTCCGATATTTCGGCAACGTCACGTTGCCATCTTCAAAATGAACTTACAAAAAAAAAAAAAGGCACGTGCACATAGGCACTACAACACAGTAACTGAGAATGAAGACATGAAGCTATTGTTTTCTTAAAAGTCCTGATGGTGCCCTCTAGTGGGCTAAGTAGGTGTTCTTGGCCGTTGGGCTGAAGGTCTGCTGATGTAAGCCGCCTAATTTGGGGCAGTCGCATACATCCAAATTTGTTGAGGTTTGGAGAGTTTCTTAGGGCTGAGGCTGATTCCATAAATAGTCTTTCGAATTTGTATTTGTTACGGTGTATTACCGTAACAAAGGCCTCTTGTCATCACTCCTTCCCGCTGATCAACCAAGCGAAAGAACTCCCCAGTGTCAACCCTGTAACCACCTCTCAACAGTTTAAAAGTCTCAATCATATCACCTCTCCTTCTTCTATCCACCAAACTCTGCAGTCCACATTCTCTCAGCCGATCCTCATAACTATCCTTGTACAGTCCTGAAACCATCTTTGTCATCTGTCTTTGTATCCTTTCCACAGTTAATTTATCCCCTTCAAATCCTGGGGACCAAATCTGAGAACAATAGTCCAAGTGTGGTCTGATCAGGGTCTTATACAACGGAATGATAACTGTTTTATCTCTGCAGGTCAGCGTCCTTCTCATTATTGCAACAATCCTCTCTTACCCCTTCACCACCTTTGTAATATGTCCCCTAAATTTCAGGTATCTATCAGTCATCAACCCCCCAGATCTCTTGTCTCCCCTACTTCCTCCAGTTTAACTCCTCCCATAGAGTATGCAGCATCTCATCAATGTGTCTCAAACCTCAAGACCTTACATTTTGCTGCATTAAACTGACACCCCCATTCATTTGCCCATCTATCTAGCTTATTTAAATCCTCTTGCAGGGCTACCACATCTGCACTATTACTAATAATCCTTCCCAGCTTCGCATCATCCGCAAACAACTAAATATCCCCCTGCAATCCACTGGCTATGTCAATGATATAAAGGTTCGTTTGGAAAAGAATAAAGGCCCATACGAAGAGCTCAAGAAAGGTACTGTAAATCATAACCTATGTTAGCTAGAAATTTGTCTGTGAAAAGTATCGTGATTCCAATACAGAACTGTTGAAGTTATACTAGGACTTTAGTATATGATAGAATGTGTTATGTGTAGATTGACTAGTGTTAAAGATTTGTGAATGATTAAGAGTCCTAAGGTATTTTTGCATGTCTATTATATTGCACAAGATAATTAAATGACATAATTGTGTGTTAGTGCAAATAACGGTATAACGGAATAGTGTGAATTAAGTAATTACGTATCCTAAGAATTGAATGCCTAATGTAATGTATAAAATAATTGAAATGTCACAAGTATGTGTTAGCAGTGAATTATTTGTTAATCTACTTCAGTATGAATAATCAGATAGTGTGAATTGATCTAATTTGTTCACATCAGGTGAATTTATGAATTAATGTGTATGGCGGCATAATCGCAAATAGCCATATTGCTTATAATGATTTAATGTTAGTCTATAAGTATTTTAGTTTAGTATTTGAATTGTACCATGTTTAGAAACTTAATAAACCTTTTGTTCAATGATAAAAGAGTTGTCTGATGTTGCTAATCCAATGCACCGCTTAAAATCATCGTACCTAATCACGCGGGAAAATTTAATGTTGAGGAAAGAGATTAAGAGTCACGACTGCAATAATATTTAAATACTAAGAAATATGTTCAAGATTGACTTTCTCCCTATTTATGACAACATAAATGGTGCAGTTGATAACCACTTGAAAATATTGTACTTAGTCACGCGGAAAATTTAAGTTGAGAATCGAGTTAAGTGTCACGACTGCAATAGTTACACTTTCAGATATATTTGAGTTCTTTCTCCTTGTTTATGTATGTAATATCCTAAACTAAATATCCCAAAAGGCGCAGTATAAATACAAATATTAGGGATACTACGGGGAGCAATAACTTAGATATTGGTATAAGTTTTGGTAAAATCTCGGGCATAGAAGTTAGAAGAATATAGATAAACGGAATTTGTAAGATTAGAGTAGAAATCGTAAAATGGGACACAACAGAACCAATAAGATGTTTATCAGTGTTAGATTTGGTGATATCCTCACAGGATGTGTTTGTGAATGAGGTATCAACACTACCACCTGTTTCTGAAATTGATCATGAGATATTGCTTTGGAAGGTAGTCAAACAGGATGAAGTTGTTATCAATAAGTTGTTATAAATTTATATGTGGAACTGTAAGTCGGGTGATCATGAGCTCTGTAGAAAAGATGTTGACAGTGCATGGGAAATGATAAGGCAATATCTAACACAACAGTGCATAACAGCATACCGAGAGTTAAGTGAATTATTATTATTTTATTTATCGCATGATGTCAGATCTCAAGTTATTATATACATCTTACATGAAAACAATTGTAAAAATTATATTAAAAGTGGTTCAATAGGTTAAAATAATTAAAATTAAGAATCAGAGATTAATCCTTAAATCCCAGATCCACTCCAGTGATTCAGGGGTCAGTTTAAAAAAAGTCCTCTTTAGTGCCTGAGAATGAGGTAGATAGGGCACTCAAGCACAATGTGGTTAATAGTCTGAATCCTACTTCCACATTCACAGTTTAGGGTATCAGACCATTTCCATTTATGCAGGAGATGTTTACATCTCCCTTGTCCTGTTTTTGTGCGTTAAGTGAATGAGATGGATAAGTAGTGTTATGGAATGTTATGTAGGAAGTACAAGACAATTTGTAGCAAACAGATGCATGAAGAATATAAACTTCAGGCTAGAAAAGTGACAAGCATGGTTAAAAAAAGAATATGAGAGGTGATTGGCCAGTCAGGTCAAAGCTAATCCAAAAGAATTTTTCTGCTGTGTGGCAAGCAGGAGAAAAATAGTTATGGCAGGTTGACACTGGTGGATAGTTATGGTAGCAGAGTAACCATAGCAAATGATGTATTGGAATTATTTTATAAACACTTCATCAGTGTATATCATTGTGGTGTGAATGATGCTGTGCAACATGTAGAAGGGAGGATTAGGAGAATTAAAGGTAAAAAAAAATAAGTGTATCAAATGTTGCTTGAGATAGATAGATGTTAATAAGGCTGTGAGAATGGATAAAATATTACCATGCACAGCAGAGTTAGCCATGCCCTTAACCTGGTTATTTAATGAAAGTCTTGCAGTGAGGAAGGTTCCTAAGGAGTGGAAAAAATGGTAAGAAATAGAATACAGAATTGGGTTGATGGACAAAAGATTCTCTATGATGGTCAGCATGGGTTTGTGAAGAGCAGGTCTTGTTAACAATGTGCTTATGTTTTATGATGTTAAATTGTGAATGAATACAATTCACTAAGGAATGTTTCATTCATAGTTTAACAAGCTTAAGCACAAAAAAAGAGAAATGTTTGTATTTTGGTATAATTGTAAATAGGCTGTAAAACTTTAAGATAACGTGATTAGTACAATTTTGTGAGTATTCACGTGTGAAGTTCCTACTAAACTGTATATAAACAATGAAATAATATATATCTTGTCTGTTAGCAATGATAGAAAGTTTGTGAATTGTATATAACCAACTAGTAACATGTCAAAGTACGCAGGCGAGACACCAGGATTAGTGAGATGCCTGAAGTGGTCACGTATATGCATAGGACACGTGGCGCGCTGAGTCTTCTTGGAAGACACTACGGAAGGGCAAGACCCACGAGTACAAGAAAATAGCATATCGGGTGAAACTTAAGTATTGCAGAAGGGCACCGATAGGGTTGATATAAAAAGGGCTGGACCCCCCCCCGAGAGATCTTAAGTTTTTCTCTCTCTCTCTCTGTGGTTGGAGTTCTACTACTGGGGCCCTGGTCGAGTTGCGCACATTGCCACCGGTTTCAAGCATTATGATGAGTGGGTAGAAGTTTTCCTACGCAGCAGGCTACACACGGGGAAGTAGCGAGCTGGATGGATGCAGTTTTGTCTACGTGCCAAGAAATCTCTAGGTATAGCTGATTGATGTGTAATTCCAAGTGGACCAACCTAAACTGATGAAATTCCCACCCACAACATAGAAGGAAGACAACGTGCTGAGAAAAGGAACCAAGAAACGAAGAGATAAGCCTGATGAATCTTCAAGTTTGGTAAGGTACAAGCTTTTGATTACGTTTTGTATGAAAGGAAGAATTTTGTAATTTAAGAATCAAGGCTTTCAAAATGGTTAGAACTCTAATTAAGATTAAGGCAGGACTGTGATATATAACCAAAGTTGGTGAACATTTCAAGCCAAGGGCTATGTGTAGTATATGTGATGACATGTTAATTATGTCTAAGGTGTTATAACATTACCTAATCCTAACTGTTTTACTAATACCTTAAATGTATTATTGGTTAGAGAACTGAGAAGCGAGCCGCTGGAATTTGAACAAGATTGTTCCGAAGCATTGATTATTGTCCAATATATGTTGGTCTCTTTTACTTTGTAATTTAATAGTTTAGTAATGATTGAAGATTCTCTGTTGTGTAAAATTATCAATATGTTAAATAAACCTTTTGCTCTTATTCATTTGGTTGCCTGAATTTAAGAATCCGATGCACCACTCATAAAAGATTCAGACCGAAGCAGGATATATAGGGAGTAGACTTTATAACAGGGGGTCATGACTAGCATTAGAATTGAATTAGAAGGTATTATCATTCCAAAGTCGGGTATTTTAAGTATGACAAAGTAACCATGTGCCAGTCTGAGAGTTCACTCCTTGGCTGAAAGGTATTTCCAATCTAGGGGTTCAGGGTGGTGCAGCGAAACAAATACATTTTCTCTGAACTTTAAAAAGGAGATAACTCCAGACATCTCTAGCAAAGGAACTGGCTCCTCACAGCTACAGTTCCCTTTAGGAAAGGTCAGTCACTTACTTGACTACTTAAACAGCAAGAGTGCACATAGGGCTCTATATCTTAAACTATTAATAAGGGGATTGTATGCAGTGCCATATCTAAATATAATATAGAGTTAAGGGAAGCAAGACAGAAGGTAAAGGCAAATATACAATAACATATTCAAAAAAAAAAGTTAACAATGATAAGGTGACAAATGTGTTGGATAAGGGGAGATTCGTACACAGTGATTTTCTTGGACTTTGTAATGGCATTTAATAGATTATGACAACATGGCAATTGGTGTATAAGCTGCAGAAGATGGGATGAGATAACAAGTTGGTTAGACAGATTGAAGATTGGAAAGTGGAGCAGTCTCAGAAAAAGGTGACCAGTGTGTCGCAAGGTTCTGTTCTTGGACCCCCCCCCCCCCTACTCTTCATGTGGATTGACTGGGGATCTTCAGATGTTTGTTGATGGTGCAAAGTTAGGCAGAATTATCAGTAGTACTGATGTTAATTCTGTACAGGAAGATTTTAATAGACTCTTAGCTTGGACAAATTAATGGAGTTGCAGTTTTAATATTGATAAATGCAAGATGTTACACTTTGAGGTACAGAGATATAAGACTACATACTGTGTTGGTGGAGCTGTACTTCAGGAAGTAGATGAGATTCAGGATCTTGGAGTGATGGTATACAGTGAACTGCAGTTCAAGGGCAGATTGCAAATGTTGCAAAGACTACACATCATATTGCTGCTATGATAAAAAGCACATCGACATGTAGGGATATGGAGGTGGTGCTGCCTCTATGTAAAGCATTAATCAGACCACACATGGACTAGAGTGCTCAGATTTAGTCATCAACTTTTCATTGCAAAACACCAGAGAGGGTCCAAAGATGAATGACCAAAGTGATATCTGGATTCTGAAGTATTGGTTATGAAGGGTGTTTGAGGGAATGTGTATTACAGAGATTGGTGGATAGGAGATAAAAAGGAGATATGATAGAGAGCTTTAAGTTAAGAGATTCTATCAGATTAATACAGGCGGAATTATAAAAAGAGTGAATATTAAGATGGGAAGAATGAGAGGCCATCCCTGGAAGTTGTATAAAGACGTGGTGAAGAATGGTGTAAGGAATAGATTTTTTACTTGGAGAGTTATTGGTGAGTGGAATGCATTATGAATGTAGGGAGTGTAAATAACTTTAAAGTTTGTTATGATAGACATGTTGCTAGTTGAGTGAGCCTTCCATAATAAGTATTGAAACTATAGAGGATACCAAAATAATAATAATAATCTGTATATTTAAGAAAGGAGATAGAGGTGACTGTATTATAGAAAAATTATAGAGAATAAGTTTATTAATTAAGGTTATAAAATATACAGCAAAATTTTGAATAATGATATTATTATTATTATTACTACATAACACCTCGAGGGAGTCCAAAGACTCATCGAGGTAGGTCACCTACTCTACAACTCTCTATCTCCACCAACTACAGCTACCTTCATCATCTATACCAACGCCACCTACCACCACCACCACTAGTATTTTCACAGGCAATCACAAACATCCATGTCCACAACGTGATTCGAACCTGCAGCCTTTTGGCTGAAGAGCAGATACACTAACCACTCGGCCAACCAGACTGGCTATATACAGTAAAAATATCCACAGCAAACAATCCACTCTCAGATAAACAGAATGGTCTCAGACCTAGATCGTGTATAGATAATGTGTTTTGAAACAAATTTTTGAAAAAAAAAAAGAATTTAATTTGGTGATGCATTTAACCTTTGTAAGTTATGAGAAGGAGTAGTTTGGAGAAGATGATGATGATGCTTGCTAAAGTTGATGAAGCAGGAGAAGAAGAAGACTGAGAATTAGATGGGTGGATGGAGTTAAAGAAACAACTGGAATGTGCCTGGAAATTCTGAAAGATATGGCCAGGGACAGATCTGAATGTAGAGCGTATGTTCATAGAATCACCAGAAGTTGAAAACAACTCGATGGAACATAACACATGCACACACACAAGTTATGAGAAAGTTCTGATAAAATACATTATTATTATCATCAGACATTCATGGATTTAGGAGACTGTCACAAGAAGTTTTACTCTCACATGCACAGCTCATCATACCTTGACTTAAATGCATTAATTGTCTCTGCACTCACCACACTTTCAGGCAATGCATTCCAATCACCCATTGCTCTCCATGCAAAAAATCTACTCCTGAGCCCTCTTCATATAGCTTCCAAGGATGGCTTCTTATCCCCCCCCATCTCATACACATTAATCTGGTAATTACCCCTTACTAACTTATGTCTGAATCATGTCATCCCTCCTCCTCCTCCTCTTATCCACTATGCCCTGCAATTTGCATTCTCTCAATCTCTCCTCATACTCCACATTCCAGAGATCCCAAAGGGAAAAAATTATGGAGTGTAATGAAAAAACAAGGATACCTATTACATTTAGTGCAAGCTGTACAAAGTCTATATAAAGACACAGAAATAAAGTTACAATTAGATAATAATTGTAAATAAGAAAGAGATCGAAATTAATCAGTGTAAGACAGGGATGTAATTTGTCTACAACTTTGCTCACTGTATGTGTGGATCAAATTATAAAACTTTGGAAAACAATAAAACGAAGTATCCAGTTAACCACTAGAACTTTTATTAATACAGTGTTGTATGCAGTGATCAGGTTGTATTACAGGACAATGAAGATGACCTTCAAAAATCATGACATTTAAAGATCAAGATCATGTTAGATCAATAATAGTCATAGAAGATAAAATAATAGATTTGGGTTGTTTAATAACATATCTAAAAACATATAGAAATTTCAGAAAATCTGTGCAACAATTAAAAGGCCACTAAATAAAAACAAGACAAGAAACCCAGCCTAAATTTTATGAAGTAAGAATCACTCCCACTCTGCTGTATGGTTCAGAAATACGAACAATTAAAAGGAAAGATCAAAGTAAAATGCAGAAATGCATAATCCTCAATGAGAAGAAGAATAAATAGAAATCATTATTGTATAGCCAGTGGTAAACATTGTTTGCCTTTGAAACCAAGCACCTCTGTTGCACAATCAAAACATTTTCCCATTTGTGGTGCAAAGAACTGGTATAAGAGATTTTCAAGGAAAGTAGCCATTCTTATACATTGAGAGCAAAGTTTTCCTCCTGGAAATGTGAGCTCTTTCCACAAAACAAACAAATCATCCAGAGAGCACATGTTTATTTTTATTTATTAGACACATATTCGCAAGAATATAGTGATTTTATTAGTCGCATAATAATAAAATATATTTCAAATTGAAACTAACTGGTCATCATCAGTGTATCGGCATAATCATGAGGTGAATCTACAACAAAAAAAACATTAATCCTATTTACAGAGCTGAGCCACATGCCAGATGCCACCTAGTGGGTGGGTACAGTAAAATAAGGTGACAATTAAGGCCCAAATTTAAAATTAAGTGATTCAAAATAAAATTAAACTTAATCAGATAACGTATGACACAGTATTATATTTTAAAAAACTTAAAATAAAAAATATAATTAAAATGGGGGAGGTTGGAACACTATTGTTTGCCATTTGTGCAGATGAAACTCTCTCAAATCTTAGCAATAGAGTGACAGTCATTCTGATTTAAATTGGTGCAATGTAAAAAAAAGTGCTTCAGCAATCTCTTTAAATAACCATCCAAACCTAAACCTGTGCCAATGTGAAAGGAAGGTATTGGACCATAGGATATCATGGTCAGTGTCCACTCCATATGAAAAAAGCCAGATTTTTCCAGTTTATTTTGGTTAATATAAGATTGGTGTTCTTGTAGTCGTTTTTCAACAGAACATCCTGTCTGTCCAAAGTACAAGCAGAGGCACTCACATTGAACTTGGTAAACACCAGGGAGAGGTGGAAGAGCATTTATCTTTTGTAGATAGTAACCAAGAGGAGATTTTGTTGATGGTGGGATAAGAATTAAATTATATCTTTTCAGGATCTTAGCAGTTGTCTCATGGATGCCTGCAATATATGGGATAGGGACTTACCCTACAGTTTCAAGGTTTTGAGTGATGGACTTGTAAGAGTCCAAGATGCATTTAAAATTCCTTGAGGTGAAACCATTCTGTAGTAAATGTATCTCAACCCCCCCCCCCCCAAGGAATGGAGAAGAAAGGGGGAACCCTCATACAAATAAATAAATAGCAGGATGTATTGAGTGGTGCTCAATTCTTTGGAGGGCTTGGGAATTGGAGCAGGTAACACATGCTCTGTTGGGCAAAGATTTAAAGATGTCTATTTTTTTAGATGGATGATCTGCTGAATCTTGCTGTATGTAATGGCCTGTGAAGGTAGGTTTACAGTGTAAAATCTTGAATAAAAGGAGTTTTTGTAATAAAATACCTTTCGTGCAGATTTTACAAGTATGCTAAGTCCCACTAAAATATTTGTGAATTAATAGAACTTGATGTTAATGTTATTTAACTTGGAAATAATAAATATTTGAAGTTATTGAATATTATGAAATCAAAAAGCTTGTTTAAGAACAAAGGAAATTACATATGAGATAAATTGCGTCTAAGTATACCTCTAGCTAACTAAAATTCCAGACAGATTAAGGGATTAAGTCATGACCTGAGGCCACTCCAAACGCGAAGGTCGACATTACACGGGGGTTTTCCATCTAAGTGCACCGATCGATGAGGGTGACAGTTGCAGAGCATCAGGGGTCCCAGGGGATTACTACGTCATCAGAACCAAATAAATATCAGTGTGCTACGTCGAGACGGGGCCTTTTTCTTGGAGTTAGAGTTTAAGTCGATCTGGTGTGTAGTTCCTGTTCGTGGATCAGCGTGAAGTTGAGGTCACGTGGAGTTCTGACGAGAGAGTTCGGACTCATGGCGGTATCAAGGTCAACATAAGCCGAGGAGTTTGAAAGAAAGTACGATGATCGTTAATGGCAGCTGAGCTTCAATAGAATCATGGGTAATGAATCACTATCCTATCCGGAGACCTATATTCATGAAGCAAAGGCCAGAAGAACGATGTAACTAAGGCACGTTGTATTAGGAGGAACCAGATGCCAAACTTCCAAGCCATAGGAATTAAATTGCCTGCCGATAGTAGGAAAAAAGTCTTGCAAATTACATAAAGGATGTTCAGGTGCAGTGACAAAGTCTAACGGAAACAAGTAGGGATAAGCAGCTATAGAGGACCAGACTTCATGAATAGTAAGAACTTTCCATTATTTTTGTCAAAAAGAAACTTAGATTGTGACGGTGGTTTGTATTGATGGAATTGTTTTAAAATTAGAGTTACAGGACTTTAGGCCTTGTGCTAACAATTGACTTAATTTACTCTATGTAAGAGAAAACCCTAGCTGAATTGTATTGCGAATCTAATTGTATTTTATAGTTGTTGTCATTACTTAAGGCTGGAGTTATATATGTTGACGATCAGATTATATGTAAGGTTAAGAAAGGGGGATAAGATTCTAGACAAATAGTTCTGCTGAGATTCAGATGATTGTGAGAATTGATCGTGTAACTTATATTGAGTTGTTAGATATAATGTACATATTAGAATTAAGTCAGATTAATTTGTGTCATTTGTCTAATTGTTTCTTAGTGATAAATAAATTGTTTTCTTATCAAAATAACTTTCCTGATTTCTAAGTCCAATGCACTATTCATAAAATCGAACCTATGCGTCTTAAAGTAGATGTTGCCATGACTGCAGAGTAAGAAATATTTGTAATTTGGTATAGAGATAAGTAGGAAAGGAAGGTGCTGTGTGTCTTACTGGGTATTCCATTCTTCGGAGGGAGATACTATTATCCTAGGATTTTGGTGGCGCAGCTGACTAACAAATAAATTTTTCCAAAATTTAATTTAGAATAAACACCAGTAAATCAGACAAAGAGATTGGCTCCAGCCCGAGGGACTTTCTTTGTTCTTGACGTCTTGCACACGTGATCCTTACTAATTTCGGCCACAAGATAGGGGTAATGTAACTGATGATAAGTCGGAAGTATAGTAAAGGTTAAGAAGATAAGTTTCAAGCAAGAAAACGTAGAATTTAACAAAGCCGCAGCTGAACAAGAATTAATTAAAGTAATTAATAACAATACAAAACAACACTTTAACAACAGTGAATAGAAGCAGCAAGTGTTTCAGAAGAGATACAGGAAAGTAAGACATCTAGGAAGAGTAATTGTCCATTCTTTTCTTTTTCCATAGTGAAATGCAGAAGGGTATATTTGCCTTCTTGGTTAGCTCATGGATATCTGCTCTTCACTAGTAGGTTCAAATCCCACTTTGTTTGCGTGAATGTCTTTTAAATGGTAGATAAATTTTATCCTTTAAATAAATCCAGTACAAGTCTGTAGATGTCTTAACTGAATTGATTAAATACAATAAGAAAATTGGCATGAAAATCAGCAGTTAAAAGAAAAACTATGAAGATTTCAGCTATTTTAAACATACTTTTTAGGAAGTTGGCAAACGAAATATGGATATAGACAACAGCATAGATAAAACTGGTATGGCAAGGAGGTAGCTAAATAAATTTACATAGAATGTAGGAAATTAGTCAAAACAAAGTAGTATATGAGACAGCATTTGAAGGAATTTTGAATGAATGAGAGCTGGATAAGAAATAACAGTTGATTAGAGATTAGAGACCATAGATATGAGAGTTCTGAGAAAAATTAGGGAGTGAACAGCTATTGATGATAGAATCATATTTAAAATAAGGATATTAGAAAGGACCTTAATATTGTTAGCAGTCAGGAATGTGTGAGCAGAGCTCATTTCAGATGGTATGGTCCCATAAACATACTGGGAGAGAAAAGTCCAAGATAGTAGGAAGAAGTACCTCCTAAGAAATTTCTTAAAAAGGTTGAAATATAAGATATGACAATATTGGTGTTATGGCAGATAACAGACTAATTTCAATGAAAATTGTTGATAGTTATTAATAATGTAAACTTTTAATGCTGTCCTGCCATAGTGTCTCTTGAGGGTATACACATCAGGAATTTAGTAACTTAACTATAGTACTAAGTACACTTAAGGTTAAACAAACCATTGTGGGAGAGATTTACATTAAAAAAAAAAAAATATCATCAATCACTTTCAAAACTTAAAATTTCAGTTTAGATAAAAAAAACCTTTTAGAATCTTTACTTCAATAATTAAATTCTTCTATGTTGTATTATATTCATAAATTCACTTATTTAAATATTTCTACTTTGAATTTTATATATATATATATATATATATATGAAAGAATGATCATTAACTCGGTTAACATACATATTTTTATGAAGAATTGAATGATTAGAACCGAGATTTAAGTAAAAAGGTTTTAACATAAAAACACAACTAGTTTCGGCCTGTAACAGCCTTCATCAGGTGACATTATAAAAGAAAGAAAAAAACACTAAACACTGAAGGTTAAAAGATTATGAACAACATAGAGAGTCTCTATACATAATTAGCATGAAAACGTTGTATTTAAAGCTGTTCTTTCGTTTGTTGCATTGTTGGGAGAGTGCATGCTTGCAGCATCACGTGAATGCCAGTACATGATTACAATGACTGTCTAGGAGGTTGTACTGAAGTTATTATTTAGATGAACAGGATTGAACAATATTAAAAAAAACAACTGAATTATCCCGAAACATTCGCTTATCTCTACGCTATCTCCATCCGTTAATTCCTCGCATATATGGTGTTCCTAAAATCCATAAAGAGAACACTCCATTACACCCAATTGTAGAAGGTATCAATTCTCTGACGTACAATCTTTCAAAATATCTTGCCAAATACCTAAAAAGTTTTTTAGGCAAATCACCATCCTTTATCAAGAACACTACAGAATTTGTTACATACATCAAGGATATTACAGTTAATGAAGATGACATCATGGCTAGCTTGGACATAACTTCTTTGTTCACTAATGTCCCAACAGATGAAGTCCTAACATTACTCAAGGACAAGTTATCCAAAAAAAATGTTAACCTTGCTTACACATTGCATCAGTTCCAGTTACTTCAAATTTCAAGATAATATATATACAAACAAAATCATGGACTGGCTATGGGTAATCCTTTATCCCCCGTACTCGCAAATATTTACTTAGAGGATTTTGAAACCAAGGCTATCTCTTCCTTTATTTTAACACCTAAAGTTTGGAAACGCTATGTAGATGATGTCTTCATTATTTAGAGCCATGGACATGAATCCCTTATGGTTTTCCTCGATCATCTCAATAGCCGACATCAAAGTATTATGTTTACTGCCGAGCTTGAAATGGATAATTCCTTGCCTTTTCTTGATGTCAAACTGACTCGCTCTTCTGGTAAACTCAAAATATCGATATATAGAAAGCCCACACATACCAACAGATATCTGCATAGTCAGTCCCATCAGTTCCCTCCTCATAAGCTTGGAATAATTTCCACCTTGGAACATAGAGCCCATTCTCTTCTGGATGACCCAATGAACTTCTTACAGAAATAAACCATCTGAAAACTTCTTTCGAAGTTAATGGCTATTCCAAGAGAATCATTGAAAAATTCCTTCTTAATCCTCCTAGACATCACTCAGAAGAAACAAATAGATTCAAAGGCAATATATCTATTCCTTACATAAGTACAGTTTCACATAATTTAGCAAAAGTGCTAAGAAAATACAATATCAGAACCTTGTTCACTCCACTTCCAAAGATCCGTTTCTTAATAAGCCACCCAAACCTTGTCATCATCAACTCAAATACCCTGGTGTATATAAAATATTGTGTGATTGTGATATTCCTTATTTTGGGCAGACAGACAAATCTGTCGAATTGCATATGGAAGAACACATGAGGGACATTACTTACAAGAGACAGCGAGCCAGTGCATTATCAAGTCATATCCTTTTCTCGGCTAATCCTAATGATGAAAACCAAAGTCGCAAAGTCTGCTGGGAAAAATCTACTAACATCTTCTGTTGCAATGATGAACTAGAGAGAAAAATCTTGGAATCTAGAGAAATCATCTTCAATCCTGTTCATCTAAATAATAACTTGAGCTACAACCTCCCAGTTAGTCATTCAGCTGTAATCATATACTGGCATTCACGTGATGCTGCAAGCACGCACTCTCCCAACAATGCAAAAAACGAAAGAACAGGTTTAAATACAACTACATTTTCATGCTAATTATGTATAGAGACTTTCTATGTTGTTCATAGTCTTTTAACCTTCAGTGTTTAGTGTTTTTTCTTTCTTTTATAATGTCACCTGATGAAGGCTGTTACAGGCCAAAACTAGTCGTGATTTTATATTAAAACTTTTTTACTTAAATCTCAGTCAATTCTTAATAAAAAAAAAAAATATATATATATATATTTATTTATTTATTTATTTTATTTCTCTGTACCTAATCAAAAATTTCATTCTACCACCTTTCTTAGATATGAAAGATTGTTAAGAAAGGCAAGATCTGAAGATCTTCAATCAATTGCTAACTTGAAATGTCTCTATGAAAGTGGAAAAGATAAGTTTGGACGACCTGTGGTTATTTTTATTGGCCAAAGGTTTAATATGCATCGAGTTGATTTCAACAAGGTATAATTCATTCATTTATCTTTTGAATTCTGTATATAAGGTTAGTATAATTCAGTTAATTAATGCTTGCTAATATCATTAATTTTACTAGATAACTGAAATAATTTTTGCTGGAATAATGGCCTTTATCTCTCCCCTTCCAATTCTGCTCTCAACCACTGTGCCTTGGTTCTTTAATATGCTAACATGCATGTACCATGAATCTAGGCAACCAGAGACTCGAGAGCAACTTTAGTTTCACACTTAATCTGCATTGCAGCTTGAAAACAGCTGCAAAATAAATAAAATCTAAACAGCAGCCATACCTACCCTTACCAAGGTCAGTCAACTTCTCTCCAAAATGCTTCATCCTCTCTCATCAAGACACTACTATAACAAAATCACTTGATGATGAAACTCATCTCCTTGGTATCAATCTTGTATAAATGACTAAGACCACTCACTTTCCACTATGTTAAGAACAGCTCATTGCATGTCTCTTTTGGTCATTTTTTGCTAGAAAATACATCAGTAGAATCCTGAATAGTTTGACCCCCCCCCCATCAAGTCCTCTTCTCCTAAAGATACCCCTTTCCCAGTTGTGCTCCAAACTTATATTTCACAATTAATAGCATCCTATGTCATCTTTACAATCCAGCATATTCTCTACACTATAATTATTATTATTATACAGGTATGTCTATGGAGTTAGAAGACTCATTGCAGGAGATCCATTATTCACACAATAGCTATCTTGCCTCTCCAACTCATTCACTGCACTCATAACCACTCTAGCAACCCATTCCATCCATTCCTCATTCTCCAAGAAAAAAAAAAAAAAATTTAATCCTAATACCCTAACCGCATTCTTGCACAATTTCCATGAATAACCTCTAGTTCTCTCTGTCTCTTCCTGCCAGGCACTGAAAAAAGTCTTTGGCATGAATCCTAATAACTCCTTTAATAACTTATATGCTTCTCATTTATCCTCTTTTTTCACCTATCAGTTTGTTTTTGAAGTCCATAGAGAGCATTCCATAGACCTGTCATTTGCCTATGGATTTTCTCCATCACCTCATCCTCCCCATGGAATTAGCCAGCCAGATTTGCATGCAGTAATCCAGACGTTCACCTTATTAAAGCCTTACATATGCTTTAACAAGGTCACCTCTTTATTCCTCCTTGTTAGTATATCCTGATGTGCTTTTTTTGGCTAATTTCCCAATGTGCCATCTAAACTTCAACTCCCTGTTCACAGTCACCCATCCCCCCAAATCCTTAGCCCTCATCGGTTTCCTGATTCAGCTCCATCAATATAGTACACAACTAGCAATGTCTTTCCAAATTGCATCACCTTACACTTGGCCACGTTAAACTGACAGCCATTTACCATTGCACTTTCCAGTTTAGCATCTTCAGCAAACAACTGAATATTTTCTGTCAAATAATTTCCTGTATCATAGATGTACACCACTGATCACCTACTTTCTCCTGGACTCATTTCCTCCATAAACCGCTTTTTGATATCTGTCCATCAGCTCTCCCTCTAATCCAAATGACTAGATTCATATCTATCTCCATTTGCTCCAATTTATGCAACAGAGTTCTATGTGTAATCCTATTAAATGGCTTTGCAAGTCTAGTAATATCACTGAGTATCTATTTCCCATTGTCACTTTAGTAATTTGCTTACTTTTTGTATAATAAAGCAAGACCTACCCTTCACAAAACCATGTTGTCCCTTATAGAGTATCATATTCCTCTCCACCCAGTCCTTGATTCTGTCTTTCACCAAGGTACTCTTGAGATGCTGATTGGCTTATAATGTGGTGCTTCTGAATTGGACCCTCAATTCAGAAGCACCACAATAAACAGCTTAGTCCGAGGAGCTGATAATTCCCTTGCATATTATCATAATATGCCATGGCTAGGTTCACATTGAAGTTCTGCAGTATTTTAAATACCTCCATTTCTTGAACCTCTCTTCTCTCCTCAGTCAATATTACATCTGGCATTGCAACATCACCTAAATGGTACACCCATGCAAAATGCTCATTCAATAGCTCAACTATTTGATTTGCTTCAGTTACCTCCCCATCATCAGCATTTTTTAAAGTCATCCTTCCATTGCCATTCCTCCTTTTACTTGCCATGTAGTGAAGGAATTATTTTGGCCTTATCATCTAGCATCCTCTCATAATTAGCTTTGACCTTCCTTATCATACAGGTCACCCTTCTTGCCTTGTACTGCTCATGAGCATACTGATCACCTTTTTCTTTATATTCCCTCCACAAGTTTTTCATTGTCTACAACTCTTGCTTAATTATGCTATTCATCCAACTCCTACTTCATTTATCCTTCTGACTGGGTATAAATTCCAATACTGCTTTCTTCAAACACCCATGTAACTGCTGAAAGCTGACTCCTCAACTTGTCATAATCAGCTGCTTTGTAATTCCACATATATCCCTTCTTAACAGAAAATTCTGCATGTTTAGCAATCTTCCAGGTCAAGACTATTGAACCACTTTCTTCAAGTGGAGTAGCATAGCTAGTGGATTGGTTACTGTTAAGTTGCGATCAGATCCAGCAGTCTTTGAACCCCATGTCCCCTCTATTATGTGCTAACCTCAGGTAATTATCTCTCAGCAGCTGTATAAATTCCATTTCCTTCCCTGCCTGTGATTATTTCTCCTCCTGATATATGTCTCCATAATAATTACTCAACCTGTATACTCATCATGTTAATTTGCAAGTGCATGTCATCTACATTCTTCCTTATATTCCCTGGATTGTAGCAGCAGCCAATTACATATTTAGTCGTGTTGGCCTCTATTTCACACTAAATGAATCCCTCTGAATCCCTGTGGGATTCATTTTTATTTTTAATCTTTAGAGGTACCTGTGGCATAGTATATTTGTTAATAAAACACTTTTGTAAAAACACTTGGCTTTTATTCTGGTGCTATTATTAGCAAAACCCTTCCTCCCTCACCCTGTTCTTTGTTCTCTCCAAAGACACTACATCTCTTGCGTTCTATTCCCATGACCATATCCTTATTCAACCAAGTTCAGCTAACCAATACCAAAAACTCCTCACCTTTATTTCAGATACTCTGAATGCATTCGCCTACATAAAATGCAATACACTTCCTCCCTCCTTTCATTCTACAACCTCCCTTACACCTTGTGTAAGGTGTAAGGGAGGTTGCATAGAATGAAAGCATATATTTGGCCCATTCCACAAAAGAGACAGTTAGCCATCACACTATCTTTCCATCAGTATTTATATCAATATTGTCTTATATGATACAAAACATGTATTACTAACACTAGACATCAAAAGTGAAAAGAAAATGTGGAAAAGAAATTATTCATATTTATTTAAGGTATAATGATTCATGTATTGATAACAAAGAAGCATCAATATGATTGCTTTATAGTAGCCTAGCCTACTAATGAATGAATCATTATAAAATTTTTCTTTTATGCTATTTAATTTAACTAATTAACAGTTAATTTTATGCAGTTATGATTTAATACTGTATCTTTATGTTTCTTTACATTTTTCTTGACTGCAAATGGCCATGTATGGTCTGTAAGTGTTTGTGTAAGTTTTGAGAAATTTTAACTTTTTATAATAGATTTATGTATACTTATGGTAGTAAATGATAAAATAGACTAGTAGCTACATATTTTTATGCATTCATGACATACCTAACTTTTTCTTTACTTTTTTCAATATTTCGAAGCTATGCAGTTTGTCTGTGTGTTTTCAAATTGTCATAAATCTCTAAAAAATTTTCCAATATATTTATTTAAAAAAGACGTGTATGAGTGGACCCATGCAGTTCAAACCCATGTTCTTCAGTAGTCAGCTGTAGTAAGACCATCACAAATATCCTTGGCAGGATCTGAATCCACAGCCAATTGGTTGGAGTGCCAATATGGTGTGATGGTGACAGTCATGTTGGAGGCTTAACAGATTGTATACAGCACTCAGAAAGGATTAAAACAGAATTTAATACTTCCTATATTTCGTCTATCACTGAGACATCTTCAGGGATTACAAAAAAACGAATGTAACATATGCACAAATACCACACAATACTAAGCCAACCACTTGGGTGACTCTAAAGTCCTATCTAGGTGGGTGCACCGTCTATGGGCGGTTGTAGGTAGCCTAGAATGTAAGGTGGAATCTCTGATGATTAATTTTTCCCAAATCTTCGGAAGTTTAATGCAACCATATTTATTTAGATTTGGATGATTTCTGAGAGCTGCTGCAGATTCTAAAAATAGTCTCTCTCTTTTGAATTTACTGTGGTGGAGCATGGTGTTTTATTTCCCCAAGAGATCCTGTGGGTTGTATCCAAGACATGGTCAGCCAGGCCTGACTAACCATAGTCGTGGTTGCAGATGTATGACTTGTGCCTGGACTTTATAAAGTACCCTGTTCCTGTAAGCTGGTGTACTTTATAAACTCCAGGCACTGAGAGAGGAGGGAGCTGATCTTTTGTAGAACGGATAAGGGTAGCAAGTTTGCAGTGGGGCTTAAATGCTGTGAAGGTTGTACATTTTTAAAATCTTGGCTATTTTTTTTTTTTTTTTTTTTTTGATGTGACATGGATGTAGGGTATGGTGATGGTATTTCTAAACTCTTTCTGAAGAGATGGCTGGGGAATGGAGGAGAAACTGATTAATTTTTTAATACTATGATTGCTGTAGCCATTGGAGAGGAAGATGTTGTGTATGTGTTTGAGCTCAGTTGAAAGGGCAATTCCACTGGAGCAAAGATTGTGGGCTCTTTGGTTAGAGTTTTAATAATGCTATATTGTTGAGCAGGGTGGTGGTGGGAGAGTTTGTGAATGCATCTGCCTGTGTGCATAGGTTTTCTATATACAGCGAAGGAAAGTGTACCAATAGGAAGGCATGTAACTAAGGTGTCTAGGAAAGGTAAACTACTGTTCTTTTCCCTTTCCATCGTAAACTAGATTCTTGGATGTAGGATGTTGAGGTGACTGAGGAAGAAGTCTAATGTGTCTGGGCCATGAGGCCAAATAGAGAACACATCATCTACATATCTTAGCCAGATAGAAGGTTTGAGAGGGGCTGAGTCTATGGCTTGTTTTTCAAAATTTTCCATATAAAAATTGGTGAGACGGGGGGGGGGGGGGTGGCATGGCAGTTCCCTCTATCTGCTTGTAAATTTTGTTCTTCCAAGAAAAATAACCAGAATTGATGGCAAAGGAAAAGCTAAGATGTCAGAAGTAAAAATGTTTTCTAAGAGTGCTAAGGTATCGATTAAGGGAATATTGGTAAACAGTGAGATGTCAAAGCTTACCAATATGTTTGTGTTATTTAAGGTTAGATTTTCTGTGAGGGTTTTAAAATGGGTAGAGTTTTTTATATAGGATGTGATAAGTCCAGTAAGTGTGGGGGGGGGGGGGGGGTAGAGAGTTAGCCAGCTGTTTTGACAGTTTGTAGCAAGGTGCATTAGTGGCATCTACTATAGGTCTTAGTGGGGGAATTGGGTTTGTGAATTGGTAAACCGTATATTCAGGGAGGGACTGAAAAGTTTGAATTTTTTTCGTAATGTCTGGAGGCCAGTAAGATACTTTTTTAAGTAAGTTTTTTAATTTTTTAACTTGTGTTTTTGTGGGATCGTGTTCTAGTAGTAGGTAGAGCGATCTCAGAGGATAATCTCCATTTTTTGATTGTATTCTCCAAGATCGCTCTATTACATACCACTAAAATCACTCATGTGGTTGGCTTAGTATTGTGTGGTATTTGTGTATATGGTACATTAGTTTTTTTTTGTAATCCCTGAAGGTGTCTCAGTGACTGAAATGAAATATAGGAAGTATTAAATTCTGTTTTAATCCTTTCTGAGTGCTGTATACAATCCATTAAGCCTCCGACATGATATCCTCATAGCACTTGAACCTCAACACACTAATGGTGACAGTATATCTGTCACCGTCACACTAAAAATATATTTACTCTTATTTGTATTTTTTCTACTTCTAAGTATATATTGTATATTTTTCTTTTACTTAAATACCTTGACTTATTTAACTTTAACTTAGTTTACTTATTATACAATCGTAATTCTGAGCTCTAAATACATCGCTTGATTTAATCCCCTATATTTAATCCTTTCATTCAACTTTAACCCCCCCCCCTTGTCTCAAGGCCACAATTATGATTCTTCATGTGCACGAAACTTTAGAACTAAGGAAGTGCCTCTGGCTGGAGCCCATTCCTTTGTCTGAACTACTGGCATCTTTCTAAATTGAATTCTGAAAATTTATTTTTTTATATCGACTGCATCATCAGGATTCGCAGATAGGATTTGAATATCCTTCCAAAGAAAAACATGCAGCAAAACACGGAATTTTCTTCTCTTATACTTATTACTAAATCTAGCAACGCAAAAATACTATTTTTCAGTTGTGGCTACTTAACTCTTTAGGTCACACAGATTCGATTTTTATGAGCAGTGCATTGGTATGTAGGAATCGGGCAAGTTATTTGACAAACAAAACAGTTTATTCATGCTAATTGAATGTACAGTGAAAGTTAACACTAAACATTCCAAACCTCTCAGGCTCTATACTTTTCAGCAATATTAGCTTGAATTCAAATTAATCAACCTAGCTTTACAATTCTCCTTTAAACAAATTGACTAATGCACTAATTATTCCTACAAATTATTTATACACTAAAACAGACTTGTGCATACTGCATCATATTTTAACTCGGACATTAAATTATATCTTGACTTATCTAGGCGCTATCAGCCCGGGGGGACTTTTGGCCTTGAGCACCATGTGATGCCACTGGGCACGGTCCTCTGCGACTATCCGCCACGTTTCGGTCTCCAGCCCGACAACCTGCAGGTCCTCTTCGTGATCTGCCCATCTCCTTCTCGGTCTCCCTGATCGGAGTCAGGCCTCCCACACTTGTTTCACAGTCCTTTCGGGGCCCATACGATGCAGGTGCCCCAGCCACTGAAGATGCCAGGCTCGCAGCTCCATCAAGACATCTGCCGAGTTGTACAAAGCATGTATGACAGCATTAGACCGCCTCCTCCAGACTCTGTCTGCCATGACCCCTCCATAGATACGTCATAGCATCTTGTTCTTGAATACTCTCAGGTGGTCAGCTTGCCTTACCATGAGAGGCAAGTCAGTCCTCGATGTAAGGAATTCTGATATAGCTCACTACCAGGTGCCTTTTACGATATCGAAGACATTTCATCAACGGAGACTTTTAGGAAACTTCGCGGCTGGAATTCCGGAACTGACTGTCGTTCTGCATAATCGAGCTTTCTATTACTTCCAGACGTCTAGGCAGGACGTAGATCTGCGACCTTGAATCGGCAAGACACACTGGAATTCCTTGCATCAAGGACTGGATTATTAAATTATATCACAACTCTAACAACATTTCAATTCAATAGCAATTTCTGCCACAAATTTCACTTCTAGAAAATTCCTATACAAGGCCTTACTTCTTAGTCATCTAGTCCGCAATAGTAGATCGTTTAGATCATTATCTTCATCTTTTAACTTCCGATATAGCTCACTACCGGGTGCCTTTTACGATATGGAACACATTTCATCAACAGAGACTTTTAGGAAACTATGTGGCTGGAATTCCAGAACTGACCGTCGTTTTGCATAATCAAGCCTTCTATTACTTCCGGATGTCTGTAGGCAGGACATGGATCTGTGACCTTGAATTGGCAAGACACACTGGAATTCCTTGCATCGAGGACTGGAACCGAGAGCCGGAACAGCAGCTGGGTAGAGGCGATGGCAAAAACCAAAAAGTGTGTGCCTAAGTGCCACAAGCCACCAATGAGACAGAGCCTTCTCAACTACCTGCAGGAAAAGGGAGCCTCGATCTATCGATCCCTCCCCTTTTTATTCTCTTCCTTCGACCTTGGAACTGCCACCGATTCATTCCCCTGGATTTTTCTTAGGAGGGCTTTCCCAGCCACTTTGATGTCACTGCATTAAGGTGGAAAACTCCATGCATACTTGACCTTCGCGATAGTGATTGCCTTAGGTCATATCTTAATCCTTCTGGGATATATCTTTGTTCTAACAATCCTTTGTTACAATTTAATTTTTTCTTAACTTGTTGTTATACAATGATTTGGCGGTTATATGATTTAACATTTCACTCTAAAATATTTCCATATTACATAAACATAAGAAAATTTGCTAATTAAGTACAAGTATTTTGTATGAATTTTCATTCACCAGTAAAATCGATATATAAGGATTTTCTGTACAAAAATCCTTCTATACAAGATTTTACAACACCATCTGCATTCAGAAGAGTTATTCTTTCATATTCATTCTTTCTTTTACATGCAGCATATCGATAGAATTCTTGAATTGTGTTTAGTTTGCAGAGCCAGTTTCTTTTCATATTCAGATTTAGCTTTCTGTACAATTGATTATTCTAGTCTGCTGCTTATAATTTTTTATAATGGATATCATTCTTATGCACACGGTATTCCTCCCACATCATCTGTTTCTATGAATCTCTTGCTTAATAAGATTACACATCCAGTTGACTCTTACTCTATTTATTCTTCGAACTCTCAAGACAAATTCTGATATAGCATCATTTAAATATTTTTGAAATTTTTTAAACTTATAACTAATAAAAAAAAAATCTTCAGGTTCTGTATTCCATTATAACTAAAAAATAATAAAAATAATTAAAAATAAAGCTTACATCCAAACTATTGGACTCCCAATGGAACAAAATATTAGCAGCCAGCTCACAAAATTATTTTTAGTATACACACGGACAAAGAAATTAGCACACCAAGAAGGAAGCATAGGATTCAACTAAAATTTTATTGGTGTAATGATACAGGTGAGTGATGCACATTATGGCAAAAACAGAGGTGAAGAACAATTACAAAGGAATCTGTGGTACGCAATCCAGTCATCATCAATAGCGCGTTGCACCACCTCGTGCTGTGTTACATGCTGCAATACGGTCCGGCATGATGGCGAACAGACTCCTGATGTTGTCCTGTGGTAGACTGGCCCACACGTGTGGAACGCTGTGCTCCAAATCCCAGATATTGTGACGGTGGGAGCTGCCGTTTCAGCTGCTCCCAAACATGCTTGATAGGGGGGATAAGTCTGGGAAGCGGGCAGGCCATGGAAGTGTCTGTACACGATGTAGACAGGCCTGGGCAACCCAAGCTGTGTGTGTGGACGGGCATTATCCTGCTGGTATAGTGCTCCTGGTATCCCGCCCAGGAATGGGAGAACGTGGGGCCATAGGATATCGTCCACATACTGCTGTCCGGTCAATGTGCCATGTACCACTACAAGCGGTCATCGGCTATCGTAGGCTATGGCTTCCCAGACCATAATGCCTGCAGTGCGGGAGGTGTGGCGCTCGATAGCGAGGTCAGGATTGTATCCTTCACACATGGACACGATGATCATCTGTCCCCAAGACGAAGCAGCACTCATCGCTGAAGACCACACGTCGCTCTCACCTGGCACCACTGCAAACGGAGTCGGTGGTGTTGCGGTGTTAATGGGAGCAAGCATAAGGGGTGCTGGGATCGTAGATTCGCCTCCGCGAGGAGTCAGGAATGGTTCGTGGGCACACAGGAGTCCCACATCTTCCTGTATAGTGGACCGTGGCATCCCTCCGTGCTTGCTGCATGATCCGTCGATCCTCTCTAGCATTGGTCCTCCTGATCTGACCAGTGCCGCTCTGCCATGGGGCAGTGCCAGAACATGTCCACAGCTCCCAACACTGTCGGACAGTATGGTCAGAATGGTCCATGTGCACGCCTATACGGCATGCCGACCACCCTCCGGTTTTCAGGCCGATCATCATGCCTCTTTCAAAGTCTGTAAGTTGCTTAAATCGACATCTCTGGCGTCTACCCGGCATTATTGTTACTCTGTACTCTAGCTTGCGTCGGCCGGTGCTTTTCGCTTTAATCGGCTATCGACTACACGCCAGTTCGTGCTTGCAGCACCACCGCAGGGTGTGTGGGCATGCGCAATCACACCAAACTTGGATCATTTGTATACCACACTGCACTCTAGCTATTTGCTTAGTTTTGCCATTGTACCATGTTTTCTTCCAGGCGCTCTAATTTCTTTGCCCATGTGTGTACATTTGAGAATAAACATTTTATTACCCTCTTCCATTTGCCATCATATTTATGTAAAGTGTGTCAACACTGCCCTTTGTATTGAAACACCATAATTTCAATGTTATTATTTAATGGTTTCATTACTACCAAATTAAATTTCATGATTGCTTTTTATAAAGACAACTGAATATATATATATATATGTATATATATATATATGTGTGTGTGTGTGTGTGTGTGTGTGTATGTATGTGTATGTATATATGTATGTATGTGTATGTATATATGTATGTATGTGTATGTATGTATATATGTATGTATGTGTATGTATATATGTATGTATGTGTATGTATATATGTATGTATGTGTATGTATATATGTATGTATGTGTATGTATATATGTATGTATGTGTATGTATATATGTATGTGTGTGTATGTATATATATATGTATGTGTGTGTATGTATATATGTATGTATGTGTGTGTATGTATATATGTATGTATGTGTGTGTATGTATATATGTATGTATATGTGTATGTGTATGTATGTGTATATATATATGTATATATATATATGTATGTATGTATGTATGTATGTATGTATGTATATATATTTATTTAATTTACCTTTCTGAGCATCATTGTATAATCACTGAAATCACTACCATAAACCTATGCATAGAAACTATTTATGCTACAAATCATACCACTCCTACTTTATAACTAATTTATTATTATCATTACATAGTTGATAAATGCATCTAAACTTCACATTTTCTATAGATCTAAACCATAAAATATTTCCCAGCAGATTTTTTTTTTAATCAAAAATACGCTCAGGAACTAATTTATTGGGCTAACAAGCAACCACTTTTCTCTATAATAAAGAACCTTTAATCCTTGCATTTTTAAAATTTTTCTATATTCAAAATATTTACAATTGAAATACATCTTTAAACATACTAATTGCAGTTTGTCTTCTCAACCAGTTCAAAATTAATAAATATTCATGGTAATTAAACAGTGCAGATTAAAACTAATACCTTTATTTACCTTAATGTCATATATAGTTTCCTTTGTCAACAAGGTTATGACTTTATTTACCTAAGATCAATAATTTGACTCTTATAGATCTGACTAACCAGTCATCATAAAGTCAATAAAATCCCTATTTGAGAGGATTTAAATGGAATGTCAAGGATATAGTTGAAATAAATACAATTCCAAAAACTGCAACTACAGAAATCATCACTCACTATACAACTTCTATACCAAAAACTGAAAATTATACCATTCTTTATTTTCAGAATAATGAAACTGACCTATGCAATTCAGAATCATTAGCATTTAAAACAAACTGTACAATTTTTAATTAGGCCATATATCCTTTTCCTTCAAACCTGGTGCCACTGATAAAACTAGAAAGTAATGCTACAAATGACTCATCTCTGTGACTGGTCACACTGAGTTGGCTGTTCATCATCAGCATGATCAGTCACAGATGACTAGTATTTAAATTAAGGGGATATTAAATCCCACATTGTTTTAAAACAGAATAAGAAACTCAAAGATTGGAATCGGAGAGTTCATGCCGAATATAGAAAAGTATCGGCGACTACTTGCGTGAGCTAATGCAAGTAGTCCAAGTACGTAGTACAAACTCGGGCAACTCACAGCAAAGGTGGTAAAGTTCTGATTGCTATTCTTGGTATTTTCCATAATGTAAAACACATTTCCTAGGAAATGTATGCTGTTATTACATTATGGTGGGAGGTCACTACCCAGACCGGTTTCAGCCTTTATTGAGGCTTCATTAGTGAGTAACTAGACCAGATTAATACCAAAGGGTATAGCGAAAAGAACTTATATACTCTGCTATACAAGTTGTCAAAAAGGTGCAGCCATTGAGTTACTTAAATATAAAGAGCCAATAGGCTTCATTTCGGCAATATAAACATTATTTAAATTAAGGGGATATTAAATCCCACATTGTTTTAAAACCAAAAATGTGGGATTTAATATCCCTTTGATTTAAATAATGTTTATATCACCGAAATGAAGCCTATTGGCTCTTTATATTTAAGTAACTGAATGGGTGCACCTTTTTGACAACTCATATAGCAGAGTATATAAGTTCTTTTCGCTATACCTTTTGGTATTAATTTGGTCTAGCTACTCACTGATGAAGCCTCAATAAAGGCTGAAACTGGTCTGGGTAGTGACCTCCCACCATAATGTAAAAAACAGCATACATTTCCTAGGAAATGTGTTTTACATTATGGAAAATACCAAGAATAGCGATCGGAACTTTACCACCTTTGCTGCGAGTTGATCGAGTTTGTACTACGTACTTGAACTACTTGCATTAGCTCACACTAGTAGTCGCCGATACTTTTATAGTTTATTATACTATATTCGGCATGAAACTCTCTGATTCCAATCTTTGAGTTTCTTATTCTGTTTTAAAACAATGTGGGATTTAATATCCCCTTAATTTAAATAATGTTTATATCGCCGAAATGAAGCCTATTGGCTCTTTATATTTATGTAACAGATGACTAGTTTGTAGTACAACCCAGATATTGACTGTGGAGTTGTGAAATATCATGCTACATATAATATGAAAGTTAATTTAATTGAACTTACTTATAATAGTTATTCTAGTGGTGGAATGAGCATTGATAAAATTTTGTGATCTTTATCAAAATATGCCTGCCATTTAAATCAAACAAATTTGAATCTGAGCCACGCAGAATGCATGATTGTGGTCTTCAGAACATCCACACATTTTCTAGTTAAAAACTTTTTAACTATAAAATCTCTGCCACGAGGAAAGATTTTGCTCTTGGTTGTCTGGAATATATTGAGAATAAGAGAAATAGAATACATGAGAATTTTTTTTTTGCTTTGATCTCCAGAAATCTTAAAATATAAAAACTGTATTTACTATTAAAATCCATTTATATAAAATGAGAGCTACTTAAACCTAAATCGTTTCTAATTTTTATTTATTTGCAGGCTCTTATGTACTTTGCCCACACCCTTGATCCTATTGTACAGAATGATTATGTTGTTGTTTACTTTCATACCTTAACAAATAAAGATAGTCATCCGTCCCTTAACACCCTGCGGGAATTATATTCCCTTCTGGATCACAAATATAGAAAAAATCTTCGGGCATTTTATATTATTCATCCCACCTTTTGGAGCAGGGTAAGTTTGTTCATTTGTTTAGATTTGCTTTGTATGTCATTTTAGTTATATAAATGCTGCCATTTTAGTATATAATACTGAAATCATTTAAAAAAAAAAAAATTAATATTATGTCAGTCTCATTGGCTAAGTGGATAGCATCTTTCATTTCCAGCCTATAGGCTGCAATTTAAATCCTGTTGTGTCATTGGTTTTTGTGAATAGCTTTGGATGATAGGTGATTTTGAGACCACTTCTCTGTTTATTGAAGACTTGGAGGACTTTAAAAAATAGTCATGTCTGGTCTGCAGAGTAGAGTTCTAGATTATCTGATTTTAGTCTACCCATAATATAAGTGCCATAGATTTACAGTCCTTTGTGAATAGGGATTACTACTAATTATATGAAGAGCCAAAGGCTTCAATTCGGCAACGTGAACTTATTTAAGTTAAGGGATATTATATCCCATATTGTTTCTTAGCCGAATAAGAAACTCAAAGAGTTTTATGCCGAATATAGAAACTATATAAAGTTTGGCAATTCCAAGCGTAAGCAAATACCTGGATAGTGCAGCACCTGATCCTTGAAGGTAGTGCAAGCTGAGGCAACTCATAGAATGGGTGGAGCAAGCTCCGATCACTATTCTTGATATTTACCCATAATGTGAACTTAACACCACCCTTTCTATGAGTTGCCTCAGCTTGCACTACCTTCAAGGATCAGGTGTTGCACTATCCAGGTATTTGCTTACGCTTGGAATCACCGAACTTTATATAGTTTCTATATTCGGCATAAAACTCTTTGAGTTTCTTATTCGGCTAAGAAACAATATGGGATATAATATCCCTTAACTTAAATAAGTTCATGTCGCCGAATTGAAGCCTTTGGCTCTTCGTATAATTAGTAATTTATTAGGACACTTTCTTGGCAATTCTCATAAAAGGGATGCAAGTTCTGTTCGCTACAAACTTGGTATTAACTAGGTCTACCTACTCACTGATGAGACCTCAAAAAAGGTCAAAACCGGTCTGGGTAGTGACCTTCTCTCATAATGTTGAACAATAATACAGCTCCTAGGAGTTAAGTTCACATTATGGGTAAATATCAAGAATAGTGATCGGAGCTTGCTCCACCCTTTCTATGAGTTGCCTCAGCTTGCACTACCTTCAAGGATCAGTTGCTGTACTATCCAGGTATACGCTTGGAATCGCCGAACTTTATATAGTTTCTATATTCGGCATGAAACTCTTTGAGTTTCTTATTCAGTGATTACTACATTTTGTAGAAATATTATTTCTGCAGAGTACAGTTTAGTATGAAACTTATCATTGAATTATACTACAGCACTGTCACATCAGAGGTAAGCTGAATTAAAAACTGCATTCATATAAAGAGCAAAGAACTCAATGTTTCTATTTTTTTTTTCACAGTATTACAACACCAATAAATAATAAAAAGATATTTATTAAAGACATTTTGCTGGATTTCAAACAATCGTTTCAGAGCACCATAACTACTTGAGTACAACATGAGTGATTATGTATAGTCAAAAAAAACCCTTCAAATTTGTAACAGATGAAAGATCTAAAGTTGTAATCTGGCACCCTCTAATATTGAATAAAAAGCAGTCTTTTACAGTTTTTGGATTGAAATTCATCTTATGATGATTTTTTCCCAAATTTTTGGTAGATTAACACGTTCATTGCTAATCACGCGATATCACGTGATGCGAGTTCTCATCGGTCGGCCGATTACGCGTCATCGCGTGGACGTTGCTATCAAGTAAAAGAAATTTGCCCACCACACGAAATTCCAATTTTCAGCTTGGCAAGGAACGTGTTAATTCACTCATACTTTGAGGTTAGTCAAGTGTTTTATAGCTGTTGCCAACTCTAAAAACAATCTGATTGTAAGGACTTCTTTATAGCACACTGATTTTCTTCCATTTGATTATGTGTGACATGATGTCAAAAGCATTGCCTACCGGTCTTGACTTTGCCATAACAATAACAGCAAATGTATTTCTTGTGCTTTAAATGTTAAGTTAATCTAAATACACTTCTAATTAGCAGAGCTCTCTGACAATCAATCCATTGGAACAGAAAATGTAATTGTCTGTATGATGATGATAAAAAATTTTACATTTTTGTTTCTCTGTCATCAAAAGGATGTTACTGTGTTTTTACATTTTTTTAATTTCAAATAAATAGAAGTCTCACATGAGTATTATTATTTTTGAATGACTCTCAAACATTATTGTTATTCATCTATACAAAATATAAAAACATTTTGTTTAGATTTTTGTAACTATAAAAATCTAAACAAAAGTTACAAGAAGTCGAGCATGAACTATCTACATCTGATACTGGCGAATATTCCATTATAGATTTTGACTAAACTTATTCAAAGGTTCACTTGAACAGACTAACCATGAGCAAATGTTAGTGTTGGTTTAATGTTTCTGAGTGCATTTTGGGCTGAGGACATTGCAGGCAGATTATTATATTAATGGGAATTTGCTAGTAGATTTGGAAGGATTATAGTGGAAAGTAATGGGGCCACATTCCTAAGGTAGTCACAACAGGTAACTGCAATGCTAAAGAGACCGCTACGTTGTAAGTAAAAGGAAGTTATTCTACCACTTTACAAGATGTTTATGGGACCACATCTGGACCACTATACACAGATAGGCATCTAGGTTCCAAGAAGATGGGGCCACAATTGAAAAGATCTAATGGCAGATAACCAAGATGATAACTGCATATGGAATTGCACATATGACAACAAATTGAGGAAATGTGGTCTTCAAAGTTTAAGAATAGATGGAGGAGAGGATTTTATGATAAAAACATGCAAGTTAGTAAGGAAATCGCATGATACTAATACAAATGAGATTTTGTAACTTACAGCAGGCAGCAAAAGAGCTCAGTCATCTTTGAAAGCTGACTAAGTATGTTGTTAGAAAGCATATTAAATCCAGGTTCTTGGGGTGTGTAGAATGGGCTGTCAGATGTTGAGATTGCATCTTCAGTTCATGTATTCAAAGAGATATGATATATGCTGCTTGTGCCACTTCGTCGTGCCTTCTGTCTGGTCCCCTTCTATATCAAAGCTCTATCTTGTTTTTACATAGCCAGAGAAGGAATTCATATTAATACGGTAATAAGGGTGATCTTATCATAAGTGTTTGTTATATTAAGGCTAAGATTCTGAGTACTACAGTCCTATTTATGACTCCTTAGAACAAAAGGTTATGTGAGTAGAATATGTGCCATCCATATTCTTGAGATTTTAGACCATCATTGTGGTTGATTAGAATTTCACATGCCTCCTTAAAATTGGTGGTTTAATTTCTAGTGGATCTGTCATTTTCCTGCCATCTGCATTCAGTAAGCATATTCTTCCATAATCTCATCCTTTTACTTGCTATATACTGATAAAATTCTCATTGATTTCCTTTGGCCTTCATCATTGTTCTTTTCATGATATTGGATCAGCAATATTTTTTTTTTTTATGCAGCTCTTGGTTTGGACAAACTGGCCGTTCTTTGGAAAAAAGAATAAAAGAACCTCAATATTATATTGATTATAACAAACCTCTGAAGTCTGGTCTGGCGCAGCACAGTATTGACTCTACTCATAGCATTCAGTGGGATAAAGCAGTTTTCCTCCATAGATGCAGATTCAAATATGAACGCTTATTCAAAGAAAGTTGTGAAACTATCTTACACCAACCGAATTTAAATAGAAATGACTGTATGTCTCTCTCGAAGATCTGGGAGACTTTTATCTTATGTAAAAAATAATTTATCTTAATAGATTAAATTTGTTATTTCTATTATTTCCTAGCATGCGGTAACAATTGTATTTTAATAGGTGATCCACCGAACATTTGCCTGTATTCCATTCCTATTACTGTTACAGACACTGAAGATGTACTATTAATTTTAGTACGAAATATCTGTCTTTTTACTAATTAAAAATTTCACTGTGGTTTTTACGTGTTACTTTATTATTTAATTACTATGCCACAGGTTCCACTAAAAATCAATCTCAGTTTATTGTAATTGCTTGGCTTATAATTCCACAAATACCCCTTCTTAGTCAGAGTTCTCACATTCATTGGCACCTTCCAAGTCGAGTGCGTGATCATTCTCACCAATTGGAGGTATGGCAATTATATAGATTCTCAGATGTTGTTACTAGATCTAATGTTCTTGTACCTCCAAATCCTTTCCATACATGCTGCTTAAGGTTGTTATCTCTGAGTAATTCTTTGATTCATAAGATTTATGTTGATGCAGTTCAGTCCTTTTCAAATTATCTAATCTATAACAGCATCCAATTGTGAATCTTATCTTGATAATCTATCTCACACTGCCTGTATTACTCATGTCAGTAGAGATGTCTACTCTATTGACATGAGTAATAGAATAGAGTAGAGATGTCTACTCTTGTTGAATATATGTCTTCTGCAATCATTAACAAAACATTCTCCACCCTTCCTAAGTTATCTGTACTCCCTGAATATATAGACCCTTTCACATGGTATTCCTGTAAGAATATCCTCCTCTATTAGCCAGGTCTCAATGATACTAATACTTGTTGGTCCCACTACTTCTGTCAATGCCAATGACTGCTCAACTTTATTCCTGATACTTCATACGTTAGTGTATATATATATATATATGCATGCAAGTTGACCACCAGGCTGATGTTTGGCTGAAGTTCGTTCCTCAACCTAATCCCACTTCCTATTTTCACAGTTTATACTTCTTTCTTGACAAAAACCAGCTCATTAGAGTCATCCCTAACAAGCTGTCACATTTTATCTATACAGAGTGAAAGAGAAAAGCTTAGGTGTTGGTTGTTATTCATAATGGTGTTTCATTGCATTCCTCTTGAATTTCTATCTGTTCTGTGTTTCATGTAATAGTCTTTTAAAGTAATTATTCAAGATAACCAGAATATCTTCTAAGTATTAGG
The DNA here is from genome assembly GCF_054136105.1 of Typopeltis vanoorti. Lineage (NCBI taxonomy): Eukaryota > Metazoa > Arthropoda > Arachnida > Uropygi > Thelyphonidae > Typopeltis > Typopeltis vanoorti. The sequence continues at coordinate 27,778,899 of NC_143562.1, read as the reverse complement.
AGTTTTTATGGCGCATTTTATGTTTTTGCCACCTTCTTGAAGTTTATCTTCTATTCTTACCAAGCTCTTTCTATAGCTATTGTACTTCCTTTTACACTCAGACAACTTAGTTTTGTTAAATTTTTTTCTGTGTTATCTGAAAGTGCCTGCTAAATTTCCAGGATATTTTCATATGATTTCTTCTTTATAAAAATTAAGTGGATATTAAATCCAGCATTATTTCAAAGCCGAATGTAGAAACTATAAAAGTTTCGTATGAAATTTGACCAGAGAGCTTACGATAATACACATGTTGATATTTATGGGTTGCCCTAGCTGGACTTTATAGGATAGATGATCGCTATGCCCAAGCATGCATATATTCCCCTCCTACTGGTCCTTTTTGAAAAGGTTTCACTGGTTTCAACTGTTTCAAACTGGTTGGAACCAGTTTGAAACAGCTGTCATGGCAGTGAAACCTTTTCAAAAAGGACCAATAGGAGGGGAATATATGGATGCTTAGTACTGAGAGTTTTTGCTCTCTTAAGGTTTCTGCCTGGTCTCTGACAATAACCAACCAGTTTGAAACAGCTGTAAGGCCAGTGAAACCTCTTTCAAAAAGGACCAATAGGAAGGGAATATATGGATGCTTGGGCATAACGATCATCTCTCCTATAAGGTCCGGCTAGGGCAACTTGTAAATATTGGCGTGTGTATTCCCTTAAGCTCTCTCTGGTCAAATTTCATACGAAACTTATAGTTTCTATATTTGGCTTTGAAATAATGTGGGATTTATTATCCACTTAATTTTTATAAATTTGCATCGCCAAAGTGAAGCCTTTTGGCTCTTTATTTTAGTGAATGATTTCTTCTTATTCAGGACTGACTCTTGAATTTCTTGAGTCCACTATGAAGTTCAGATTTTGCAATCCTTGTGAATAACTTCATCATATATCACTCTGGCTCAGTTAGACAAAGTTTTTCTTCAAATTCTGCCACTGAAAGTCTAATGTTCCTTATTTTTTCTCCGATGATATTTGTATATATGAGCTTGCAGTTAACCTCTGAAAGCTGCTCAACTTTTTTTACAAATATTTCTTTCCAGTATGATATTTATTTGCATTTCACTTCCTGTGTTAGATATCCTGTATTAGTCTTGTATGCTGAACATATCTTTTGGTAAAGATATCATTATCAACAATAACATACTCAATAACAATAAATTCAAGTTTTTTTTGTGTATATGTTTATGCACACATTTTTATGTTGGAACATAGTATCAGTAATGATTATTCCATGTCTGCAAGTACCAGCTGGATTCCTGAACAGGAACTTGCAATTATTGAGTTTTGTTCCTTTTTTTTTTTTTTTTTTTTTCTAGTTTGCCAAAACATTCCTGTATGTTTGGTATTCACCATACTCTGCTCTTTCTTTTAAGGTTACACGGTGATCAGCATTCATATTAATTAAATTAGGGAAACAAAACACGTGTTAAAAAGATTATTTTACTAATTACAAATAAAATAATAACTTTACGTTTCGACCCCTGTATTGAGGTCATCTTCAGAAGATACATTCAGAAGTATAAGAACAAGCTACATGCTGTTGCACACTACACAAGTAAATTACATCTACGTTGTTAACTAATCTTTTTTTCTTAGCCTGCCCTCTAGTGAAAAAAAAAAAAGAAAATAAAATAAATAAATAAAAACTACAATAAACTCTGCTAAAGTCCTCATGTACTAGGATTCTTCTGGAATTATACAGTTATATTACGATTATCTTCTGAATTTGTACAGGTTGCTATTGAATGTTCAAGGGGGGGGGGGAAATAGACAGAACACTAAACAAATACAACATCAAAACCACCTTCAAACCTCCGACAAAATTAAGGCACCTACTCAATTCTTCCAAAGATCCCCTGCCACACTTAGCCCACCCGGGGGTTTACAAAATAGATTGCACTTGTAACATACCGTACATAGGGGAAACAGGACGAACCATCCCAATCAGAAAGGATGAACACAAGCGTCACATAAAATACCTCCATTTTGGAAAAACCAGCCTTTCTGACCATGCACTCCAAACATACCACAGAATTGACTGGAAAGGTACCAAGTCCCTACACCGCACCAAAACCTGGTTTGAGCGGAAATTCAAGGAAGCATGTGAAATGCTCAAACATGATCCGAATCTGAATAAAAATGATGGTCTAACAATTCCAAGAATGTGGAGGACCCATCTACAACCTTCATAGCAACCACAAAGAAAAATCTCAATACAAGACCCAGTGAAGTTTTTTTTTTTTTTTTTTTTTTTTTTTTTTTTTTTTTTCCCCTTGAACATTCAATAGCAACCTGTACAAATTCAGAAGATAATCGTAATATAACTGTATAATTCCAGAAGAATCCTAGTACATGAGGACTTTAGCAGAGTTTATTGTAGTTTTTATTTATTTTATTTTTTTATTTTTTTTCCCCACTAGAGGGCAGGCTAAGAAAAAAAGATTAGTTAACAACGTAGATGTAATTTACTTGTGTAGTGTGCAACAGCATGTAGTTCTTATACTTCTGAATGTATCCTTCTGAAGATGACCTCAATACAGGGATCGAAACGTAAAGTTATTATTTTATTTGTAATCAGTGAAATAATCTTTTTAACATGTGTGCTTTGTTTCCCTAATTTAATTAATATGAACCATACTCTGCTGTTTACATATTCATTGAGGACCAGCTTTTCTCTGATGGCTCAATTTGCTCTGCTTGATTCCTTAGCAAAATTACATGTAGGGCCAGCTTTTTCTTCTCGTAGCTTATAACTTCTTAGGGTCTTTGCTGCAAGTGCTGTCTTTTACCAGCATCGTTGTGGTCTCTTTCCATCAGGTGTTATTTTGAATTCTTGTTTAGCCATTGTCTGTTCTCTTCGCATGATCAAAATCCATCTTGGTCTACATGCTTTGATTCAGTTGGTAGTGAGATCTATAAAACTCTTCCAAGAATTATAGGTATTATTTCTGTAAAGATTCCCATGTTACTCCTCTAAATAAATATTATTTTTATGGCTATTTAGCCTATTTTTGTTTACGAGTGTCTCTTTTATTGTGTCATTGGCTTTTACTCAAATTTTAGGACATTACTGATGTTTTAGACAGATATATGAAGAATATATAGGAGGAATAATTCAGACATACCTTTGTAGGATATTGCTGGCTGCCTTCTTATTCAGCGGCATTCTGGTGTATGGCGATATACATTCATCTGCTGTTAAAGGAAGTATGATAGAAAGGAAGGGGGGGGTTGGAAATGTGGGGATCTCATGTTGGAGGCTTAATGGATTTTTTACAACACTCAAAAAGAATTAAAATAGAATTTAATACTTCCTATATTTCGTCCTAGTCACTAGGACATCTACGGGGATTACAAAAACAATTAATGTAACATATACACAAATAACAAACAATACTAAGCCCAACCACGTGGGTGACACTAAAGTCCTTGGTATTTATTATAAATTATAAAGTCCTTGGTGTAATTTATCATATGCCCAATGCACGGCTCTCCTGAAACTACGTAAAGAAAAAAGTATCGTCATCACCAGAGCGGCTAAGGGTAATGCCACAGTCGTTCTTAATACCAGTGAATACAATCGTAAAATGAACATTATCCTCCATGATCGCCCTACCTACATCCCGCTAGAACACGACCCCACAAAAACACAAGTTAAGAAACTAAAAATCTTACTCAAAAAAGTATCTTCCTGGCCCCCTGACTTCACGAAAAAACTTAAACCTTTCCGCTCCCGTCCCCCCCAAATATACGGTTTACCAAAAATCCACAAACCCAATTCCCCACTCAGGCCTATAGTAGATGCCACCAATGCACCTTGCTATAGACTATCTAAACAGCTGGCCAACTCTCTGATCCCCCCTCACCGGAAGGTCCCCTTCCTATATAAAAAACTCGACCTACTTTAAAGCCCTCACAGAAAATTTAACCTTGAATAAGACAGACATATTGGTAAGCTTTGATATCTCCTCTTTGTTTACCAATATTCCCTTAATTGACACCTTATCTCTCTTAGAAAACGTTTTTCCCTCTGACATCTTAGATCTCTTTTCCTTTGCCATTAACTCTGGGTATTTCTCTTGGAACAACAAAATCTACAAGCAGATAGAGGGAACTGCCATGGATTCCCTCCTCTCACCCCCCCCCTTGCCAATTTCTATATGGAAGATTTCGAAAAACGAGCCATAGACTCAGCCCCACTCAAACCTTCTATCTGGCTAAGATATGTAGATGATGTGTTCTCTATTTGGCCTCATGGCCCAGACACGTTAGACTTCTTCCTCAGTCACCTCAACATCCTACATCCAAGAATCTAGTTTACGATGGAAAGGGAAAAGAACAGTAGTTTACCTTTCCTAGACACCTTAGTTACATGCCTTCCTATTGGTACACTTTCCTTCGCTGTATATAGAAAACCTATGCACACAGGCAGATGCATTCACAAACTCTCCCACCACCACCCTGCTCAACAATATGGCATTATTAAAACTCTTACCAAGAGAGCCCACAATCTTTGTTCCAGTGGAACCGCCCTCACTACTGAGCTTAACCACATACACAGCACTTTCCTCTCCAATGGCTACAGCGATCACAGTATCAAAAAAATAATCAACTCCTCCCCCATTCCCCGTCCTTCTCGTCAACAAGAATTTAAAAATGCCATCACCATACCCTACATCCATGGCACATCCGAAAAAATAGCCAAGATACTAAAACAGTACAACCTACACACAGCATATAAGCCCCACCGCAAACTTGCTACCCTTATCCGTTCTACGAAAGATCAGCTCCCTCCTCTCTCTCTGCCTGGAGTTTACAAAGTACCCTGTTCCTGTAAGCTGGCGTACTTTGGACAGACAGGCAGATCAGCATCCATCCGTGTAGAGGAACACAAGTCTTACATCTTGAAACACAACTATGGCCATTCAGGCTTGGCTGACCATGTTTTGGACACCACCCACAGGGTATCATGGAAGAAAACCACTATGCTCCACCACAGCAAATTCAAGAAAGAGAGACTTTTCTTAGAAGCAGCAGCAGCTCTCAAAAACCAACCAAATCTCAATAAATACGGTTGCATTAAGCTTCCGAAGATTTGGGAAACACGCATCACCAGAATTCCCACCTTACATTCCAGGCCACCTACTACTGCCCTTAGAGGGTGCTCTACCTGGATAGGACTTTAGTGTCACCCACGTGGTTGGGCTTAGTATTGTTTGTTATTTGTGTATATGTTACATTAATTGTTTTTGTAATCCCTGTAGATGTCCTAGTGACTAGGACGAAATATAGGAAGTATTAAATTCTATTTTAATTCTTTTTGAGTGTTGTAAAAAAATCCATTAAGCCTCCAACATGATGTCCTCAGAGCACTTAAGCCTCTACACACGGAAATGTGGGGATCGAGAGGTGTAGGAGAATTATTACTGAGGCAAGAAGTATGTGAACCATTTTTGAAAAACCCGGGTTTTTTAATTATTATTAAACACGGACAGAGAGTACTTTGGGGTAGGGTGGGGGGTGAAAAATAGAAATTTTGGGGAAAGGAGAAGGATATGGTGGGATGGGAGTAATTGGGTGTAAGCCATTTCGACAGTGCGTCATCTTTGTAGCTCATGGGGGGAAGTGAAGGCTATGTCATGCTAGCTTGTGTTTCTGTCTTTGATGTATCTGTGTTGTTTCCTTTTGGTCGGAGTCGTGACCTAATTTTTATTTTATGGAGCTTCCAACTCTAAAATTATGTAGGGTCGATGGACGTTTATTGACTTTAGTTTTTGTCACATTTTATGGCTATCATTTCTAATATTCTAAGCATTATCTCATTTTTTTGTATATCTATTATTATGACCTTGTCGATTTGTGGGGTATGTTTCTGTTCAATGGCATGGACTCCTATTTCTGTTTTTCTTTTGGTTGTTGCATTTTTTATTGTTTAAATGTTCTGGAAGTGGGATGTTGCAGTCATGGAAGTGGTCTTGCCCATAAAGATCTGATAGTAGAACCTGTGTAGGTGACATCATAATCTTGTTGGCAAGGAAATTTGTAAACCACATTGTGGTGTTCTAATATCTCTTTGTGTGTGTGAGATTTTATAGGTTTTAGAAGTGTTGCCAATTTTTGGTTCATGATGAACACCGGCTTATAGTCGGTGTGTTTGAAAATGTAATTGTAGGTTTTGGATGTATGGCAGTTTGAGATTTTTTGTGTTGCAAAGTTTGTTTTGAAAAGTGAGGACAAAAAAAAGTTCTTGTCCTCACTTCGTTAGACGCAACTTCGCTATACACCAACGGTGACTTCCCCAGAATGTTAGCCATCATACACATCCTAGGTTCATGAACAAAATTATCGCCCAGCAATATCATAAACCTAATCAAACTAGTAATCTCAGCAAACTTCTTTAAATTTAACGATAACATTTATATCCAAATTTTTGGACTCCATATGCGCCAAAATATCAGCAGACAATTAGCTGAATTATTCTTATCACACATAGAATAACACCTACTCAGCCCTTCCTCCCTCCCTCCCCTAGCATCACCTTTTATGGCCAATATGGATGATATTCTATGCATTGGGGTACCAACACACATCACCACTTTACAAGCATCCCTTAATGACTTCAGCAACAGACTAAAATTCACCATAGAAGCAGAACATGAAAAATTCGTCAATTTCCTAAATTTGACATTAGTTAGAACAAGCAACACAATGGCCACAAAAATATTCCACAAACCCACACATATCGAAAACTACCTCCACTTCAACTCACCATCCTTATTCTATTAAGAAATCAGTCATCCTTGCACAGTTTAAAAATGCTTACAAGTTTTTGACTACACATAATTATCTCAACACAGAAATAAAGAAGTTAACACAGATTTTTAAAAATCGCAATTACCCCAACACAGTTAACAAATTATGCCAATGAAACAGTAAAAACCCATCAAAACAATCCAACAACCAAAAAAAACTTCCCAACACAAAAAACCATCAAACTGCCATACATCCAAAACCTACAAATACATTTTCAAACACACTGACTATAAGCTGGTGTTCAACACTTCTAAAACCTACAAAATCTCACACACACAAAGAAAGACTAGAACACCACAATAGGGTTTACAAATTTCCTTGCCAAAAAGATTGTGATGTCACCTACACAGGTTCTACTATCAGATCTTTATGGGCAAGACTACAAGAACACGTCCATGACTGCAACATCCCTTCCAGAACATTTAAACAATAAAAAATACAACAACCAAAAGAAAAACAGAATACAAAATACAGGAAAAACAGAAATAGCAGTCCACGCCCTTGAACAGAAACATATCCCACAAATTGAAAAGGTCGTAATAATAGATATACAAGAAAACGAAACAATGCATAGAATATCAGAAACGATAGCCATAAAATGTGACAAAAGCTCAATAAACATCCACTGGCCCTACATAATTTCTGAGAGTTGGAAACTCCATAACATAAAAATTAGGTCACGACTCCACCCATTAGGAAGCAAAACAGATACACCAAAGACAGAAACACAAGCTAGCATGACATAGCCTCCACTTCCCCATAAGTTCCGAAGATGATACGCTGTTGAAACAGCTCCCAAAGTACTCTCTGCCCACTTTTAATAGTAATTAAAAAAAAAACTGGTTTTTCAAAAAAGGTTCACATACCTCTTGTCTCAGAAATAATTCTCAACCCCCACATTTTCAATCCCCTTTCCTTTCTATCAACTTCCTTCCTTTAACAGCCGATGAATGTATATCACCATATGCTGGGATGCTGCTGAATAAGAAGACAGCCAGCAACATCCTGCAAAGGTATGTCCGAATTATTCCTCCTGTTATTCTTCATATATCTGTCTATATAAAACATCAGTAATGCCCTAAAATTTGAGTAAAAAAGCCAATGACATTATAAAAGGGTCACTCCTAAACAAAAATAGGTTAAATAGCCATAAAAATAATATCTTCCAAGGATTTTATTTTCAAAAATCTGCAAGTGTTTTTCATTTGGTCTACAGTTGGTTTCTGCTTTTTAATTAAACACATAGATGAAAGGTTGCAAGAAGACTTATATCACATAAGTGCCTTGTGTGGATAAGAGGAAAGGAGTTTTCTACCACAATGCTGTCACTGCTTGTTTCATTTAGCAATCTTTCACGGTAATTATTTTACACATCTAGAATATCTTCAATTTTCGTGTCACCTTGATTATCTTTTATTCCTTTTACAGTATTCTTTCTTCCATTTCTAAGCTCTTTCAGTAGTGTCCAGAATATTTTGCCATCTTTATTTATTTATTTTCTGTGTTCTTACCAAAATCTTACCATGACTTTTCTTTAGCTGGTAGTGTACATTACTTTGCTTTCTTACATTTTTTCTCTGTATTCTCTCAGAACACAAGCAGACTTACTTGTCAGAAATTTCGATACTTTCTTTCTTCTTTTCCTCAAATGCCTGAGTCCATCACTGAGTTCTGAGTTTTCTATCCCTGCAGACAACCTCACCCCATGCTCTCTCTGGTTAAATTAATGTTTTTTCTGGGTCTGCATGAATTTCCAAGGTTTGGTTCATGTTTTCAAATTATTTTATTTTTTCCTTGAATAATATTTGTTTTTTTTTTTTTTTTTTTTGAGTCTATAGTTAGCTTTTACAGGTAAATTGTAGACAATTATACAAACATTATTGAAAAAAAAAAAAAGAAATTGAAAACAAGAACCTAACTTTGTAGTCTCGGTGGCAAACTCAGAAGAAGACATTGATTGATTCAGTTAAGAAGGTATGTGGTGTCTGCAAGAATAGAAAAATAAGAACACCATGGTGGATACAAGAAGTTAAAGAAGCATAAAATAATACAGAGAAAAATGTAAGAGAGCTAAGCTATGTGTAAAAGCAGCTAAACAAAAGACATGGGAAGATTTGATATGAATATGGAAAATAAATATCAGGAAGGTGGCAAAATGTTCAATACTGAAAAAGCTAAGAAATGGAAGAAAGATTACTGTAAAAAGAATCAAAGATTATAAAGGTGGCATGAAAACTGAAGTTAAGGATATCCTAGATGTCTAGAGTAATTACTTTGAAAGACTGTTAAACAAACTATGCAGTTACAGAAACATACTAGAAAATTTCCAAGAAGAATCCAAAGAGGAATACATATTAATACTTGAGGTTAGAAAGAGCTGTCAAAAACTTGAAATGTGGAAAGGCAGTTGGAGTAGGTGATATTCAACTAGAAATGTTCAAATATGGAGGTGTAAAAGTTATGCAGTGGTTACACTGCATAATTCATAGGGCCTGATCGGAAGGTTGAATTCCCTGATGTTTGAAGTAGAGCTTTCATAGTACCCATCTATAAAAAAAAAAAAAATAATAATAATAAAACTGAAAGTGAGAATTACAGAGGAATTTCTTTACTAAGTGTACCAGGTAAGATTTATGCAAGCATACTTGAAAAAAGGTTGAGAAAGATTGCAGAAAATTAATTTGGAGAAGAACAAGCTGAGTTCAGGCCAAACAGAGGTTGTCAAGATTAGATTTTCCCTTTTGACAAATAGTTGAGAAATTGTGAGAATATGACGAAAGGATCTATACTTAAGTTTCGTAGATCTGGAAAAGGCATATGACAAAGTGTCCAGAGAAAGAGCTTTTCAAAACATTACAATTATATAGGGTGAATAGAACATTATACAGAGCAATACAAAGTCTATATTTAAGTTCTAAGTTAGAGCAGTTAAAATTGAAGGAAATACAGGAAGATGGTTTGATGTAAAATCAGGGGTAAGACAAGGATGCATATTATCTCCAATCTTATTCATCATCTGTATGGATCGCATTATAACATCAAGCCTGATATTAGAATTGGAGATGTCAAATTAGCTCTTTGTTTTATGCAGATGATGTTGTACTCCTAAACATATCTAGTGCAAGTCACCAGAATTCTCTAACTAAATTGAATAACAGCTGAAACAAATATGGCATGAAAATCAGCAATAAAAAGACCAAAACTATGAAAATAGTAAGGATATAGAAAAATTCAGAAGCATTCTGAATGGTGAACCTATAGAACAAGTAAAATATTTCAACTATTTAAGCAGTTTTTGGTGAAGATGGCAAGTGAAATGTGGAAATAGACAATAGAATAAGCAAGGCTGGTATGGTGGTTAGCCAGCTGAATAAATTTATATGGAATAAGAGAGAAATTAGCCAAAACACCAAACTAGCACTATACAAGACAGTATTCAAACTAGTTTTAAGTTATGGATCTGAGAGTTTGGTTAGAAATAAAGCACTTCATCAAAGATTAGAGACCACAAATATGAGAGTTCTGAGAAAAATTTTCAGTGAACCAATGGCAGAATCATATTAAAAATGAAGATATTAGAAAGGAACTTGACATTATTAGCATTCAAGAATGTATCAGCAGAGCTAATCTAAGATGGTATGGCCACCTAAATAGAATGGGTGAGGAAAGATTAACAAAATAGGTGTTTGATGCCAAGATGTTAGGAAAGAAGAAGACCAAGGTCTAGGTAGGTGGATTGATTCAGTTAAGAAAAGAAGTGTCTTAGAAATAAGAAATGTTATATATGACAATATTGGCATTCTCACAAGTAATAGACTGATTGGAGAAAAATTATTCGTATGAGATTAATAAAAATGAACTTAATCATGTAGTGCTGTCACCTGAACACTCCTTTGGGGTACATATCAGGAGATTGATGATCCTATGGTTTATTTCTGAAAGCTGCTCAACTTTGATTCATTTTAAACCTTTCTTGCACACACTTTTCTTTTCAGTATAATGTTCAGTTTTATCCTACAGAAAACTAAATGGTCACTTCTGAGTTCAAATTTTCTGTATACTTTTCTGACCAGCATGAAGATATCAGCAATAACACAATGAACGAGACTTTCCTTATTTTTGCATCTTTTTTGTGTATGAATATTGTTCATGTCTTTATGTTGGACAAATTTGTTAATAATCAGGACCATGTCCTGAACATTCAGGAATTGCTTACTATTATTATTAGCTTTGCTCTTGTCTCCAAATTTTCTCAAACTATTTGTCCAGTAATAATTTTTTAATCTGCTGTTTAGATCTCCAACAATGACTAACTTTTCATTTTTCTTTGTATCAACTGATTTCTCTAATGCCTCAGAAAAATTCCTCCACTACCTCCTTAATAGAACCTTCTGCGGTATCATAAGCACAAATAAATTTCATCGTCCAAATTGTCCAGTTCCCTTTTCTGATGTTTGTCTACATCATGCTACTTTATGTTGCCTGCCATTCAAGATTACCCTCATATTTAGTGTTGAAGAAAAGGAGACCTGACAATAGCATCACTCTAGAAGTATATTGTAAACCTGCTAACATAGGATTTATTTATGCTTCATCTTTTCACTAGCCTTCCCAAAAGCTAGACATTCCACATCCTCAAGAATCAATCATGTTTAATTTTACGGAACTAAGATGAAACTCTGACTCCTCTCAAATTTATTTGTTCTCAGTGGTTATTATGGGGGGAGGGAGAGAAATTGGTTGATAAAATTTTATTTTCAACCATCCCACCTCTCTTCATAACTAGAATGCCCAATATAGAGATTCAGTCATTATTCCATACATTGGCAGTCTATCCATTAGGATTGCTTCTCTTTATAAAGATCATAAAATCAGAGCAACTTTCAAGCCTATTCAAACAGTTTACAGCCTCTTGGGTCTCCTAAAGACAGCACTTCCTTCTTACAAACACCCAGGAGTATTTAGGATACTATGCTCATGGTCTGGCCTACATCAGGCAAACCATGCATTTGAAGTGAGAAAGGAAGAACGTATGAGAGATGTTTAAGCATAAAAAAAAAAAAAAAAAATCTAGTCTGGCCAACTGTACTGTAAACTAGGATATTTCTACCATGCCATATTTGGTAGAAAGCTTTTATTCCAGACTTCTTTTTAAAATAATCTGTTATAGTTATCCATTCACATGGATCTTGGAACAGAAATCTGGAAGTCTCTCATCAAATCCTTCAATATCTCAGATTTCAATTTCACTAATAATTACCTCCAGTCTTTGCATGATAACAGCTAACATTACATGAACTTCACCTTCATACTTTAGGATGATTCAATTTATCTTCTTTTGTACTGGTTTTTTAAGCTTTTAAACAACTTTGTTCTTTGTTTTTATTTATATTTGTGCTTTATTTAAAACTCTGACAAAGCCACCAGTATTAGTGTGTGCAAAACTAGCTAATATATATAAGAAAACTGTTTTAATCCTATTATTGAAGTCTGATTTTTGTGACTCCCACTCATGAAAGGTTTTCATAAACCTATTTCTACTGTGGATTGAACAAGCTGGCTTCAGGCCAGGAAGAAGTTGCTGTGACCACATCCTGGCCCTGACAACACAGATTGAAGCAGGCTTCCAGACGAAACTTAAATCCGGAGTCACTTTCATCGACCTAACATTAGCTTATGACACAGTCTGGATCAGGGGCTTCTAAAGCTAAGCAATATCATAAGGTGCAAAACAACTTTCCAAATCCATTCTCTCCAATAGAAAGATTCATGTCCATACTGGTGGAAAAAAGAGCAGGCCCAAATTCCTGCACAATGGTCTTTCACGGGGCTTTGTGTTATCCCCTTTACTATTTAACATCTACATGTCTGACTTACCACATACCAGCTCAAGCAAATATATATATATATATATATATATATATATGCCAATGATCTGGCAATCCTATACCAGTCTACCTCCTTTGCCAACCTTGAACACAGACCTGAACATCCTGGAGGTGTACTTCAAGCAGTGGTACCTGAAGCCAAATCCAACAAAAACTGTGTCCACAGCATTCCACCTGACAATGCAGAGACACCTCAACCTCTCTTTCTGTGGCAAAACTACTGCAATTACTGACTTCAACAATTCAGTAATTGCAGTAGTGGTCTCACATCAGGAAATGAAATTCATCTCCCATCTAAAGACAGCCACAAATATCCATGCCCACAGCCTGTAGGTTGGAAAGTGGATATGTTGCCCACTTATACCAACAAATGGATCTTTGCTCTTTTTTAGTAAAAGTTTAAGGAATCTGCATTGGTCAGATATGAAAGGTAGGTAGCTAGTTAGAGTGAATTTTTTGTATGAATGAAAACGTTTACAGTGAATGAAAACGTTTTTTCTCTTGGGATTTACAAGGTTGGTCTGAGAAGTGCTCAGCCTCGACCATAGATGGCAACACTATCGGCAAGAGATTTTTTTCTAAGTTGGTACATCTGTCATAAGTATCCATGTGAAGTTGCAACTCATCCTATCAAGTAGTTGGTTTTATACAGCTGTCTGAAGCAAAGGTGTTGTCTGTATCCCTTGAAATTCATAAAATTGAGTATCGTGCGGTTATAAAATTCTGTGTAAAAGGTTTAACGCCAAAAGAAATTCAAAGTTCATAAAAGTTTATGGGCACTCTTCGTCGCTTTTCAACAGTTACGAAATGGGCTGTCGAGTTTAAACGTGGCCATAAAGATGATCCATGTGAAGGACGTCCAAAAAAAAATGTAACAACACCAGAAATCATTGATCAAGTGCACAATATGGTATTGGATGAACAGTGAGTCAAAGTGCATGAAATTGCCTAGACTATAGGCATTTCAAAAGAACGTGTAGGATATATTTTGCCTGAAGAATTGCAAATGAAAAAGCGTTGTGCAAGATGGGTTCACACTTGCTCACTCACTTGATCTGCTGTGATCAAGTGCATTTTTCTGATTTGATATAATTTGTGCGTCGATTTATTACTATGGATGAGACTTGGATTTGCCATTACACACCAGAATCTAAACAGCAGTCAAAACAGTGGACAGAAGCCAGTTATTCAGTGCCAAAGAAGACAAAGTCGGTTCCATCAGTAGAAAAGGTCATGGCATTGGTGTTTGGGGATGCTAAAGGCATTTTGTTTATTAATTATCTTTGAAAAGGGTAAAACAATAACCGGGGAATATTATTCTGATATTTTAACCAGACTAGATGAAAAAATTTGTGAGAAAAGACCCAGTTTGCAGAAGAAAAAAATAATCTTTCATCAGGACAATGCACCTGCCAAACAAAGGTGTTTTTGGCAATGGGAAAATTAAGGGATATGCACTATGAATTGTTGAAACATTCACCCTATTCCCCATATTTGGCTCCCCTCTGACTTCTATCTCTTCCCAAAACTAAAGCCCCTTCCTCGCTGGTCAACATTTTTCTTTGAATCAAGAGGTGATTGCAGTTATAGATGGGTATTTTGCAGATCTTACTGAGAACCACTACAGGAATGGGATAATGGGGTTGGAGCATTGCTGGAATGTATTAGTCTTAAGGAAGATTATGTTGAAAAATAAAAATAATTTTGAAATTATAAATTTGTTTTTTTTGTTAGGCCGAGAACTTTTCAGACCACCCTTGTATTTTCTTAGCAAATAGTATATAAAAACAGTAAACTGTGATTATTTTCTATTGGCATAGTAATACTGATTTTAAGTTACTAGTTATTTAAGTGCATTAACCATCTTCCTGATAAAATAGATAGGGCTTTCTGTGCTGAGTGCAATTTTTTTTCTGTTAAGAATCTTCCATAAAAAGTTAATCAGGAGGGAAAGTTAAAAGTCCATAGCAGTGCACTCTATGGTTATGCCATATAAAATACTTCAAAACATTACAGGTTCAAAAAATTTGGTTGTGTACACTTTAAATTTATTTTCAATTACATTTGATGGCAAAACTTACACTTAAAAGAAAAACATAATAGTATATTTTTTATAAGGGATGAAGTGTGATTTTTTTTTGGTTTGTGTCCTGTTTCTTAAAGATGATAATTTTGTTGAAGATGTGTATGTACCCTGTATGTTAAACTGTCTACAATTAATCCAAGTATGTTCTGGGTTTATGAATTCAGGTTGTATGCCAGAGTTTCTTTTTAATATCATCTAGCAAAGATGTTGTTTTGTCTTGTAAGTGATGTATATTTTTGATTTAGGCTGAGTGTAATTATTTAGTGTCAATTATTTATGTTTTGATAATGCTATCAGTGTTTTTTCATTAAATCTACATATCTAATAATCAACATAGGGTATTAACTGTTCTCTACAATAGGAGTGTTCATCAGATGTACTCTCCTATTGCTCTTACCTCAGTTCTTCCTGAAGTTATGGAAAAATCCAGTTGTAGCCATCTCCTACGTTACTTGAAAATTTCTTCGCTAATAAATAATCACAAGTGCAGCTTCTAGTACTCTCAGTCAACAGAGGTCTTACTTATGTCATCTCACCTTAGACAAATCAAAACTTAGATGAATTCAAGTGGTTGCTCTTTCTTTATCTCCAAATCAGTGGTTTGGGTTTGGAAATAAGACCTGCTAAGTAATCTCTTATCACATAATAGTCTGACTTCTTTTTTTGCACCCAGATTGCAAGCTTTCACTGAACTCATCACATATTACATGTGATGGTGGATCATTATCCGATTGGAAATCCAGTCCAGAGTTTTGTTTCTGTTAGTATCTTGCATTCTCTTTCTTTCCTTAGATGTACACTACACAACTGAAAAAATCTTTGAGAATATCTGTTTATGCATCTTTTAATACTGAATTCGAAATCATTTGTTAGGATTCTGATAACCTTAAAGAAACACAAGTACTCTCCTATCTTAATTCTCATTGAAAGGAATGCTCATTTTCCACTCTTACTTTTGGCAGTCCCCCAGATCATCTAAATAAGATGCGATTTCTCTTCTTGGGATAGCCCTGACCTCCAATCTTTCTTTAAGTATATGTTACCGCTAAAGTGCAGAAATCAGTTATTCTGCAGATTATCTAGGTATTGTGCAGATTAACTACGGTGATCCGTTAATGTGCGGAAAATTGTTTCATTTCTCAAATTACCTAGGTAATCTGCACATTACCTACTAGGCACTCGTTAAAGTGAAAATAAGATCTTTGCTGGAACAACAGCAACGTTTCTGTATGTTTAAATTAAGATAATGTTATTTATTTATTTTTTGATATCTAAAGAATCAAGTTAATACAATCAAACAATCAACAAATTAGTTGATAGAATCAATCATCAATCAATTAATATAATACAAGGAATCAAACGGTTTAAAATATTATTACAATTAAGAAAAAATACATATGATAAAATTATGTTATTAAAAAACCAAACTAAAAGTGGAGGGAGAGGGGGGAAGGAGTAGGGAAAGGAAATGAGAGAAACAAACTTTTGAACTTTAACGATACGGAAGCCGTTAATGTGCACATTACCTAGGTAAAATGCGGAAAACTCTTGATTCCCCACGTTAACGGAGCAAATCAGTTAATCTGCAGATTAGCTAGGTAATGTGCACATTAACGGTTTTTGCACTTTAGCGGTAACATATATATGTCACAGGTCTTGTCTCTGTCAACTCTTCAGCATCCAATAAATTAGGTTTTCTCCCAGTCATTACTTTACCTCTCAACAACAAATCACAAATCTGTTCAACTATTGATAATGCTCTCCTATTTGATATAATGCCCCTAAAGGCATCTTAAAAAGGTGTACATTCTGCTCTTTCTTACAGACATTTACTTCAACCTTTTCCTGGCAGAAGAAAAGTTGAGAGGAATGGAGATTGTGAACATTAAAGATCTGTAAATCGTAGTTGTTAGGACATTTGATAAAGTGAACCAGGAAGAAATCTTATGTTGCATTTGAATTTAGGTATCATCATAGAAATAAAGGGAAATGAAGCGAATTTTGTGCAAGACGGATCTGTTTTATTTGCAATGAAAGGTTGCATGGAGATTATTGTTTACAATGCTAGTTATAGATGTTCTTTATGCTCTTCTCATTTGAATGCTGTCATTAGTAAAACTATGGATAGGATTTACAGCAGATGAGAGATCATTTTATATACAGATAGAAAAGAACAAGTGGAAAAATAGAACCCACGATTACTTTCATTGACATAAAGATCACATGTTAGAATGCTGCCTATGTAGCATGTATTGTCAAGAGGAAATTAACTGCTCAATCACAGAAAATAGAAGACAGGCTGCAGATTAAGTTTCTCTGAAACTAGTAAGTTACATTCTGTAACATAAGTCCAGATGTATGGAATATGCACGTAGATAGGAAGTTCACTTGCAGATGAAAATTAGTGCAATTCATACTGGTACAATAGATTAACTTGAGAAGGTTAAAAAAAACACTCTTCTGGCTTGTGGTGGCGGTGATGGTGGGGAGGGGTATAAATACAATACTCGATGTGAATTTTGAACTTAACTTTATTCCTTGTTCATAACTTTAATTGCTCAAGTTAATATTAGTATTTATTTTAATGTTTTGTTTTCCCATTTGCAACTACAGCTGATGACTTGGTGGTTCACTACATTCACTGCATCATCTATAAAGAAAAAAATTCAGTCACTGGGTGGTATTGAATACTTATATTATGTCATTCCTCCTGATCAACTTGACATACCATCATTTATTTTGGATTATGATTTCAAGGTAATTTTTCCTCTCCATTTGAAAGATTTCTTTGATGAGTTATCATAAAATTATTTATTATCAGTAAGTTGGATATGGCATTTGGGGCACAGCTTGGCTAGCTGCTCCTTAGCTCAAAAATTGTGTTTATTTTACTTACTTTGTGTACTGTATCATAAGTTTTTGAAAACCTCAGTTTGACTTAGCACTATTAAAGTTATTTGCAGAGATACAAAGTGCTCTGTACCAAAAGGAATAACAGCTATCTGAAAATTCACATTTATGATAAATATTTTAAATTTTATTTTATCTAAATTATTGAAAAAGTGAGGTTTCTCTACTGTTTTTGTAATTTAAAATGAATTGTTTACGTTTTAATTAAAATTGTTTAAGTTTAAATTAAAGTGAAAAATTTTTCTTTGGAGGGAACAAAAATGACTTGTCCAGCTCTTTTAAACATTAAATTCTTAATGTAAAGAATTCTTAAATTTCTAATAAGAATTGTAAGTCAGTTTATGATTTACATACTAATATTATCTTTTCTTAAACTTCTGCAGAAATGAATATTTCTTATTGAATCAAAAAACATATTGTTTTTAATCCTACAAAACGTCTCTTTTATATGCCTTGTTTCTTACTGCCAGATTTCTTACCTACTCTGGAAATACACAACTTGACATTGCTGTACTCATATTTATGGAATAAAGATAAAATCAGTGTGTAGAAACAATTTGAATGCTAAATGATATGAAACAACTTTTTTGTTTATTTAATTTATGATTTCATTTTAATAATTAATTGAGTGAGCAAACCACATAACTTTATTTTACTGTACAAAATATATTAAATTAATAAATGGTGTGCACGTGTGTTAAACTCGCATTATAGTAAACGGTGTTATAGAGAACTCACCTGCAATAACAAACTACCAAAAAAGTTCTTGTCCAAAGCTTCTTTGGACAAGACGTTGGTGGCAGTACTAATCTTGAAGGAATTCACTTTTAAACTGTAATGAACTAATCTTCTAGGAGCTTGCTGTAGAAAGATTTATTATTACAACTTATGATAAAATCTTAAGATGATACAGTAATAGTAGTACCTTATTATTCATAAACTGCAGTACTATCACTGTCTCACTTTAATTAGGATAGTGACATTTATTTACTAATAGAAATGTAGACATCTTAAAAAGAGTTTAAAATGACTAAGTCATATAAGAAACATTCATTATAAAATTTTCACCCATGTATCAATGCATCCATAATATGAACTGAACTGGAATATAAGCACAGTCATACATAACAAAAATTCAACAATGCTAAAGCAAAGTTATAAAATTGAATAGAGCAGTGCAATCTGATTATGCTATAAAGGTGGAAAGTTGCTTGGCAAGCCTGTAGCTGGGACAACCAATATGCACTCTACCAAAAACAAGCTTTTCCTGTTTCATTGAAACAGGAAAACCTTGTTTATGAATCTTAGGAATAGGAACATCATGCAGTCTAGGAGCATATCCATGATAAATCTTTAGTTTCTTCTTAAATTCAGCATCACAAAAGGAGAGTTCATCTATGAGTTGTCAATTTGTTGATCTGACTTAAGGTAGGATTGTAGGAAGGTGGATGGTGTGTGAAGCAGGTCCAGAGTAACAAGGTATAAACTTCTTGAAGTACCTATCTTGAACCAATACTGGCTTTTGTGATGACAAAATTGTTATTATTTATTTAGAGAATGCAAGGCTTTAAACTCAGAACAAGTCGTGTTAGCAGATGGAGGCGTAGCTCTATAAAGAATCTGAGACTTATATTCCATAATCATAGATGTATCAGGAGGGGCGTTAATACTCCTCTTGATACAGCTAAAGTAAAAATAATTCTTAATTGGATTTTATTGTTTGGGACAACAAACAGTATGGTAATAACCTTTAGAAAATGGGTGCTTAAGGGTCAAAGCTGTATAACTGAGAGGAGACCTCCACATAGCCTTTAAAGGAATATGGAGAACCGACCAGGGCTTCTGACCTAATGTCCAATCCTCACCTTCTCGTGGTGCACCCTGTTGGGTATCTACCTGGATACTGAATGAATGAGGATGGGCTGCCATTTTGGGATTTAGCCAACCAAATTGTATTCTTATTGGCTTAAACCAAAATAAAAAATGATGGTACAACATGACAAAATTTCATGCCGGCTGGGGTGTCGCCCAGTTAAACAAGACCCCCGTTGTTTTTGCAGGGAACCAGGGCGAACAGCGAAAAGTCAGCTACTGGAACAAATCTGAAAGCACACCCCAACAAAACATCACCAGAGTTAAAGATCGGTACTGTCAATCAACATAAGAAGCCTGAATGGCAAAGAAATGGAGCTAGCTTAAGAATTAGATAAGTATCAGATGAACATAATAGTGGTGACTGAAACAAAAAAGACAAAAACTGGTGAGATCTATCTGAGCAATAAATACAAGATATTATATTCAGGCAATGAAAATCAAGGAAAAGAAGGAGTAGCCATAGTATTCAATACAAAATACGAGGCTAATCTTCTTGAATGGCAGGCAGTCTCAAATAGAGTAATGTGGGCAAATATCAGAATGGGGAATTGGACAGTGAGACTTATTTGTGCCTATGGTCCCACAGAGGGTTCTACTAAGGTAGAAGTGGTAGGAGGAATTTTTTGATGCTTTAGAGAAAGCAACTGACACAATGAAAAAGGAAAACTTGGTCCTTGTTGGGGATCTAAATAGCAGAGTAGGAAATGATTGTGAGACATACAAAAATATTTTGGGAAAATTTGGAGAAAAGAGCAAAGCTAATAATAATGACAAATACCTGTTGGATTTCTGCTCAGGACATGGACTGGTTATTACTAACACCATGTTCCAACATAAAAATGCACACAAATTCACAACATGGAGAGAAGAGGCAAGGAATAAGAAAAGTCGCATTGACTATGTTATTGTTGATAGTGATGTTTTTCCACTAGTGCAGGACACCAGAGTGTACAGAGGATTTGAAATTGGAAGTTATCACTATTTAGTCTTAAGCAGGATAAAATTGAATTTCATATTGAAAAGAATAACATGTAAGAAAGTTTTAAAGCGAATAAAAGTTGAGCAGATCTCAGATGTGAACTGTAGACTAAAATACACAAAGATTATTGAAGAAAAAATGAAAGAGTTTGAAAACAGGAACCAAACCTTGGAGATTCAGTGGCAAGCCTTGAAGAAAACCCTGATTGATTCAGCCAGAGAGGCATGTGGTGAGGTTGTCTGCAAGGATAGAAAAATCAAAACTCCATGGTGCACACAGGAAGTTAAAGAGGCAATTCCGTTGTTAATTCCGTAAACTAATTACCAGCAACCATGATATTATTATCTTACCTGCTGATAATGGGAACGCAATTTTAGACAAATCTGACTATCGTTCAAAGATTAACAACTTATTAAGTTCTGATACCTATTCTATTCTAGAAAGTGATCCCACAAGAGAACTTCATAACCGTACTTCTGAAATCTACATCTGAACTTCCCAGACAAACAAGACTATCTCTCTCCGCTTTCTCCATCCCCTCATTCCTCGTTTGTACGGCCTGCCTAAGATCCACAAGGCTGACACTCCTTTAAGACCTATTGTGGAAGGTATTGACTCACCTACCTACAATCTGTCTAAATATCTTGCAGCTTCTTTAAAACATCTAGTTGGCATTTCCTCCTCCTTCATTAAAAACTCTGAAGATTTCATCTCAAAAATAAAAAATTTAAATCTCAAAGACTCTGACAGAATGGTGAGTTTTGACATCGTGTCTTTTTACGAATGTACCTACGGATGTAGTTCTGACTCTTCTTAAGGACAAAGTTTCTAAGAAAATATTTGCTCTACTAACACACTGCATTAATTCCAGCTGTTTCTACTATGAAGATAAAATATATAAACAAACAAGCGGGTTATGGGCAGCCCTCTATCCCCAGTCTTAGCTAACATCTTTCTACGAGGTTTTGAAGAGAGAGCTATTTCTATAGCTACTTTAAAACCTAAACTGTGGTTACGTTACATAGAGGACGTCTTCCTTATCTGGGAACATAGTTTAGAGGAACTAAAAAACTTCCTAAACCATTTAAATAATCAACATCAGAACATTAAATTCACATCAGAACTAGAGATTAACGGCATTCTCCCCTTCTTGGATCTAAAGATCAGTAGATTACCTGACTGTCTTAAATTTTCAATTTTTCGAAAAACCACCCACACTGATAGATATTAGCATGCCTCTTCTCATCACTTCCCTCCTCAAAAATTGGCATCATCTCCACCCTTGCCCATCGTGCAAGATGTCTTACTTCTACAGAAGAAGACCTTCAAACAGAACTTAACTTCCTGAAAAACACCTTCTTAAATAATGGATATTCATCTTGTAACATCTCTAAACGTTTGAGACCACGTCAACAACCTCGACAAGAAGATGAATCCAACCCTATCACTTACATACAGTTACCATTTATTAACTCTCTCTTACCCCAAAATTATCTAGGATTATGAAGAAATTCAATATAAAGACCGACTATACAACTCTGCCAAAACTTTGTTCTTTTCTGAGTCAACCAAAACACAACCAACTGCATTTTCCTGGTGTTTATAAAGTTATGTCCGACTGTGGTCGACCTTATTTTGGCCAGACAGATAAATCTATTTCACTACGTCTTGAGGAACAAAGACGTGACATCTCCTACAGTAGAACATGTAGGAGATGTCACGTCTTTGTCATGTTCTTTTCTCCACCAACTCTAACCTCGAAGAACGTCAACACCAAGTTGATTGGGACCACACAACCAATTTATATATATGCAAGAATGAATTTGAAAGACGAATTATAGAATCCAAAGAAATAGTTCTGGATCCTTCACACATGAACGACAATCTGAGCTACAATTTGCCTGATTCCCATAGCGCAGTAATCCAGTACTGGTGCTCTAAAATTAGTTGTCACACACATTCAACGCATGCTAACAATAGCACGCAGTCACCTATCCAAATATGACTGTGACTATTCCTCTTCTTTTTATTAAGCTGGAAAGTCCATGTTTTTTTTACCTTGTTAGTTTTGTAAGTTTTGTGTTATTTCTTACTCACCTGAAGAAGTTGCAACACCGATGAAACTAGTTGTGATTTATTAAAGTTTTTTGTGTTATACTTTCTCGGGTTTTAGTCAGTTGAATATTAATTTTATAAATATATATATATATATATATATATATATATATATATATATATATATATTTTTTTTTTTTTTTTTTTTTTTTTTTTTTTTTTTTAAGAATTGAATGACATAAACCAAGAAAAAAGGAAAAAGGTTTAATAGTATCACCTGACTAGTTTCGACTTTTTACAGCCGCCTTCAGGTGTTTTTATAAAAGAAAAGAAAAAACATTAAACATTGAAGATTAAAAACTGTGAACAGCACAGGAAAGTCACTATACATATTTAACGTGAAAACGCTGTAGTCAACGTATTCAAAGCTGTTCCTTTGTTGGCCACATTCTTGGGTGAGTGCGTATAGCATCTCGTGAGCACCAGCATTTGATCACAGCAGATAATTTAAGCTATAACCTCTGGGAGGTTATAGCTTAAATTATTATTTAAATATACAGAGTTGAGGATGATTTCTCTAGATTTTACAATTTTTCTCTCCAATTCATCATAGCAATGGAAAATGTTGTTAGATCTATCCCAAAGGATTGTATGGCTGTCGTTTTTATCATCAGAATCGGCCGAAAAAAGGATATGGCTGGATAAAGCAATGCACGTGTTCTCTTGTAAGCGATGTCCCTCCTGTGCTCCTCCATACGCAGTTCAATAGACTTATCCGTCTGGCCAAAGTAAGGAATGTCACAGTCTTTGGACGGCTCACTAGAGAGAGGATCTTAGGAAGCAGAGTAAATGAAGTTCTAATGTTATATATTTTGAGAACCTTGGCTAATTTTTGAGAGTGTGAGCTTATGTATGGTATAGATATATTGCCTTTAACATTATTCATTTCTTCAGTATGGCGACTAGGAGGATTAAAAAGGAAATTTTTTAGTAAATTTTGAGAATAACCATTCAGTCTGAAAAGTAGAGCTTAGAAAATTGATTCCTTTATGAAGTTCATCTGGGTTGTCAAGAAGAGAGCGAGCTCTATGTCCCAAAGTAGAAATAATTCCAAGTTTCTGAGGAGGGAAATGATGGGACTGATAATGATATATCTATACCATACATAAGTTCAGTTTCTAAAAAAATATAACATTAGAACTTTATTTACTCAGCTTCCTAAGATCTGCTCTCTAGTGAACCGTCCAAAGCCTAGCCATCACAATCTAAAATATCCCGGTATGTATAAGATATGGTGCGACTGCGACATTCCTTACCTTGGCCAGACGGATAAGTCTATTGAATTGCGTATGGAGGAGCACAGGAGCGACGTCGCTTACAAGAGAACGCGTGCAAGTGCTTTATCCAGCAATATCTCTTTTTCGGCCGATTCTGATGATGAAAACCATAGTCATACAATCCTTTGGGATAGATCTAACAACATTTTCCATTGCCATGATGAATTGGAGAGAAAAATTGTAGAATCTAGAGAAATCATCCTCAACCCTGTACATTTAAATAATAATTTAAGCTATAACTTCCCAGACTGTCATTCTGCTCTGATCAAATACTGGTGCTCACGAGATGCTATACACAAGCACTCACCCAACAATGTGGCCAACGAAGGAACAGCTTTGAATACATTAACTACAACGTTTTCACGTTAAATATGCATAGTGACTTTCCTGTGCTGTTTTTATCCTCAATGTTTAATGTTTTTTCTTTTCTTTTATAAAAACACTGTAGAAGGCTGTAAAAAGCCGAAGCTGGTCTTGTGATACTGTTTAACCTTTTTCCTTTTTTCTCAGTTTATGTCATTCAATTCTTTTAAAAATATGTTTAATACGTTCATTGCCAAGCTGAAAATTGGAATTTCGTGTGGTGGCCAAATTTTTTTTATTTTTTTATTTAGTTTTTATTGTGCTCAAAATAAGTTAATATATTATTTATATGCTTTTATTATTATGTACATAGGATTTATGTACTCTAAATATCTATTACGTGATATCGCGTGATATGTAATTCGGTCAAATAAGTTATATATTTTACAAATAAAAAACATTTAAATATAATAATTATAACTTTAATTATCAGTCTTTTATAATCACGTAGAATTTTTAAAAATAACGTACAAATAGAAAAAAATAATTATCAAAATTTATAGGGAACTTACTAAAAAAAAAAAAAAAACAATATTCAAAATAAATAAAAACCAAACTTCAACAAGCTAAATCAACGAATAACTAAACAAAATCATCGCCTTGTCCGAACGCCACCACTGTGCGCACTGGCTAACATAAACAATAGACAATGGCTAGCAGCCATCCCCACTCCACGAAAGTCGATCCCTTCCCTGGCCAATATAAATATTACGCGCCGTTTCGCTGTGGCCACTATACTATTCTGCTTAGAAACTTGATAGCGACGTCCACGTGATAACGCGTGATTGGCAATGAACGTGCCGAGCAGCGCCATCCATGTGATAACGTGTGATCGGCTGCCCGGCGAGAACTCTCGTCACGCGATATCGCGTGATTGACAACAAACATTTTGACAGCCGAGTAAATGAACCTCCATGCATATATATATATATATATATACTTGCCACTGAACTATTTTGAATTTAAAAAAAGATTTAAAAAATATATATACTCAGCTACTTGGCATGAAAAAACCGCATAGCAGAAGAATCAACACTGCATTGGAAATGGTCAAAGGATGCCTGAAGGAATATATAGCTTACTGCATTCATAGGGACAATTTTTTGCATGGAAGTTAAATGGATAAATTAGAATTTTGAAGCAAGAGCTGCATAAAAAAAAAGTCAATAGTGGAGATAGGTATTATCAGCCCCAGGAGCAATATAAAAATCAGGCTAGGAAAATGACAGCCATGGTCAGGAAAATAGAATCAATTATGAAAAGCAGTTGCTTTTCATGATTTATCAGTAGCAGAGTTATTAAGTTATCACTTTAGTAAGGTGTACATCCTAAGTAGACCCATTACAGTATCTTGATGTTGAGATAAAACTAAATGAAAGTATTAGATCTGGATGAGTTGGAATTATTAATGCCATCACAAGAAATTGATTGACTTGGCATTGGAATTTAATGGAATATCAGTAAAGGTGCTGATATGAGCAAAAGAATAGGTAGTGTCTTTAACTTGGTTAATTAACTTGTATTAACACAAATACAATTCTTAATGAGTGGAAGGAGAGGAAAGTAACTCCATAATACAAGAGGAAGATAGAGTAGAAGCAACCAACTATGGACAAAATTGGAATCTCTCTGGAGTTGTCATTATTACTCTGACAGGATAATTGCTTCAATTTTTCCATAATCAGTCCTCTGATTATGGAAAATTTTTTTGTCTGACTTCAAAAATATGCAAATCTTTCATGGCATAAACCTATCCCAAATATTGCTACTTCAGTAACCATGAAATTAGGTTTTCTTTCACATGATGTGATATTTACCTCTGAACTGTTGTTAATTCTATATGAATTGCAGAATATTTCTCAAACCATGGAATATTGTGCTTGCATTTGGTGTGGTTCCTCAAGGAGCTGCCTAAACATTGACTGAAATCGGCAATCCAGTTTCACCAAATCTCATTATTCTCTTTCACAGACATTGTTTCTGCTGTTTGCAATTTTTAGATATTTCCATGGTTACTGTTCATTCAATGAACATTAAGAATTTTGTGCTGTACTGTAAATCTGTTAGGATACATATCTCTTTCAAAATTCAAATCCACGTTCACAGGAATACATTTTTCTCCCCACCTCATTCATTCCCTCTAGACTGCTGTTGTGAACAACCTTCCTTCAAGTCTTCATATCCACTTAAGTTTCTTCTTAACTTTCTATTCATGCTATTAACCTACCACACACTGTATGTTGAACTTTCTACGTTGTGAAATTACTATCAAAATAAAATAATAATAATTCAGTTTTCTAATTTTGTCTTCTCCATAGTAAACAATCCAGAGATACTGGTGAATTTTGTTGTTTTGCAAATTTTACAACAGCTGCATGTTGTTCTTATAGTTTAGTAGAGTTAAAAAAAAAATTTCAATTATGCACACTCATTTAGCCAAACACTCAGCAACAAAATGCTCTTTGTTTGGAAAGTATTTGAATCCCAAGTTAAGATACAAAGAAGTGTTTTTTTTTTTTTTTTTTTTCAACTAAAGGTGAATTAGCCATTCTCATACATAGGTGGATGGGATTTCCTTCCTAAAGACAAGGAAACTAGCTAGCATATAATATATAAATAATAACATGCTGGTTTCAAACCTTCATATGCTTTGACCATAAATTCTAAAACAGCAACTCAGTATTAATGATTCTGAAAAAAGTTACATGCTTTTATGTTAGTTTGCTTAAGGGAATTTGCCAAAAATAAGAAATATTTACAGAATTTCTTAATTTTTATATATTTCTTATTAGAGCTAGAATACAAATGAATTAGCATATACTAATATCCTAATATAATGATTACAAACAAAAAAGTATGTTTTACATGAATAAGATCTAAAGTTTTTATAATAACGTATTCTATTTTCATTTTGTAGATAAATGGAGTAAGATATTGTCAGTCGTCACTAGATACATCTTCAGGCGGGTTATAGGAGGATGTTTTTTTTGGAAATCAAGTAGATCAAAGTTGAAAGAATAGATGTATGTTGTATTGCCATTCACAACTTTGCAAAAGGTAGAATATTTTCATAAAAATGCACATGATGTGATCAAGATCTTCATTTTGAAACAGTGATAAAGTTAGATATGAAATATTTGTAATATAGAACTTATGAAGTAATTTTTTAATAATCACTATGAAATTTCTTAGAGTTAAGAAAATGTATAGTGTGAAGTTCATTTCTTAGCTAACAACCTATATATAATAAAGGATAGTTTTCTATGAAATGCGGTAGTTTTGTGCCAAAAAGGTGGAAAGAAATATTTTTTTATGGCCACTATTGAAGGAATAAACCAAAGCTTAAAATTCTTAAAATGTATGTTTTCGATTGAATGAAATAGGTTGTGCATTCCTTCAGACTTCTACAAATCACATAAAATGGCTTAATGTCATTTTATAGATTAAGAGCAATGTATAGTATTATATTTTTCTGTAGGGGAAAAAAAGTACTTAATGTATATGATAAATACCATTTTTAGTGATTAGAAATGCAATATTTTTTTAAATCATTTTTGTTGAGGAGTCACTTTGGTCAACACCACTCCTTGTGGTGGACAAAATTGTACATACATAATTATAAACATGTATAATTATTTTTAATTCATATGTTTGGTAATGTACTAAATCATCCTTTCATGTAAAACAGAATAGAAAAGTTTTGCTAATCCTTTGTCAGATATTTTTTTAATCCACTTTAGTTTAGATATATTAGACAGGACAGTAGTTAGTAATCTTTAATCTGATTACACTTTATCTTATTTAATTTAGCAGTTATGTAATTTTAGTACTCTTTCATGACTGTACATCAGAATATAACAACCAAAATGGAACAGGAGTAAATTTTACTAATCTAGATTATCAGTTAAAATCACTTTTTTCTTTATTAATTTCTTAAGTTAATGTATTTTTTTATTAATCAGTTATGTAAGAAAGTTGCACAAAATGTGTCATGTAATTTGTTTCAAATACTTTCTCATTTTGATTAAGTAATTTATTGATTATTGATTATCATCTTATTGTTTACAGTTCTCTGCCTCAATTTTGTTCAAGTTTATTCTAAAGTATGTGTGATTGTTTTGGTTACTTGTAAATTTTAAGTACTGTTCTAATGTTAGGAAATTTAAAATTTTCTTATATCAAAATGGTACTTTTTTATGAAATAAAATGAGTATTTTGTAATGAAGTTGTCTTCTTTTGCTTAAAAGAAAATCACTTTTTTTTTTTTTCATCCAGATTGGGTGGATATATATATATATATATATATATATATATATTACTATATTCTTGAAAATAGTATTAAAAATGTGTGTTGGAATTTTTCTTGTGCAAAAATGTCCATAAACTAATAATTCTTTACAAAGCTTCATGGCCTAATTATTTTAATATTGCTAAGGAGCTCTCCCAACAGTTATTTACTTTATTTTCTTAGATTATTGCCTATTTAATCTATCGTTACTTACCTAAATAGAAAATGTATAATGGCTCAATAAAAGTAAAATATAACTGACTCATACATAGGTATTTACAAATTCTGCATTTGTATCTTATATACACCTTACAAAAGGCCATTAGGCAATTATCACTGTTAGTAATGTAAGGGAAATGGTCAAGTGGTATTTAAGAAAAACCATATCAGATTTGTATACTTACAATTAGGAGGATAAGTCAGGTGGGAGTTAGATGAATAATTAGCATCGTTAAGTTTGAGCTGCTAAAGAAAAAAAATGTTATGCAGACGAGAAGGATGACTAGTGTGATGAAGAAGGCCAAATCAGATTATGACAGAAATTACCCAAGGAGATCAATGGAAATCCTAAACAGTTCTTTTGCCATTCTTCCATAAGAATTGATTATGAAAGGATAACATTAATGAGCACTGTTTTCTAGGTGGCAACAAAAGTGGAAGAAATAGGGAATTACTTCGTGATTATTTTACAAGTGTGTGTAAAATGATATCCGTGTGAAGATAATGTAGGGACTAATGTGACAGGAATCAAAATAATAACAGATATATGAATTGAAAGTGAAGGATGTTATGAAATCTCAGTATGAATACAGCAACAAGATTGAATGAGATATTAGCCAATATGCCAAGAAAAATGGCATTGCCTCTAATTATGTTTATCTCAGCACTGGTAGAGTACCATAGGAGTGGAAAGAGAACAGAATAGTTATGTTATTGAAAGGAGGTTCCACAACAGGTTGCAAATTATAGACCAGTTAATATGTCAGCAGTGATGGTTATTAAATGAATGTATTAAAAAAGTTTTAAGGGCTAAATTCAGGAATGGGTAAATAGGAATATGATACTCTATTGAAAGAGGGGGGGGGGGGAAAGTAAAGAGTTAGTCTTGGCTTAATAATTTGCTGGACTTTTGTCAAAGAAATTTGACAGGATATTACATAAGTTGGAACAAATTTGGGTTGGACTCAAAGCTGGTGACATGAATAAGAGGGTGGCTGACATACAGAGAGTACATACAGATAGTGTATGGTGGAGCTGAATGAAAGAGAAGACAGGTGACAAGTGGAATGCTGCTGCTGCTAGTTTGTACATCAGTGATATTGGGAATCTGAGGAAGAATATTTAGTTGTTGCCAGTGGTACTAAAATGGAGAAAGCAATAGTTAAATAAAGGTGATATAAAGATCCATCAGGATGAGCTATACTGCTAATTTGTACAAAGAATTTATATCCAAGTGTTTACAGACAGAATTGCACCAGAAGAAATTGATAAAACTAGAGATTTGGGAGTAGTGGTGAAATTTAGCACAGTATCTCAAAGATCGCATAGATGTTAAGAAACGTGCTGACAAGTAAGGATAAGGAAGTTATTATTCATCTTTATAAGGTTTTGATATGCCCCTGCTTGGTCTATGTTCACAGATTTAGTCATCTGGGTTTCTTGGGATGTGGAAATAGAGAAGATTTGAACAGAAGTTACCAAAATAGTCACTAGTTTGGAGTGTTCCTATTAAACTAAAAGTTCATGGGATAAAAAGTTTAGCTAATAGATCAAAATAAGGAGATATGATAGAAAGTAAGTTATTACTAAAGGGTTTTATAGCATATATGCAAAAGAAATTTTCAAATACAGGACTGGACAGAAGAGAACAAGAGGATTGCCCCTGAAAGTCATGTAAAAATGTGTATCAATAGGGCAAGGATTAGATTTTTTGCTTGAAGCATGGTAATTGAGTGGAATAAGTTAAGTAGTGTTTGATAGGTTGTCAGAGATGGTCATGGGTACATTGTTAGCAAATGACTTGAAGTGAAGTCAATATGATAGGAGTCCAAAAACTATGTAACACTTAGTCTTTGGACTCCTTGCAGATGCCTATTACACAGACATCTTGCATAATATTAAGAACTTTCTTCATTTTTAAGTTAATGGGAAGAAGTTTGATGTCACTTGGAAGTTGGACTTTTTGAAACGCCATTTGACAAGTAAAATACATCTGGATGGTGTACACAAACTTAGGCAACAAAATTGTTCATTGCCAGCTACAGGAGTACTGTGTATGCTACGTGAAAGTTCAGATGAGAGAGAGAGAGAGAACGATCAAACCCAGAGCAGATTAAAGTTCTTATTGACAGTGTCTTATTAGTTGTTAAGATGAATAACTCTTTACTTTCAGTTCAACATATTAATGAACATATGGAAAAGTATGTTCAACTCCCAGACAGCTGGCAAAGCAAAAATTTGTGTTTGAATTTCTGGAAACACTCAATTTAATTGTTGAAAATGACATGTTTGAGCAAATTGCACCTGCAAATTTCCACACCTTAACCATTGATGAAAGCACTGATATAACTGTTAACAAATGTCTCATTCTCTATTTTAAGTTTAGACCTAAAGATTGTAATGAATATAAAACATATTTTGGGGGAATAATTCAGTTGCAGGCATGCAATAATAAGAAACTATGAGGGATTGATCACATATTTTGAAAAAGACAAATCAAATGATCCCGTGGTTAATTATTGTCACAATAAATTAACGTGACATTCAAAGTAGCTGTTAATGTTTTAAGTGATGTTTTTCAAGAAATGGCTTCCCTGTGCAAAATCTTACAAAGGAGTAACCTTACATCACTAGACAGTCATTTTGCCAGAGGGAAGATTAACAAAATCAGGAATCAGTATTTAGAAGGTGATGCTTGCTGGAGTGACAGAGTAAATGCTTTACTTAAACAAGAAGAGACTGAACCAGTAGATACTAGGCCCCTGTTAAATTTTATAAATTGTTTATGTGCACATTTAGAGGACAGATTCCCTGAGAATAAGATACAAGAATGGTCAGTATTTGATATCTCCTCTATTTCACGTTGCGATTTCTCATTTAGTAGTGAACATGTTAATGCCCTTTGTCTTAAATATCATGATTTTCTAAATAATTAGTCAGTTTAATAATTTCAAATTTTCTGTACAAGAAAAAATTAAATGATGATGATGATGAAAAAATTAAATGTAAAATGATATCAAATTTTACACAAATGGTTGTATTTGCTCTTCAAAATGAGCAGTTTTGTGATTTGGCAAAGTTGATGGATATTGGAGGACCCTTCCTTGCATCTAGTGCAGACTGTGAGCGAGGTTTTAGTCTAATTATTATTATTGTTCCGGGAAACTCCAAGGAGTCTGTCGACTCCTTGGAGTTTCCCGGAAAATAATGAATCAAATAAAAAACCAACTTAGAAACCGTTTAGGAGAATGTCATTTGGATATGCTAATGAGAGTGGGTGAATGCCAAAGACAGAAGAGAGAAAAAAATAAAGAGATAGAAGCTAGAACTAAACAAGATGAGAATTAGTAACGGACTTATTATGGATGCTTATTATGAAGCCTTTGGCTCTTCATTATAATTATTATGAATGTTTAACAAGGTGAGAATTAGTAATGGGAATATTTTATTATGTATGTTTAGAGTTATTTGCAAAGTTAGAAAATTTAATTAAAGGCATTCAGTCACTAGTGTTCTTTTTTTTTTACTTTATTTCTTACTTCTAATCAGATCAATATTAAATACATATAAAATATTTATGTTAGCTCTGTGATTGATGTCACACAACTTACTTGGTGATGGTAATAATACACATACTTAGAATCCTATCTAGTACAGTCGGTATCGTGTTGGCCTCGCATGCGCGAAGTCCCCGGATCGAGTCCTGTCCAAGGTTTGTAAATCGTGATTTCCGACTGTTTACTGGGGAGGCTACTGCCGTGTGTGGGAATACAGTGGGGGTGACCTGGCTGACGTCCCATTGACACAAGAAGGTAATGAGTGAACTAAAATCTTTTAACTTTTTTGCTTAAATGATCAGTATGGTGACTTGTATAGGTGCCCACGTACTTTTCAAAAGAAGGCAAATTTTGCACACACTCACAGCAAAAAATTAGAGGGAACATTGCTCATGGCCTTAGTTGTTTAGCCATAATCCCAAATAATAATAGCATGTCCTAAATTGTGACAATTCATGGTATGGCCCTTAATACTATCCAACATGATGCTCCATGTTACGAAATAATGTTAAACACATTTGAAGAGAATAATATTGGAGCATTGTAGAGGTCAGCATAGCATCCCAACCAAACCTTGGCAGAACATCATGGTTTACACTAGAACACAGAATTAGGAGTCAAGAGACTCTGTTCGTTAATGGAATTAACTGATACTTTAAAGGAAGAGTGGAACACAGTACCACCTACTTTCCACCAGAAATTAGAAAGTCATCAACACATCAAAAGTTTATGGTCAAAGAAGGCCTTTAGTTTATGTAAATTCACTTCTTTGTTCACTACCTTGCTGTAAAGTTTTAACTTCACCAAACTGTTCACAAATAAAATAAACAGCATATATCATATTCTCTTTAATGTGCTAGGCTCAGTGGCATGACAGCAAAATAACTTAGCCTCATATCAGGTGGTTCACAAGTTGATACATTTGTATTATTGATTAGAACAATTTGTTGAATATGGTTGAAACTCTGTAGTAAAGAATCCCCCACTTTACATGGTTTTGAATAAAACACTTTTTTCAAATTAACATATTGTGGTACTAATAAATTGATACCACAGTTTATTTAACATGGTTTAAAAATTTACATAACACATTCCCTCCATGCTGGTTTAGATGAAACTTCTTGGTATCACTAAATACAGTATACAGAAACAATCACTGTACTATATTTAGCAACAGTTAGTGTAATTAGAGACACTGGAATGAAAATCTCCCTGCATAATGAAAACCATCTCTCCTCCCACAGACATTACACTGCATGTATGCATATAAAAGAAAGTTTTATTGTAATGCTGAACAAATAAATTCCGTGTGATGATACAGCGTTCCCCCTTTATACTGGAGTTCACAGTACCATCTAGTCCCCCCAAATTTTATCCGGGCTCCAGAACCGGAATAGTCTGACGAATCAGACCTATGGCTGGGTCAGTATTCCTGACTGTAGTACGTGTGTGTGTGTGTGTCCTCAGACTGGTTTGCTTGCTTGCGGGATGAAAAACACCAGATAAACTGGCAGGAAAAAAACCTGTGTTGACACTATTAAATAAGCATGGGTAGTTTCATGCACCCAAATTTGTTGAGGTTAGGAACGTTTTTTAGAGCTGCTGAAGATTCTTTGAATAATCTTTCGTATTTAAACTTGCTGCGATGAATTATTTTTGTTTTCTTCCAACGAATATAATACAAAATACAACGAATACAAAAATAATTCATCGCAGCAAGTTTAAATACGAAAGATTATTCAAAGAATCTTCAGCAGTTCTAAAAAAACGTTCCTAACCTCAACAAATTTGGGTGCATGAAACTACCCCAAATCTGGGAGAATCATTATGAGAACTTCAGCCCAACTGCCAAGACTACCAAATTAGCCCACCAGAGGGCACCATTAGGACTTTAGGAACAATATTAGTTTCTTGCTTTCTTCCTCATTTGATTTGTGTTAGTGCCTGCGTGCACATACCATATCTTTATGTTCCAGAAGATGGCAATGTGACGTTTGCCAAAATATAGAAGTTATTCATTAAAGTTACCTTTAATTAATATACTTTATATGCATTGTTAATTCTGTAAACTAATTACCAGTTATGTCTGACCAACGTATAAGCCTTGCTACTAGAATAGTTCAAACTTTATAGTTTCAACAAAGTATAGTTTCTTTCTCATGAAAGAAACTATACTTTGTTTATCCTGCCCAGTTGAAACAAGAAGATGGTGTAAAGGAACAATGACATCATTGCACTTAGCATTCATTTTACCATTAAATGTTGAAACATTCTGAATTGCAATGCAACGTAGCCCAGGATAGTCAATAAGAAAAGCAGTTTGTGAATTTGGAATATTTTGGCATTCAGTTCAATGAATGCTGAAATTTCAAGACTTCAGTTTACCACATAGGGAGTAACAAAAGGCAGTCATTCACACTTATTTTTTTAAGACAAAGCTTATTTTCATTTGAATAAAATAGCAAACAAGCAGAATGTACAATTTTCAGCAACAGGACATCCCACACTAACTCCATAGAAAAAATAATCATAGAACAAAAAATATGAGGGTGGTCTGAAAAGTTCTTGGCCTAATAATGAAAAAACGAATTTATAATTTCAAAATTATTTTTATTTTTCAACATAATCTCCCTTAAGACTAATACATTTATTCCAGCACCATTATTCCATCTCTGTAGTGGTTCTCAAGACTTGCAAAATACCCCTCTACAGCTGCAATCACCTCTTGATTCAAAGAAAAACGCTGACCAGCAAGGAAGAGTTAGAAGTGAGAGGGAGCCAAATCTGGGGAATAGCGTGGATGTTCCAACAATTCATAGTGCAGATCCCTTAATTTTCCCATTGCCAAAAACACCTTTGTTGGGCAGGTACATTGTCCTGATGAAAGATGATTTTATTTTCTTCTGCAAACCGGGTCTTTTCTCACAAATTTTTTCATCTAGTCTGGTTAAAAAGATCAGAATAATATTCCCTGGTTATTGTTTATACCCTTTTCAAGATAATTAATAAACAAAACGCCTTTAGCATCTCAAAACACCGATGCCATGACCTTTTCTGCTGATGGAACCGACTTTGTCTTCTTTGGCGCTGAACAACCGGCTTCTGTCCACTGTTTTGACTGCTGTTTGGATTCTGGTGTGTAATGGTGAATCCAAGTCTCATCCATAGTAATAAATCGACGCACAAAATCAGTTTTATTCTTGGTAAAACGCTCCAAGCACTGTTCAGAGATTTTTGCCTGTATTCAAGATTAAAAAACCTAGTTTCCAGGAGATGAAAACCCTGCTACCTCTGTATGAAATCAACTAACTCGCCTTCAATTGAAAAAAAAACATAAATATTCCTCTAGTTATGACGAGAATCCATTCCATGTAGCTAATTGTAATTGTGCATAAAACCACTGCTAATATATGTCTAGTGTGGCATCATGTGGTACACACACACACACATTAGCAGTTGTTGTAATGTGCATATACCCAGAGAGATCTAATTATAGAGTAATCCCAGGAAGAGTTATTTTATCTTGTTTAGAGATATGGGTGTTGTCAAATCAAAAGTATGATGATTTTTGAGCAATCTGCATTATTCCATATTGGCAATAGCAAGAAGAGGTTGATTCATTCTTGTGACTACATCAATGTTTGGTTATTTATCATAATTTAACACTGCCTGGAATCTTTAAACAGTAATCTGACCTTTTAAAATCAATAAAGATACCACCCTAGATGTACAAACAGTATTCATTGATTGGCCAGCTATTACCCCTGCACAAATCATAAATTGGTATAGGGATAATAGCTGTTTAGAGGTCAAGTAATGCCTTGGATGAAAAGCTCGTGTTCAATTTTTTGGATGCCAAGAAAGCAGTAGATGTAATGTGCCTATACCAAGAGAAGTTTAATGATAGAGTAATCTCAAGAAGAGTGATCTCATCTTGTCTACAGACATGGGTGTTGTCAATAGTAAGACTGAAAAAAAAAAAGGTTATTTTTTTTGTGTGTGTGGGAGAGGGAGATAAGGCACAACTGTGTTTTGCTCCATTGAAGCTGACAAGGTCGTCCGAATCCCATTGAAGAATGGTTTGGAGAACAGAATTTATGGTAGTGGAGGTTGTGGTGATCTGTGTAGAACATGGTTTGTTGACTGAGGAGGAGGAGTGTAATGTGGCTGTCATCAGCAAAGCTTTGTACTGGTTTAGTAGCCAACCAGAGTAGTCATTGATATGTAGAAAGAAAGAGTGGATAAGAGAGAGCAGAGCCTTGTGGAACCCCAGCATTAATTGCATAGTTAGAAGACAAGAAATCCTCAACCATCAGATGTAGTGTGTGGCCAAAAAAAGCTGGCCGTTCAGTTGCAGAAGTCAGAAGACAGTCCAAATTGAGGAGCTTACTAAATAGCACTAGATTATGGTCTGAAGTACCTAAAGGACAAATAACTTTTACAGTGTTCTTAAAAGGGTCACTTGTAAGGAAGAGGTCTAGGATGGTTGGGGGTTATCTTGTATTCAAGTAGGCATGTGAATGATTTGTGTGAGATTGTTGGGGATAGCAAAGTTGTCAGCATCTCTACTGCCTGATCTGTGCAGTTGGAAAAGGAAAGCCAATTAGTTTGCAAACATTAAAATCCCCCGAGGAAGATGATCTTACTTAGGAAAGTTAAGCTGAAAAAAATCGACAGTTAAAGAAAAGAAATCAAAAAGTTTGGAATGGTTCGTGGCATTAGGAGAATGATAAACACAGCAGATTACGGAAATTATGCAAAGAACGTTGACATGTAGAAGTAGGAATATTTTGATTCCATTGTACAAGGCTTTGATCAGGCTGCATATGGATTACTGCTTACAGATTTGGTTGCCAAGTTGCAAAAGGATGATGAGATGTTGGAGAGGATTCAGAGACGATTAACTAAGTTGGTTTCTGGTCTCTGGAATGTGAAATATGAGGACAGATTTGAGAGAGTGCAAATTTTAGAGCATAGTGGATAGAAGAAAGACATGATCAAGATGTACAAGTTGGTAAGGGGTAATTACCAGATTAATATGGATGAGATTTTTCATAGAGTATCTGGAGACAGGAGGAGAACAAGAAACCAACCCTGGAAGCTGTATAAGTTGGATGTGAGAAGTAAATTTTTTGCACGGAGTAATTTCATGGAGTGAAATTTTTTGCATGTGTAATTGGAATGCATTGCCTGAGAATGTGGTGAGTGCAGGCATGGTGAATGCTTTCAAGTCGAGATAAGATGAGCTGTGCATGTGAGAGTGGAATCTCCCATAATAAGGCTCTTGACTCCATGGAAGTCTGTTGATAATAATAATAAAGACAAATGAATTTGATGAAATGGGGTAGAGAGAGAGATTCTCAGTCAAAATCAGAAAATTTAGGTTAGAAACTCATTGGTATATAGTATATCAGAGTGAACGTACACCTTTGAGCCAAAATGTGTAATTAAGAAAGTTGAGATAAGTAGAAATTATTACTATATCTAATTTTAAAACCAGGTGGGTCATATAATATTCAGTGGCCATTGTTTTTAACACTTCTCAAAATGATGTTCTCTCTTGAAAACGAAGAAATGAAGTATAGAAAAAAAGAAATTAAATTACAAATTGAATCAGAGTTCTTCAGATTAGACATTTGATGCTTTTTGTACATTTTTTCTTTTTTTTTGACATAATGATCCTACACATAAAAGGTCACAGTACCTATAATGGCTAAGTACCTAAATGTTTTTTTTTAAAGTATTTTATTTTTTACTCTTCCATTTGCAGCTGTCATGTGGCACACTGTTCTTCATCCTCTGAAAAATAAATTTTCTTGATAGTAAATATGCTGAGAAATGCAATGAAAAAAAAACTACCATTTACTTTGTTTTCAAAAGGAGACTAAAGTGGTGAAAATTTCAATTTTTATTTGGTTCCTTCTGCACATAAACAGCTTTATGAGTTTCAATGTCAGCTGTTTTTAAATTTTTGCAAATTTTGAGGCAATGTTTTTTCATAGAATAAAAGTTAGAGTCAAGGTGATTTACAGCATATATATCCTACTACTTTTACACATGAAATATACAAAAAATCAAACTTGTGGATGCAATCTAGCATCCTACAGAGAGTTGAGTACAAAATGGATGAAAAAAAGGAAGTGGCCACCATCTTGGGAAAAAAATAAGTTTCTTTTGG
This sequence comes from Typopeltis vanoorti, assembly GCF_054136105.1. Taxonomy (NCBI): domain Eukaryota; kingdom Metazoa; phylum Arthropoda; class Arachnida; order Uropygi; family Thelyphonidae; genus Typopeltis; species Typopeltis vanoorti. Next base: position 27,740,307 of record NC_143562.1, on the reverse strand, counting down.
AAATACAAATAATTGAAAAGTACACTTGGAGATTAAAATAAAAATATTGCAGTCTGTAAATAGCCTGTGATTAATTTCAAAACTCTTCAGGATTGTGAAAATTCTCTACATCTATCAGAAAAAAATGGCTGCTGTAATTAATAGGGTGCCATGAAAAAAATCTAAACAAAAAAAATTTTTTTTTCTTCCATCTAAAAGATAAATAACAAAAAGAACTCACTTTCATCAAAATAAAAATTAAACTGCAGTTTAATTTTTTATTTGATTTCACATGGAATTGACTCATAGGTAATTGCATCTGCTTGGATTTTGGCAGCTTTAGTAACAAATATTAAGGATCAGTGTAAGATATTTGTGACTGAAACACGCACATTTCATTTGCAATCCTGTGTTTTATATAAATATATTAATTTTTTACTTTAAATGCAAAACATGAAATAAGGTAGCAGATATTTGATCTTGTAATCATATTGCACAATCATAGCATTCCATTACTTTAAAAAATAAATTCCAAAAATCCATATATATCTTACTTTTGTTAGATCATTTCTTGAGGTCCCATTACCAGACACCACCATTTCAGACTCGTTGGTTTTCTTCAGCAATAGGAACCTGTAATGCTAGCAGTATTGCATATTGGAAGTTTTGAATGATAAATAATATATTCTAAAGATTGTATGTTGCTGCTTATTTTCCTCTTATAGAAGGCTCTAAATCTAGCAGCAATCAAAAAATATATTTCCAGCAGGTGGTTGACATTAAGTGAACACTCAGCTGGCTACAGTGGATGAAATAATCCTTCACTGGTATCCCATCGGAAGACGGTGCGAACCATAAGGATATGTTAACAGTTAACATGCCTGATGTTAAAATGATGTGTAGATCTGTTTTTGTTATATTTTTAATTTATTTTATTCTTTGCTTATAACAAAATAATACAATTTATAAATTAAAACGTAAAATATAGTGCTTTTCTGCACTTAGCGGTAAAATAATCAGCTGGGGAAGGGGGAAAAAAATTCAAGAGCAATTCTTCAAAGCTGTTGCTTTATTAATTGGACAGTCAAGAATAGGAACAGGGAAGACTAGGTCATCAACAATAAATTATTGAAATTCGGGTATTGTAACAAAGCATTCTGATAATATTTTGCCATAATCTGTATACCTTGTGGATGATTTAGGTTTAAATTCAAGGAACAAGGCAACAGCAGGAGTGGACTTCTTTAAAATTATATATATTTCATTTAGTCTGAAGAGTTTGCCTTTTCTTGTTCAGCATAATTTTCTCAGTAGCAATTGCAACTGGCATCATTCTGACTCCTTTGCTAAGTCCCTCCATGTTGGGATTTATTTTTTCAAAAAGCCAAACTGCCTTATTAACAGAGGTGCCTCTTCCAATTTTTTCACTGTAAACATTTTTGATAGCTTGGCTTTTTGTTCTACTTTTTTCTTTCTTTCTTTTGCAGTTTTCTGTGCTCTTAGCTCTATGATGTCTTCATTTGAGACCTCTTCTTCCATAGCTTCCATTAACTGCTCCGTTCTGCCCAGGTCACCGGGTTTTCAGAAGGATGAAAAGATGTTGGAAAGGGTCCAAAGGTGACTGACTAAGGTAGTTTCTGACCTCTGGAATGTTGAGTATGAGGAAAGATTGAGAAAATGTAATTTGCAGAGTCTGGTGGAGAGAAGGAAGAGGGGAGATATGATAGAGACCTACAAGTTGGTAAGGGGTTGTTATAAGATCAATGGTGGAGAAGTTCTACAGAGAATAGTGGGAGATCAGGGGAGAACCAGAGGTCATCCCTGGAAACTATATAAAGAGGGTGTGAGTAGGGGAGTGAGAGGCAGGTTTTTTTCGTGCAGAGTTGTGAATGATTGAAATGCCTTGCCTGAGAGTGTGGTGTCTGCAAAGAGTTTGAGTGTGTTTAAGACACGGTATGATGAGATGTGTGTGTGATAAAAGGACCTCCCAGATGAGTCTTTGACTCCATGAGGTCTTGGGAAATAATAATAATAATAATTCTTCACTGTCAATCATCTTTTTACCTAACAGCATTATCTTGTCTCTTGGAAGGCTTTGTCAAATCTTGTGAATATATGAACTTATATTTTTGGTAGCTTCTTCCAATTTCATATGCTTCGCTGTCAAATAATGTACATGCACCTCCATGCTGCATCTACATTTTTTGTAGAATACATGATATTATATTCCTTCCATATGTCTCTAATGGTTTTTTCATCCTCAGCAACAGCAATAGCCTGAGCAAAAATATTTCTGAAATAAATGCCTGGAAGGCAGGAGTGAAGTAGTCAGTGAACATGTGAGTTGGGATGGCTGTCATAAATATGAGTGGTTGTAAGCTGAGGACTGACTGTATATCAACTGTCTCCACAGCTATGTCATCTCAACAGTATCATGCACTTTGTATTCATGTTTTGGTTTACTGTTGGGTCCAGTAGAGAGGTTAAAGAAACTTCTTGTATATCTGAATTTGTTGGGGATTGTCTTGTTGAAACATGAAAAGCCCGTTTGCTGAAGAGTACTTTGAAAAAGTACCTTTCACATTTCCACAAAACAGTATCCCTTGACAGAAATTCAGATGTGTTAGGACAAAGGACCTTTTTAATGGTAGCAGTGATACTATTGGATGTCAATGGTTACTGGTTGGCATCCTTATCATAACTCAATTGAAGCTATGAAATAAATGGTGAGAAGATGTATGCAATAGGAAGAACAATGATAAACTTGTGGTAGTTGTGGAGACGGGGAGTTGTACAGTGGATGTCCTCCCCGTGATGAGTCTTCGGACTCCTTGGAGATGTCACAAATGATAATATTTCTAATGAGATAGGCTTACCAAAAATCAGCGAAAATCATTCCAAGTAGCCGCGCGTGTGTCCGCACTCCAATTCTTGTAAAATAGAATGTATAATTGATGTTAAGCACCAAATTTGAAAAGAAAATATAGGTATCTGAAATAAGGCAAATTGCTTTCCCCCAAGACAGTCATCAAACCTGAAAGAAGTGGTATGACTATACTGCAAACTGACGAAGGATCCATTAAATTTTTCAAAACCCCACAAAAGTTAATTGGGGGGGGGGGGGGGGGGACTCCGAAAGGTTGCTGTAACGTTCTTGAAAACATGACGAGAATGAATAAACTGAAATTGTGTTTATGTTAAAGAGGGAGAGATGCTTTCTACGTAGGGCAGTGATAAGCGATTGAAAGTCTTGTATCTCTGTCGTAATCATGTAAAGAATCGAAAAAATTATTTTCCGGTACCATTTCCAATGCTGTAATGAATATAAATGAGAGAACAATAATATCGTTTGTTCATTCTTGACAAGTTTTGTGTTATCTTTCATGACCTTGGCCTTGACAATAGAATACTTAAAATGAAAAGTACTGGAGGGAGTCTGTGGGGCACATAGCGACGTCGATTTGTTAAAACAGCTGGAGGCATTATTACTAACTGTCTCTCGACTTGTTCCATAACTTCCTGTTGGGATGATAATTGACGTCATAGCTTGCTTACTATATTCATTTTCCTGAATAAGCATAATTGCAGGTTATTGTTAAACGACGGAAGTTGAATTCTCAGATGGGCGAAACAAAACGCTGGGACAAACTGGTTTTATCGTAAATCTTAGAACTTTGTATTCGCAGTATTATCCAAGAAAAAAATAAAAAAAAAAAAAACATCAGAAATACTTGAATCGAACACGCCACTATGTGAAATATGATTCCTTTCTAGCTGTAATCTGATGCACACTTTTTTTTTTTTAATTTCGTAATTCGTGATATATTACAGCAATTTTCGTTTCGCTGACAGTTATGTATTGTCTGTATGCTATCATCGCTAAATAAACGCTAGAAATAAGGCAATTTATTTTATTTATATTTCTTACTGAAAATTTTATTTCATGTAATTATATAAGAAAAGAATTGAGGTGATTTAGTATTTTAATTACCTTAATTATTATTTTGAATTAAATGACGATGGTTACCAGACAGGACCGTACTTATGGACAGGGGCACGAGGCTCTAGCCGAAAGTCCCGAAAAATTAGAGCCAGTTTAAGGGTCCCAAACAATGAGGGAGGGAAGCACTCTAACGCCTCGAGCCCTTGCCTGCTTCGATCAAAGTGCAAGTACGGCCCTGTGGGTGGATACACTGGTTTGATGGGCTTTGCTAAGGCATTTAATAGGATAGATAAAAGGCTGTTGCATAAACTGAGAACATGGCATTGGAATTTAACGGATGAGTATCAGAAGTGGTATATGAATGGGGGAGGGATCTCCATATTTAAGTGTCCCAAGGATCAATTCTTGGACTGTTGGTGTCTATCTGATATTGGGAATAACCTGACAGGAGATCTTCAATTGTTTGCAGATGATGCAAAGATAGGCAGGGCAATCAGAGATGCTACTAATACTGATATACATCACTTACAGGATGGTTTGAATAGGCTAGAAGTGTGGGCAAACGATAATGGTTGTCAATTCAATGTTAGTAAGTGTAAAGTTATGCACTTTGGCGTGATGAATAACTTGGAGTAACTGACGAGGCTACACATCTTGGAGTTATGATGGATAGGAAGTTAAAGTTCAAGGATCATATAACAAGAATTGCAAATACAACTCGGAGGATAATTGCGATGTCGAAATGAATATTAACGTAAGGATATGGAAGTAGTTTGGCCTCTTCACAAGGCCTTGATACGACCGCTCCTAGACTGCAGATTTGGTCAGATGGGACAAATAAGCTGTGGAAAAGCTGAAAAGAAGAGTTCGAGGAAGATTTAAACCTCCAATTACACGACGCTATATACCGCCCACGATCAATAAATGATGTATGTTCTCTTGGCCGTTTCATCAGAGATGGAAAAACCCGAGTTTCCGGGAAGGGGGGGGGGGAACCATACAATCTCATACCTCACCTTCAATTGAGAAAAACCAATATAAAGATTTCTCTTCACGAGAAGAACCGAACTCAGTTCTTTTTGGAATAAAAGACACAATTTTCCGTTGGTCTACCAACATACGCTACGGAGGCTCTTTTATGGAATGTCGATTATCAATTATGAGGAGATATTGAAAGAATGTAGACAGGAGAAAGAGGAATGATATGACAGAATACTATAAACTTCCGAGAGGGCGTTATAGGAAAGCGAAATGTTTCATTATGTGTGTGGGGGGGGGGGGGGGGGAATACATGTCATCTATGGAAGTTAAGTTTTTTTTTTGCGATCGAGAGAGGACAGAGCTAGATTTGTCTCTCATTGAGCAGTGAATGAATGAAATTGTTTGTCTGTTGAATGAGAGTGCATCTAATGTAAATGCGTTCAACAGATGGTTTAACAGCTGGTCTGGGTGATTTATAGCCTCCGTCAATGAGTCCTTGACTTCCTGGTGCTCTGATAATAATAATAATACAATGTGTAGATATACGTCTTTAATTTCTTTATGATCTGTTAAAATATATTTGGTTGTTCCTGTGGAGTACTAGGACTCATCCTGGAGGGCCACATTAACGATTATCAACACAGTGTCTATCATACCACTCAAACTCGTTTACTTACTGCAGTCGCAAATTCCTCTGATAGTCTATCCCACTTTTTTTTTCACCATAAACAGCTAAAAATCGAGTCCGTTACATCCTTAGCAATAATACTTTCACAGTTTGTTCCTTTATCCTTCTGCTAATTAGGGGAACTTTTTCTAGTCCTTTATATCGGCCTTTGCCATTTAGTTATAAATCTTTGACACAGGTAAGTAAGTAATTTTTAATTTCTTTCCTGCAACTCGTAAAACGACCATGAAATATAGATACGAGGGTGGTCTGAAAGGTTCTCGGCCTCGAGCATAGATGGCAACACTATCGGCAAGAGATTTTTTTTTCAAGTTGGTACATCTGTCATAAGCATCCATGTGAAATTGCAAGTCATTCTATCAAGGAGTTTGTTTTATATAACTGTCTGAATCAAAAGTGCTGTCTGTATCCCTTGAAATGGATAAAATTGAGTATCGTGCGGTTATAAAATTCTTTGTAAAAGAAGATTTAACGCCAAAAGATATTCATTCAAAGTTCATAAAAGTTTATGGGCAGTCTTCTCCTTCGTTTTCGACAACTGAGAAATGGGCTGCAGAGTTTAAATGTGGCCATACCAGCCTCGAAGGTGATCCACGTGAAGGACGTCCAAAAAGTGTAACAACACCAGATATCATTCATCAAGTGCACGATATGGTATTGGATGACCGGCGAGTCAAAGTGCGTGAGATTGCTGAGACTATAGGCATTTCAAAAGAACATGTAGGATATATTTTGCATGAAGAATTACAAATGAAAAAGCAAAGCTTTTTCATTTGTAATTCTTCCAATTCTTCATTTGTAATTCATCCAAGGCTTACAAATGAAAAAGCAAAGCTTTTTCATTTGTAAGCCTTGGATTCATCATTACACACCAGAATCCAAACAGCAGTCAAAACAGTGAACAGAAGCCGGTTGTTCAGCGCCAAATAAAACAAAGTCGGTTCCATCAGCAGGAAAGGTCATGGCATCGGTGTTTTGGGATGCTGAAGTTTTGTTTATTAATTATCTTGAAAATGGTAAAAAAATAATCGGGGAATATTATTCCGATCTTTTAACCGGACTAGACGAAAAAATTCGTGA